>NC_142888.1:61589354-61896532 GCF_051225735.1 Oryctolagus cuniculus
CTTCCAGAACTATATTGAATAGCAGTGGTGAGAGTGGGCATCCCTCTCTGGTACCAGATCTCAGTGGAAATGCTTCCAACTTTTCCCCATTCAATAGGATGCTGGCCATGGGTTTTTCATAAATTACTTTGATTATATTGAGGGTTGTTCTTTCTATACCCAATTTGCTTAGAGTTTTCATCATGAAAGGGTGTTGAATTTTATCAAATGCTTTCTCTGCATCTATTGAGATAATCATATGGTTTTTCTACTGCAATTTGTTGATGTGGTGTATCTCATTGATTGTTTTGCGATCATTGAACCATCCCTGCATACCAGGGATACATCCCACTTGGTCTGGGTGGATGATCTTTCTGATGTGTTGTTGCATTCTATTGGCGAGAATTTTATTGAGGATTTTTGCATCTATGTTCATCAGGGATATTGGTCTGTAATTTTCTTTCAGTGCTGCATCTTTCTCTGGCTTAGGAATTAAGGTGATGCTGGCTTCATAGAAAGAATTTGGGAGGACTCCCTCTTCTTCGATTGTTCTGAATAGTTTGAGAAGAATTGGAGTTAGTTCTTCTTTAAACGTCTGGTAGAATTCAGCAGTGAATCCATCTGGTCCTGGGCTTTTCTTTGTTGGGAGGGCCTTTATTACTCTTTCAATTTCTTTCTCAGTTATGGGTCTATTTAGGTTTTCTATGTCTTCCTGGTTCAATTTAGGTAGATTGCATGTGTCCAGGAACCTATCCATTTCTGATAAATTTCTCTGTTTGCTGGCATACAACTCTTTGTAGTAATTTCTGATGATTCTTTTTATTTCTGTGGTGTCTGTTGTTACGTTTCCTTTTTCATCTCTGATTTTATTGATTTGGGTCTTTTCTCTTCTTTTTTTAGTTAGTTGAGCCAATAGTGTGTCAGTTTTATTCATTTTTTTCAAAAAACCAGCTCCTCGTTTGGCTGATTTTCGTTATGTTTTTTTTGGATTCAATCCTGTTGATTTCTTCTCTGATTTTAATTATTTCTTTTCTCCTACGAGATTTGGGTTTGGTTTGCTGCAGTTTTTCTAGATCCTTGAGATGCGTTGAAAGCTTATCTATTTGGTGCCTTTCCAATTTCTTGATGTAGGCACCTATTGCTATAAACTTTCCTCTCAACACTGCTTTTTCCGTATCCCATAAGTTTTGATATGTTGTGTTATTATCCTCAGTTACTTCCAGAATGTTTTTGATTTCTCTTTTGATTTCTTCTATGACCCAATGTTCATTCAGGAGCATGTTGTTCAGTCTCCATGTGTTTGCATACTTTCTAGGGTTTCCTGAGTTGCTAATTTCCACCTTCATTCCTCTATGGTCTGAGAAGCTGCATGGTATGATTCTAATTCTTTTAAATTTGTTGAAACTTGCTTTATGGCCTAATATGTGGTCAGTCCTAGAGAAGGTTCCATGTACTGCTGAGAAGAATGTAAAGTCTTTAGATGTAGGATTGAAAGTTCTGTAGATATCTGTTAGATCCATTTGGGCAATAGTGTCGATTAAATCTGCTGTTTCCTTGTTGATCTTCTGTCTGGATGATCTATCTATTTCTGAGAGTGGAGTATCGAAGTCCCCCAGTACTACTGTATTGGAATCTAAGTCTCCCTTTAAGTTCCTTAACAAATATTTTAAATAAACCATTGCCCTTTAATTAGGTGCATATACATTTATAATAGTTACATCTTCCTGTTGAATTGAACCCTTAATCACTATATAGTGTCTCTCTTTGTCTCTCTTGACACTTTTTGTGTTAAAGTTTATTTTGTCTGATATTAATATGGCTACACCTGCTTTTTTTTTGGTTTCTGTTGGCATGGAATTGAGGGTAGTTGATGTATGAAATCTGGCCCCTGTGGGTATTCGTCTGCTCTACCCCAAGGACCACACAAAGGGTCTATGCAGACCTCAGTGTGGTCTCAAATTTCTCTGCAGTCTCTCACTGGGTTGCCCAGGTTACCTAGTTTGTGTACTCAGTGAGTTCTCTCATCCACCCTTAGATTTTCAGTCTCAGTTCGTTAGCTCCACACTTTCACTAGGTCCTTACCTCCAGTTATTTCTCCCCACCAGAGTCAGGTTCTTCTGGTTGGCTGATGGTGGGCGCTGCTTTATGTATGTCCTAAATGGCGCCTGCTCTTTGTCTTGCTGGGCTTTGTAAGGTGAGTAGAGAGAGAGGCTAGTGTCCGTGCCAGTTCCCCTTATTTATTCATTTTTTTTCTCTCCTCCAGTCAGTCTGGTGAACTTTCCCCAGCGGGGCTTCAAGCCTGGTTCCCTCTTGGCTCTTTCTGCCTTTCCCCACCAATGACTCGGGTTACCAAGGTTTTTGTCTCACCTCCCCTTCCAGAGCTGGCGCGCAGACTCCCTAAGTGTTTCTATATTTTTATATGTCTCTTCTAAGTGGCAAGTAGTTGTCTTTTTTTCCAGCATCATTTAGCTATTGTCAAAATAATGTTTGTGGTACACAGCAGCAAAATTGCAGGGGCATAAAATGTACATTTATTTGCATATTTTCAGGTTAGCTATTAGTTAAATTCAACTAGTTGCACAGCTATGTGGCTTTTAATTATTTTGACAGAAATTTCACATGTATCAGAGTGTTAGCAGGGGTTGAGCAATATAGGTTGGGCTTGGTATATGCTGCTTTTGGAGGATGACTCGAATTCATGTTTCTCGTATCTTCTGGGACTACTGAGTTAACACAAGTTCTTTCATTTCATGGCAATGTTAGAAGTTAAAGAACATAAGCAAATGTATATCTTTTAGAGAAATTGTCTCTGAACTTGCATATTATTGCATCTTTGCAGTATAGTTGTATCGAAAGTGCTGTAGTCTTCTGCGGGAGAAACTATTGGTGTGAGGAGTCAGATGGGTTAGCAGGCAGTTAGGTTGGTCCTGGTGGAAAATGACGAAAGGGCAGTCCCTCTAAGAGGGTGCAAAATGCTTGCTTCCCCAAAAGTTATCTTTGGTAAGATCAAAGTACTGAATCCCACTGCATGCCTCTCCCCAAAATCTTTCTTTAGCAAAAACAAAAGTGCCCATCCCCCCTTCTGAGTTTCTAGTTTTATCATGAGAAAAGAGTTACCTATTTTACCCTTCTTTTGTTTTATCAGGAAAAGCTAAACAGGGCCAATGGGATTACAAATCTGGCCTTTTGATGGTTCTGATTGTTAGTTAATTTTCAGTTTTTCCCCCAAATTGTGCTTCAAAGTCCCACTTCCACCTGCCTCTCCAGTCTGCCTCTCTTGGAGCCCCTCCAGGCCTCTTTGACAGGAGGTTTCTGACTTAAATAAATCTTGCTTTTGTCTCTGCCGTATTTCATGGAAATTCTTCTTTTACATGAATCAAAGAACCCATGTGTCTTTTCTCCTCTGCCATTTCACCTGTAACATTTTGTCAAATGTCAAATGAACATGGATGCAAAGAGGAACAAATTATTGGAAGTATTAAGAAGAACTTTTGATAGTTCATAAAATTGGCCACAAATATTAGTGAGAACATATTCTAAGACTCTTTCCCTACACATCCTCCATATACAGTGGTGGAACAAAGAAGAAGTCATCAAAATGGTGGGGGGGGGGGGATTAAAACTGTGTAGCTTTTTCATAGTAATATAAAATTTGGTGGGCAAATTTTTTCAAGTGTTTTTCTTCTTGGAATAGACTTTCCTCGATTGAACGTTGATGCCTGAGCAAATTTTACAGTCTATTGTCTACCATTTGTTGACCCAGAAGTAATTTCATAAATTAAACAGTCTTAGAACCATTTAACCAGGATGGTAACACTTTTGCCATAGAGCACCCCCAAAAAATCTGTAGGTTTTTTATATATTTGATTTCAGGTCATTCCATGTACAGATGCCACTTTCATTATTATTTGGATACATACTTTCCTATATTTGTAGTTACTGCTACATTACACACTTCACATTTCTGTTTATCCATGATTTAGTCTTACTGGAAGATGATTTTGCATCTTAAAGTATGTACTACATGGCAACTTATTTTTTCCAGATGTCTTAAAAGTGTGGCATAGCTGTAAATTTTGTTTAGTATAGACCTTATGTGTATGTATACTGCCCTGGAATTAGCCTATACCTCAAAACTAAAATACTTCACAGAATGTAAATAGTGGAAATGAAAACAATTTTATTCATATTCTTTATAGATCAGCTTTCAAACTGAACCCATCTCTGTTTTTACTATTATATACAACTAAAAGAAGTCAGCTTGATTTTAAATATGTTCCCTGGAATACTTCTTGCCTAAGTCCCAAAATTGATAAGGTATGTTATCAGTCCTCTAAATTATCACAAGCAACCATTTTCTTGGATGTTTCTACATTACACACAGACCAATGGTTTTTTCCCTCCTACAATATTTTCATGTTGATTTTACCAATCTTCACAAAAGTTTCCTCACACCCCACTACCCAGTTTAAAAATCAGCGAGAAAGAGTGTCAATTGTTAAATCAACAACAGGAGTTACTGTGCACCTGCTCCCCATCTAGGACCTTTGTCCTTAATGTGGTGTACTATATGAATTAATGGTAAAACTACTACCCAAACAGTACTCTATACTTTGTGTGTCTTTGTGGGTGCAGCCTGTTGAAATCTTTACTTAGTATATACTAAGTTGATCTTCTATATATAAAGATAACTGAAAATGAATCTTGAAGAATGGGATGGAAGAGGGAGTGAGAGATGTGATGGTTGCAGGTGGGAGGGAAGTTATGGGGGGAAAAGCCACTGTAATCCAAAAGTTGTACTTTGGAAATTTTTATTTATTAAATAAAAGTTGAAAAAAAATCAGTGAGAGCAAGGCTAGAATTTATAGTTACTCCCTGGAGACTGACTACAAGTCCAAAATTATGGGAAAATACAATATTTGGTGCCATTATCAGGATTTGTGGTTATGACATACCATGAGGAGCACGACACAATGCCTTTTGACTGTTTGGGGCTTACTAACTGGCTCCCCATTTGGGAAGGCTCCATGGGTTACAGGCATTTATCTGTGCTGTTATGCACTGCTGCATGTTGGCTTCATTGTGTGTTGCTCAAACTACCTCTCCCTAAATGGAGACGGTCCTAGAAAGTCCAAGTGCTCTCTGATAAGCATCAATTGTGTTAGTAGAGTAAAACTATAGACAAAAACTATCTCTACCCCCAAGTGGAGCAGCTGTTCAGAGAATAGTCCAAAGGCCGTACCTGTGCCCAGATGGCTTGATTCTGAGAGGCAAATGGGCATAAGCTCCTCCAGGAGGCTGTCAAGTATACTCTGGGCCAGTACATCACTTTGCAGGGTATGAGAGAGACATTTGCACTTGGACTACACACACAAGTGATGAGTCAGCATTTACAGTGAACACTAGACTTCCCAGCCTGACAAAGGGGGTGCTGCCTGCTTGGGGAAATGATGGCACCTTGCTGACAATGGTGTGGCTGCAATCTGCAATCCCTGTTTTATTATCTTCCCTTGTTTCCGATTCTCTTCATCTCAGACCATACTGAGATACTAGAGAAGGCAGTAACTGCCTGTGAATGATGTATGGAACTATAAGTAGAGGTCACCACACACAAGAGAGGTCACTTAGGATCACCAGGAGCTTCTCAGTTAAACATTCAAAGAGAGAGAATAAATTTAATCAAATAGAAATACATTATATTCTGCAATTTTTAGCTTAAAAGAAAAAAATGAAGTGGGAAAAGGGATTGAATATCCTATGGTCAGGATGGTCCCAAGGAGAGGTTATTTCCTAGAGACACTAAGTTTCTTCCTACTCTTTTCAGCTTATCATGTAGAGATGGAAGCTAAGAACTCAGACAAAGAGACTAATAGAAAAGAAAAGAAAAGAAAAGGAAGGAAGGAAGGAAGGAAGAAAGGAAGGAAGGAAAAGAAAATGCTGCTTTAAGTAGCTATGAGTATAAAACAAAAACAAAAGAAAAGAACTTAAACTTTAAGCACTGCATAAACATCAAGTCAAACAAACATAATACTAGCTGTAGTTTACTTACTAGCTTAAAACTAAACCCCAGACATTTGACACAAGGGATAAAAATTAAATCTAATTAAATTATATATACAGAATATTTAAATATATACTTGGCAGATGAATCATATATGTGTATCTGTAAAACAAAATAAAACCAAATTTTGTAATTTGAACCAGATGGAAATTCAAAATTTATATACAAAAGAATCTGTATAAAAAAGATATAATAAAACACTTTAATTGGCTATTGTACCTCCACAACATAGACTCCAAGTTTAACATTAGCTAAAATGTACCAATTGACAAAATTTCATAGGATTAAGCCATATGGATGCTAAAATTGTAGTTATATCTGGGAACTCATCTAAATTTAAACACCCTTGCCCTATAGATTTAAAAAAGATAACTAAATATAGAATATTAAAAGAAGAAAAATGGGAATGCCTCACCGTGCCTGAATTTCCCAAATTGATAGTCCTCATTGCTACAAATATTCAATATTAAGCATAGGTACTTTAACATAATATTTAATAAATTAAAATTCATGTACGTTTCTAGCACTTAAAATTTGACTTAACAAAATGGGCCACCATGAACCTTCAGTGGAAATAGCTGATATGGCCCCATGTAAGTTAAAACAGGATCTCAATGATTAAATCTTATTCTATAAAATCTGATCACTAAAGGAGTGATTATCCCACTCCTTCTCCATTTGCTTTCCACTATTACTTGTTTTTAAGTTGAAAAAACTTTTAAGGGAACCTCATGTTGGACTAGTGCAATTTTTTTTAATTTAATTTCATACGCCTGATAGGTCCCTGATAATCAGATTTTTAAAAAAGATTTATTTACACGTATTTGAAGGAGTTACAGAGAGGAGACAGAAAGAGAGACAAAGATCTCCCATCTGCTGGTCCACTCCCCAAATGGCCTCAATGACCAGGGCTGGGTCAACCCAAAGCCAGGAGTCAGGAACTTCTTCTAGGTCTCCCACATGGATGCAGGGACCCAAGTCTTGTGCCATCTTCTGCTCCTTTTCCCAGACCATTATAAGGGAGCTGGTTCAAAAGTGGAGCAACTCAAACCAGTGGAACTCAAACCAGCACTCATATAGAGTGTTGGCTCTGCAGGTGGTAGCTTTACATGCTATGCCACAATGCCAGCCCCAACCAGTTTAACTAAGAGACACAATGATCTCTTGAAACAACTTCCTACCAAATTCCATCCAGCAACTCAACCCCTAAAGTTCTCTATCTTGCCTGAGACCTTAACTCATTTTTAAAATAATTTTTAATATTACCTACCTCTCTAAGAGTTGTATGCCATATCGAGGATTCATGATTTCCTAGGGCTCATTAGCCATATATTATTCCAAAGGCTAGGCAACGGCTCATCTGAAAAGGAACTCCTTTAAAATTCAACTTTCACAAAATTAAAATCAAGCAAACAAATAAAAAAAACCTACCAGGTATAGCTGCAGACCACTTACTTAGCTGTGGATTAATTTCCTGGATACATTTAATAAAGGCTGTATTTCCTGTGTTTGTAAGTCTATATGCCAGCTAAAGTCTCCAGTATGTTAACTTGATAGTCATCTAATTATTGGTCTGAGGTTTACTTAAATGTCTTCATCAAGTAGTCTTCCTCTCTATGATAAGGAGCTCTGTGTGTGTGCGTTCTGGCATGCCTTCACCACACAGGGGATTCTTGACTCTAAGTCTCACTCTTTGTCACAATATGCAAATCATCAAGATCAACTAGAGTTGAGAACTGGTTTCACCTTGGGCCTCTACATGTTTTGCAAAATTTTCTCTGCATAAATGAGGCCTTATAGATCCTCAGAGTTTTTTAAAACTCCCTATGGACATTTCATTCCCTGAAGTTTTTCTTTAAGATTCCAGACAGGTGTTATTTGTTCAAATAGGTGCAGCATCTTCAGGCAGTGTTCATGTTAAATAATTGACATTGCTTTTGAAAAATGCCCTGAGCATAGGGCTCTTTTTATAGTGTGA
The DNA here is from genome assembly GCF_051225735.1 of Oryctolagus cuniculus. NCBI lineage: Eukaryota > Metazoa > Chordata > Mammalia > Lagomorpha > Leporidae > Oryctolagus > Oryctolagus cuniculus. The sequence continues at coordinate 61,597,373 of NC_142888.1, forward strand.
GAAACAATAGCGTGTAAATGGTGTATTTTCAAAGATCTGTGAGAAATGTAAGACCACTAAGGGATCTGAGGAGAGGGATATGGGAGTAGATCAAGACACAACTCCCACAACATAATATTCTTACTGAACCTCCCCCCCGATATGTATATGTCGAAATTCTCACCCTTAATGCCATGGTATTAGGAGGTGGGGCCCTTGGTATGTTGTTAGGGTTATGAGAATGGAACCCCCAGGAATGGATATGTTCGCTAATAAAGGAGATCAAAGATAGCTCCTTTACTCCTGTCATAAGAAAACATAATGAGCCATAACGTGGGTTCTCACCAGACACTGGATCTGCCAAAACCTTTATCTTTGACGTCTGAGCTTTCAGTTCTGTGAGGAATAAATTTCTACTGTTTATTAGGCACCTAGTCTAGAGTATGTTGGTACAGTAGCACAAACAGATTAAGATAGATATCCTTTCGAACAACACTTAAGAAACTTGGAATATAAAAAAGTACCTCAATATAAAAAATAGCATGGATGGAAAATGCGCAGATAGCATCATATATTCAGTGATGAGAAACTCATTTTAGGAGTGAGACAAGGGTACATGATTTTGTTAATTCTATTCCACATGATATTAAGAGTTCTAGCAGGAACAATTAGGAAGGAAAAAAGGTAACTCAAGTAGAAAGGAAAAAGTGAAATTGTTTCTGTTTGCAGGTGACATGTTCTTGTATGTACAAAGCCTTAACAGTCACATACACACAAAACTTGTTATAATTAGTAGCTTCAGCAAAGCTGCAGGATACAAAATCAATACAAAAGAATCTATTACATTCCTTTACACTAACAAGAAAAATTCTGAAATGGAAGTAAATAAAATCATTCAATTTAGAATGCCCTCAGAAAGAATAAAATATGTTGGAATAGACTTAACTTTGGTGGTACAAAAACTATACATGAAAAGCTGCCAAAGCATTCCTGAAAATAATTAATGAAGACATCCTGAATTTAGGAAGTGCATCATTAAATATTAATAATTAATAATTAGACACCCTGAATTTAGGAAGTACATCATTTAATATTGCTAAGATACCAATACTACCCAAACAATCAACAAGATCCATGCTATCCCTACCAACATTGCAAAAAAGATTTTGCAGAAATAGAAAAATTCTGCCCAAAATTCAAATAGACTCTCAAGGTGACACAAATAGCCAACAAAGAATGTTGAAAAAGAAGAACAAAATTAGAATTATCATACTTCCTGATTATAAAATGTATTACAACATTATACTAAACAAAATAATCTGATACTGACATAAAAGGAGATGTATACACCAAAGCAATGAGCAGGATAAGGAAACCATAATTAAAGTCCCACCTATATGATGAAATGCTTTGCAACAAGGATAACAAACTCATTCAATGAGGGTAATGAGACTGTTTTCATGAAATAGCTTTGGGAAACTTTATTTCATGCAAAAGGCAGTAATTTGAATATATGTACTGTAAAAAATTACCTGAAATGGATTAAATGTCTGAATGCAATAGCTAAAACTGTAGAATACTTAGAAGAAAAAAGCAGAAGGAAAGCTTTATGATGTTGGATTTTGTAATGATTTATTGGACATGGCACCAAACACTCAGGTAAGAAAGGAAAAAAATGAGCAAACTGCTCTTTCTGAAATTAAAACATTTTCTGGATCTAATGACACTATCAATGGAATGTGTGCTGGTGCTGCAGGCGGTGGCTTAACCCATTACGTCACAAACCCAGCCCCAGAATTGACTTATGAGGATCTATTTTTATACTTACGAGTATCTATTCTTCACCCGTACAGAGTTGATATCTGAACAGTCACACCATTTCATATTCCTGCGTATCAGACTCACTTCTAAACATAATTGTCATGCACCCACGATGAGGGTCTTCAGAAGCTTCATGGAGAAGGCATGTTTGGAAAAAAGCTAGGCATGGATTTCCAAATGTCTTGCACCAAAATAAACGTATTTTTTTAAGTTCTACTTTTCCATAAAAAAAGACAATCCAAGGAAATGTAGAAAATATATGCAAATCATATATCTGATAAGGAATTGATATTCAGAAAATATTAAGTAGTTCCACAATGCATCAACAACAATAAATCAAAGAACTCGATTAAGAAATGGACAAAATGGGCCCAGAATTGTGGTACAGGAGGTTACGCTGCCATTTGTGACACCAGCATCCCGTATCAAAGTGCTGGGTTTGAGCCCCAGCTGCTCTGCTTCTGATCCAGGTACCTGGCAATCTCCCTGGGAAAACAGTGGAAGATAGCCCAAGTGCTTAGACCCTGCCACCCATGTAGGAGACCAGGATCGAGTTCCTGGCTCCTGGCTTTGACCTGGGCAGTTCTGGCTCTTCCAGCCAGTTGGAAGATCTCTGTTTCTCCCTCTCTGTCAAACAAACAAACAAATATATTTTTTTTCAAAAGTGGATAAAGGACTTAAATATCATTTTAACAAAAATACATACATTGCAATAAGCACATAAAACATAGTTGTCATTAATCATTAGGCAAATATAAATTGAAACATTAATGAGATAATATCAGTTTGAATGTGATACACACATACACACACAGACAGAAAAACGGGGGGGGGGGGGCTGGCGTTGTGGCACAGCAGGTTAAGCCACTTCCTCAGTGCCAGCATCCCATATGGGCACTGGGTCAAGCCCTGGCTACTCTGCCTCTGATCTGGCTCCCAGCTCCTGGATTCAACTTGGCCCAGCTCTGGCCATTGTGGCCATCTGGGGAGTGAAACAGCAGTTGGAAAATCTCTCTGTCTCTGTCTCCATTCTCTCTCTTTGTCTCTGTCTCTCTTTCTCTGTAACTCTGCCTTTCAAATAAATAAATGAATCTTTTAAAAAACCAAAAAGATAATAACATTTTAGTGAAGATGTGGAGAATTGAAATCTTTATTGATGGGATGTGAAAAATGCAGCCACTGTGGCATATGATGTGTTCCTTCCTCAGGAAGTTAGACGGAATTACCATATGATTCAGCAATTTCACTCCCACTTTTATGCCCCAAAGTATTGAAAGCAAGGACTTGAGCAGCTATTTCTATACCCATCATTATAGCAGTGCTCTTCACAATAACTAAAAGCTGTAAACAGCCCTGGTTTACATTTGCAGATGGATGGATAAACAAAATGTTATGCATACCTATAATGGAATATTATTCAGCCATAAAAGTAATGAAATCCTGATGTATGATACAGCACGGTTGGATCTTACAGAGGTTATGATAAATGAAATGATTAAACATAAAAGGAAAAATATGGTGATTCCTCTTGTACAAGGTACATAGAATAATCAAATCCATAGGGACAGAATATTGAATGGTGGTTGTCAGGAGCTGCAGGGAGGCGAAATGCTAGAATTACTGTTTAAACTTTTAATGACTTTCATTTTGTAAAGACAAAAAAGTTTTGGAGGTGAACGGAGCCTGTATTTGCCTAATACTTTGAGTGTACCATTAAATTGCACACTTGGAAATGCTGGGAAAATGTTATATTTATGTTATACAATATTTTACCCTAATAAAATAAAACTCAATTTCAGTAAGTTTCAATGTAGATTTTATATTTGCCTTGTGTTTCATGTATATATCAGCATTTTACATTTTCATGCATCATGATTACTTTTTCTTGTCTACAATTCTTCATAGCATGATTTTTCTGTTATTAATTTTAACTCTCAGTCAATTTGGATTATTTAAATAACATGTCTTTGTATGGCAACTTTACTGATTCCATCTTGGGGAATAGTTTATTTTCTTTTATATGGTTGAAATTTTGAGTAGGGAATAGAGTATTACCTTTTCATTGAATACAAGAGTTTTTGTATATAAGAGAAAAGAAAAAGAATAAATTTTAAAAGGATAAATTACATCACATTATATATACATACTTTCTATATACCTCTTACATACACTTATAATGATACATGTGCACAGAGAGGAATTGGAAAATGCTAGAATACACAGTATAGGTAAATATGATAGCAATTTATTTCTGGTGACATTTCCACTTTTCTGCATGCCAATCCCATCTCAGTAAATTTTAAATTTGTTGTAATTATATTTTTTGTATGTTTCAAAATTTTTGAATATTAAAATACACACACTTAGGTAAACAAAAAGGTAAATATTTTTTGTTTGATTTTCATGTGGAAAAGCTGCACGTCTGGAAAACACAGGAGATGGATGTTCTAAATATGTAAAATGATTTGGTAAATATTTAAACATTTGTGCCTGAAGGAAAATGAGGTAAGGAGTGAGAAGATTGGATTCTAAGCTAGATAAGAATTTACTAAGTCCATTTTCTTTATAATCAATACAATATAGATAATAATCATCACTCTAGAATTATAATGACCAAATAAAACAGTGGGTGTGATAATCCTTTGAAAACTATAAAGTTAAATTCAAATATTGTATTGAATTCAGCATTTTGAGGAACAAAACCTATAAATAACAAACTTCATTTAACCTTTTGCCCCCATAATGTTCATTTTTGGAAGGGTGACATTTTTGTGGGAACTTTAATTTAATAAATGAATTATAATCATCTGCCTATTCTCTGCTGTAGAAATTTCTTATCAAAAGTAAACAGTCTTTCATAAGCAGCAATATGTTCATTACAAGGCCATGACTGTAAACATCTATTAGGAGCTAGTGATAAAAAAGATGACATTTAACACATACTATTGCTTGTTCCCATGTTAAAATTGGAAGAATTGCTTTCCAATTGTCATGATTTAAGTTGTAATTTCTTAGGAAGTTAGAACTTAATTGCGTATTATACTACTATGTCATGAAAGTTCAAGTTGCTTATAGAACATGAAAATATGTGCACATTATTAAGGAAATGATAATAAACAGATAAAAAGTAGAAAATTATTAAAGAGAGGATAAGCAAGTGCAAAGCAAAATAAATTAAATATGTGAGATGCTCTACATGGACTGTGTCTTACATGCATGAGAAATTCCAATTAGAAATGAAAGTGAAGTGGGGTAGTGGGGTATTGATTTTTATTCTAGGCCTTTGTCATGTACAAAGAGAAGTATTCTTATTGCTGACACAAATAAGGAAAATTTTATTCAGAAGGTGAGAAAGCAAACACACATATATACAGCACACACACATAAACATAAGCATGGGTTTCCCCACACAGAGAGTTACCAAAGGGAACCCAAAGGGAGAATGGATTAAGGGAAGGGAGACATAGAGAACACCCCCAGAACCTCCTCTAGTCTGGTCTATGGCAAAACAGAGAAAGAGAGAATGAGAGAGAGAGAGAAAGAGAGAGAGAGAGAGAGAGAGAGAGACAGGGAGAGGGAGAGAGAGAACCTCCCAACACCTCCTTTTATGAGGTGTATGGGGGAGTTGCCTCCACAGTCATGAAGCCACCTAAAAGTTTTACGGTACCTCCATATGGTGCTTAATATACATATCTTCATGGTGGTTTTTTCTTTCTCCAAGATCCTGATGAAGCAGGGGATTCCTAGGAAAGGGGGCATTTTGAATAAGTAGAAGAGTAGAATTACCCATGGAGTTGGGGCTTGTGACTCGCAGATCCTAAAGTAGCTGCCTGCCTAATCCATATCAAATATAGTTAATAATTTTTAGAGAATTGTGAATATATTCATGTATACCTCCATCTAAATGTCTCCATGAGAATTTTCTATACAATATGAAGAGAAATAACATTTGGGAAAATATCTTTCCCCAAGATTACATAGTTCTTTTTTAAAAATACAAAACAGCCAAAGAGAAGAAAGTTAAAAAAAAAAAATATTGACCAATGCTGTTCAGAAATCAGAACCTAAATTTAGACCTCAACTTAAGTGTTGTGGTCGAAGAGGAACTATCCTTGACCTTCAGAAATCTCTCAGAATATATGAGGATCTTGAACAAGGCAAGATAGCAACTTCAGAAATTTCATGGTGAAATGCAGACATTGCTTGAGGAAATGTCACATCAATACATCATTAACTTGGGTTAATAGTCATTAATGAAGTTTTATTACATAGAAGAAAACAGTGCCTTGACAATTACCTCTCCAAAATACAATATTCTGAATTTGACTGATTTCTTTTGAGGAGCAATTTGTGCCCTAGAGCATTGCTGAATACCCCAGAACAATCAGGCAATCATTAATGGAGCTAAACAGCTAGGTGTGGCTTAAGAAAGAAACAGTTAAAGAGCCCAGGCAAAATCACTGTCTTCTCAGATTCTATGATATGGATATGATACAAGGCTATGATAACTTGAAGAGGAGTATCAGAGACCTTGCACTATGGCATTGGGGAGACAGTATAAAGCAGCTGTATCAGGAGCTCGTCTGAGCTGGAGACTGTGACAACATGGGGCTGCCAGGTATCCAGGTAGTCAATAAAGCGGCAAAGCAAGAATGACAGTAGGAAGGCTTTCATCCCTGCAATAGCACAAGTAAGAGGCTGAAAACAGATAATGTGCCAACTTTGCCTACTTAGTCTTCCCATGTGGAATAACCTACCGCTTCAGGGCCAGGTCCTCTTACTTTTGAGGGTCCTGTTATCTTACTATTGAGGGCTCCCCAGATAAAAACCTTTTGTATTTTGATGGACCCTGGGCCAGCGAAGAACCTGATTAGATTGGAAAATCAACGAATCGATAAATTAATCAAAATTAATCGATTAATCAAAATTAATCAATTAATTAATCAAAATTAATGTCAAAGTAACATATCTTTAAGGTTTCTCCCTCATCCCTGTAATAATGAGGCTTTGACTAGAGATATCTGAAGATTTTAGCAAAACACCCCAGATAAAGAAAGCCAAGGGCAATCAAGTTTGGCCTAGGAATGCAAATATATGTGAGAGTATGTCCCCTGCAAAGGGCTTAATCCCTGACTAAAACGCCCTTCAGATTGCACTGATTGTGCACCACGTCTGTCATGCAGAGGAGAGCTTTCCCTGGTGAGGTTTGTCGCTTAAAGACTGCATTTACCTATTGTTGGGCGTTAAAAAAAAAATCACACAAATATTTAATCAAAAGGTGGAATCTTCAGACTTTACTGAAAGAATTCAGAGTCATTAAACAATTTAAGTACCAAATAAAAAGAATACACTGTAGAGTGGAAGTATCTAATAGCCAGAGTATTATGATACAGTCCCTAAAATGTTCAGTTTCCAACAACAAGAAAAAACACAAGACATGTAAAGGAACAAAAATGTTATGACCTACTAAAAAGGGGTGAAGGGGGCCTAGTGCTATAGCGTAGTAGGTTAAGCCTCCGCCTGTGATGCCAGCATCCCATATAAACACCAGTTAAGTCACAGCTGCTCCACTTCCCATATAGCTCTCTGCCATGGCCTGGGAAAGCAGTAGAGGATGGCCCAAGCCCTTGTGCCCCTGCACTCACGTGGGAGACCCAGAAGAAACTCCTGGCTCCTGGCTTCCTATCAGCCCAGCTCCAGCCATTGCGGCTATTTGGGGAATGGACCAGTAGATTGAAGAACTCTCTCTCTGTCTCTCCCTCTCTCTGTCAGTAACTCTGCCTCTCAGATGCATAAATAAATCTTTAAAAAAAATTTAAAAAGGGTGAAGGATATAATCAGAAAGAACTGCCTATAAATTATGATAGACAGATGTCAGATTTAATACAAATCCTGGGGCCGTGGCTCACTTGGTTAATCCTCCCCCCCTGGCACCGGCATCCCATATGGGCGCCGGGTTCTAGTCCTGATTGCTCCTCTTCCAGTCCAGCTCTCTGCTGTGGCCCGAGAAGGCAGTGGAGGACGGCCCAAGTGCTTGGGCCCTACACCCGCGTGGGAGACCAAGAGGAAGTACCTGGCTCCTGGCTTCGGATCGGCGCAGTGCACCGGCCGTAGCGGCCATTTGGGGGGTGAACCAACGGAAGGAAGACCTTTCTCTCTGTCTCTCTCTCTCACTGTCTGTAACTCTACCTTTCAAAAAAAAAAAAGATTTAATAAAAAGCCTTTGCAGTCAAAGTTAAAACTATATTCAGAAAATCAAAGGGATCCATGATTGTTGAAGTGGAGGTTTGATGAAAATATTAACTATGTAGCAAAAGGAGACTATCAGGAAACACACAGATATTATTTTTTAGAATTTTCCAGTGGAAACTCTAGATTTGAAAACTACAACTGAAATGAAAATCCAGTAAAGGGGTACAACAGTTGATTTGAACTGGCAAAATAAAAAATTGACAACTTAAAAAAAGGTAAATTGACATTATGTAAAACAAATAAAAAATGAGAAACAGTGAACAGAGCCTGAGAAATGTGGGGCACCATTAAGTACACCAGTATACATATATGGGAAGAACAGAAGGAAATAAGAAAAAGAAAGAAAGATATGTGTAGAATATAACAAATTGGAAAACCTCAAAGAAATGGGTAAATTCAAGGATGCACATAACCAACCAACTTTAAATTGAAAAAGATACAGGAAATCTAAACAATCTCCTACCAAAAAGCAAGATTGAAGTGGTAATTAAAAGTCGCCCATCAAAGAAAATCTCAGGACCTCATGGCTTTACTACTGAGTTCTACAAAACATTTAAAAAGAAGCTAACTCCAATACTTTTCTCCAAAATATAGAAATGGATAGAACTCTGCCAAACCCTTGAAGTCAGCATCAATCTGATACCAAAACCAAAGATAAAATACAAAAAGAAAACTACAGACCAATATCCTTGATGAACATAAATGCAAAATTTCTCAACAAAGTATTAGCAAACTAAATTCAATTCTGCATAACAAAGAGCATACGTCACAATAAAATGGGATTTACCTCAGAGAAGGAAAGGTGGGTCAATATTCCAAAAATTGATAAGTGTTGTAAGTCACATCAATGGAATGAAGAAAAAAAAATCTATGATCATTTCAATAAATGTCAAGAAAGCATTTGAGAAGATTTGACATCCTTTCATGGTTAAAAAAAAGAAAAGCCTCTCAATAAATTATGTGTAGAAGAAACATGACTCAAAATTACAAAGCTATATATGATAAACCAATAACCAATATAGTAAAAGCTGAAAGCATTTCAGCTCAGATCTGGAACAATACTAGGATGTCCATTTTCGCCAATCATACTATATAGTATTAGAAGCACTATCAGAGCAATTAGGGAAGAGAAAGAAATAAATGGAAGCAAAATTGAAAGGGAGGAATTCAAAATATCCATGTTTTCAGATGACATCATGTTTCATATGCAAAACACTAAACACTCACTAAAAAGTTGTTAGAACTGATCAACCAATTCATTAAAATTGCAGGATACAAAATCAACATACAAAAAGGGCAGCATTTTTATACACCAATAATTTTACTGAATGAGAAATCAGAAAAGAAATTCCATTTACAATAGCTACAAAAACAATAAAATACTTATTAATAATTTTAAAGAAAGAAGTGAGAGATGTTTTATAATTATAAAATGTGGATAAAATTTTATAAAACATTGGTGAAAGAAATCATGGACACAGAAATGGATATTCCTTGTTCATGAACTAGAAGAATTAATGTTATTGAAATGTCTACTTTACATAAAGCAATCTACAAATTCAATGCAATTTCTATCAAAATACCAATGACATCCTTTATAGAATTTAAAAGAATTCTAAACTTCACAAGGAATCACAAAAGACCCTGAATACCCAGTGACCCTGAAGGGGAAATATAAAAGAATCAAGCTAGAGGCATCATAATACCTGAGTTCATAGCTTATTACAAAGCTATAGTAATCAGGTCGGTGCTGCGGCTCAATAGGCTAATCCTCCACCTAGCTGTGCTGGCACACCGGGTTCTAGTCCCACTCGGGGCGCCGGATTCTTTCCCGGTTGCCCCTCCTCCAGGCCAGCTCTCTGCTGTGGCCAGGGAGTGCAGTGGAGGATGGCCCAAGTGCTTGGGCCCTGCACCCCATGGGAGACCAGGAGAAGCACCTGGCTCCTGCCTTCGGATCAGCATGGTGCACCGGCTGCAGCGCTCCAGCCATGGCAGCCATTGGAGGGTGAACCAAGGCAAAAGGAAGACCTTTCTCTCTGTCTCTCTCTCTCACTATCCACTCTGCCTGTCAAAAAAAAAAAAAAAAAAAAGCTATAGTAATTAAAACAGTGTGATGGTACCAGCATAGAAACCAGCACACAGATCAGTGGGGCCAAATAGAGACCCACGAAATTAATCTATGTGTATACACCCAGTTGATTTTTTGATAAAGGTGCCAAAAACATACACTAGAGAAAAGATACTCTTTTTAGTAAATTGTGCTGGCAAAAGTGGATGTATGTATGTAAAAAAAAAAAAAAATTAGATCCCTACCTCTCACATTATAAAAAATCAATGCAAGATGGATAAAAGATCTAAATATGACAAGAACCCATAAAATTGCTAGATGGAAACATAGGGAAGCACTTCAAGACACTGGTGATAACTTCTTGGATAAGACAGAAAGCACAAGTCACAAAAGCAAAACTAGGCAAATGTGATTACATCAAATTCAGAATCTTTTGCACAGTGAAGGAAACAGTAAAGTGAAGGCACTTCTGGCAGAATGGGAGAAAATATTTGCAAGCTCCTTATCCAACAAAGGTTAACATCCAGATTATATCAACAACTCAAAAAACTGAACAACAAAGTGAGCAACCAATACAGTTAAGAAATGGCCAGATTGGCCAGCGCCCTGGCTCACTAGGCTAATCCTCCGCCTGCGGCGCCAGTACACAGGGTTCTAGTCCTGGGGCACCGGATTCTGTCCCGGTTGCTCCTTTTCCAGGCCAGCTCTCTGCTGTGGCCAGGGAGTGCAGTGGAGGATGGCCCAGGTCCTTGGGCCCTGCACCCATATGGGAGACCAGGAGAAGTACCTGGCTCCTGGCTTTGGATCAGCGCAGTGCGCAGACCGCAACGCACCGGCCACAGCAGCCATTGGGGGGTGAACCAACGGAAAAGGAAGACCTTTCTCTCTGTCTCTCTCTCTCACTGTCCACTCTGCCTGTCAAAAAATAAATAAATAAAAAATAAAAAAAAAATGGGCAGATGATCTGAATAGAGCGTTCTCAAAGAAGAAATACAAACGACCAACAAATACATGAAAAAATACTCAGTATCACTAATCATCAGGAAAACGAAAATCAAAACCATGATGTGATATCCACCTCACCTGTGTCAGAATGGCTGTTATCAAAAAGAGAGTAACAAATGCTGGTGAAGACATAGACAAAAGGGAACTCTTATATAGTATTTATGGGAATGAGAAATAGTGCAGTCACTGTGGAAAACAGCATGAAAATTTCTTTAAAAACTAGAAATGGTACTGTCATGTGATCCATTAATCCCACCACTGGGTGTATATATCCAAAAGACATGAATTCCTTTTATAAAGGAGCTACCTGCTCTGCCAAAGTATGGAATTCACCAAATATCCATCATCAGATGAATAAATGAAACTGTGCCTTGTGTGTGTGTATATACATATATAATGGAATATTAATCAACTATAAAAAAGAATCAATTCCTGCCATTTCCAACAAAATGGATGGAGCTGAAGGACATCGTATTGAATGAGATAAGCCTGACACAGAAGACAAACGACACATGTTCTCTTTTATATGTGAGAATCAAAATAAAAAAAAAAAAAAAACTCAGTCTGAACAAAGAATATTTATTGGTAGAGATTCAGAGGATTTGGGGGAATAAAAGTAGTTTGGGTTAAAAAAAATAACAGAAGCTGGGTATGGTTCATTAATCGTGATGAAGATACAAATATGAGATGTCAATAGGGGAAATGGTGTGAAAGGTATATAGAAACTTTTTGTGTTACTACCTCATAATTTTTGTTTTGTAAATTTAAGTCCTCTGAAGTAAAATGTTAAAAAAATTTGCAGAATATTTTTTTCCGGCAAAGAACTTCCATCCACTGATTCACTCTCCAAATGCTCCAAGCATCCAGGATTTGACCATACAGAATCCCGGGGCCCAAAACTTAATTTGGGTCTCCCATATGAGTGACAAGTACTCGTGTACTGGAATCATCCCAACTATCTCCTCCTCAGTTGCAAATTAGAAAGAAGCTGGATCAGAAATGGAACTGATACTTGAACCCAGGGAATGCAACATGGGAGGTGGCATCTTAACTGCTGTGCCAAATGTTCACCCACCAGCTTCCTTAAAAGATGTAAAATTGTATAGATTGATAACTATAACTATCTTTGAGTTTGTAATACTTATAGAGGTAACTATGTGTAACAATAATACCCTAGGAATGGGGAAAAATAACAGAGCTATATACATGTTATGCTTCTATGTCTCAAAGTCATTAAATTAGTAAAACATCTGAAGATGATTCTGACACGTTAGGGTGTATATGCTAAATCCTAAAAAAACAATAGGAAAAAAAATCAAATATATAGTAAACCTGAGTGTCAGTTTGAGTTCTGGTCACTCTAATTTCTATCTAGTTTTCCGCTAATGCATCCTGAAAGGCAGCAGGTTATGACTCAAGTACTTGGGCCCCTGTTACTCACATGGGAGACCTGGACAGTGTCCTGGAATACTGGCTTCAGGCTGGCCCAGTCTTGGTTATTGCAGGCATTTGGAGATTGAACCAGCGGATGGAAGATAATTCCCTCTCTCTCTCTCTCTCTCTTTCTCTCTCTCTCCTATTCAAGTAAATGCAAGTAAATATTTATTTGATAAAGATTTATTTATTTATGTGAAAGGCAGAAATATTGTACTTTCCCAAGCACATTAGTAGGGAGCTGGATTGGAGGTGGAGCAGTCAGCACTTGAACTGGCTCCCATATGGGATGCCAGCACTGCAGACAGAGGCTTAACTTTCTATGCCACAGCACCGGCCCCTGTAAGTAAATATTTAAAAAGTGAGATTTGTATGACATGTGAATTATTTTTCAAATCTGTTCAAAGAAAAAACAAAGGGATAAAGAAACTTATATACAGATCAAAGGAAATATGTAGTAGCTATATTACTTTCAAAGTAAACTTGAGAATAAGGAAAATCATCAGTAAAAAAAGTACCTCATGAAATTATAAAATAATGAATTCTTTAAGGAATAACAGTTCCTAAAGGATATATACTTAACAGACTATAAAAATGTTTCTGGGAAAACCTAAGAGAATTTCAAGGAGAAATGGAAATATTCACTACTATATTTGGAGATTTCAATACCTCTCCTTCAGTAATTCATATATCAAGCAGGCAGAAATCATAAGATATAGTTGATCTTAAAAAACACTATTCAATAAACTTGCTCTAATTCACACACAGCTATTACTCAAGATCACAAAACTACATTCACCAGGACATAATACATTCTGAGCCATAAAACACATTTAAAAAGAAAACAGATGAAGGATATTCTAAGTCTACCATTCAATTTCACTAAAAAGAAACAACAGAAAAATCCTTAGAAAATGCAAATGCAGAGGTCAAAATATACACTAATAAATGCATATGGATCAAGAGATAAATTTCAAGAAAAAATTAAAATATATTTTGAACCAAATAAAAATGAGAGTAAAACCTTTTAAATTTGTGGAGTAAAGTGACCCATGTAGATAGATGGAGATTTACAGCTGTAAATGCAGATATTGGGAAAAAGAAAAATCTAAGATCACTAATCTAAGACACCACCTAAAAAAACGAGGTGGGGGAGAAGGCAATTTATGCTTTTGTGAAGCAGAATACATAAACTGCAAAAATTAGAGCAGAAACCAAAGAAATTGAAAGGAGGAAATCTGTATGGAAAATAGGGACTGGAATTTGGCTTAGTGGATAAGATACTGGTTAGGATGCCTGAATCTATATTGGCATGCCTGAGTTCTACACTCAACTCTGCTCCTGACTCCTGTTTCTTTTTAATGCAGACCCTGAGAGGCATCAGTGATGGCTCAGATGGTTGTGTTCCTTCCATCCATGTGGGATATCCAGAATGATTTCCTGTCTCCTGGCTTTAGCCTCAGCTGTGGAGTAAGGACTGTCAATGTGGAAATTTAGAGAGTGAACCAACAGATGGAAGAGAGATAGAGAGATCCAGTTCATTGGTTTACTCCTGCAGTGCGAGGCTGGGGCTGAAGCCAGGATCTGGGAACAAAACCCAAATTTGCTATGTAGGTCTCAGGATACCAATTACTTGCGCCATAGTTACCACTTTCCAGAGTTTGCATTAGTGGGAAGCTGGAATCAGGAGCTAGAGGCAGGAATCAAACTTGGGATGTGGGCATCTTAACTACTAGATTAAATGCTCATGCCAAAGAAGTTATTTATTTTTAATGAATTCCAGTTTATCGATTTTTTTCAATCATAGCCATACTCAAGGCCACCTAGGTTTTCTCAAGGTCATCTTCTAGAAATTTATAATTTTGTACTTTTCAAATAGAAATAGGGAAATTTTTGAATTCATTTTTGTGAAGTGAATAAGGTCTGCATCTACATGCATTTTTTTCACATGGATATCCAGTTTTCCCACATCATTTGTTGAACAAAGGGCCTTTTTTCTATTGCCTTTGCTCCTTTGCCAAAGATCAATTGACTATATTTATGTGAGTCTACTTATGAGTCCTCAATTTTGTTTCATTGATGTATTTGTCTATTATCTATTTATTTATTTATTTGAAAGTCAAATTACACAGAGAGAGAAGGAGAGACAGACACAGAGAGAGAGAGAGGTCTTCATCTGCTGGTTCACTCCCCAGATGGCCACAACGGCCAGAGCTGTGCCTATCCGAACCCAGGAGCCAGGAGCGTTTTCCAGGTCTCTCAGACTTGAGCCATCTTCTACTGCTTTCCCAGGCCATAGCAGAGAGCTTGATCAGAAGTGGAGCATCCAGGACTCAAACTGGCGCCCACGTGGGATGCCGGCATTGCAGGCGGTGGCTTTACCCACTAAGCCACAGTGCTGGCCCCATATTTGTCTATTTTTTTCACCAATAAAACACTGTCTTGATTACTGCAGACTTTTATTTTAACGTGCAGTTTTTAGGTCAGGTAGCATCAGTTTTTGACTTTGTTCTTCAGTATTGAGTTGACTATTCTGAGTGTTTTGCCTCTCCAAAAAATCTTAAAATTACTGTGCCAATATCTACAAAATTCTTATTTGCATTGTTTTGAATCTACAGATCAAGTTGGTAAGAACTGGTATGTTAACAATCTTGAGTCTTCCTATTCATGACATGTAATTTCATTCCAATTTTTTTAGTTCTTATTTGGTATCCTTCAGCAGAGTTTTATAGTGATCCTCATACAGATTTTGACAATATTTTGTTACATTTTACCTATGTATTTTATTTTGGGGAATTCTAATATGAATGGTGATGTATTTTTATTTTAAATTTCACTTCTTCTTTGGTGGAATATGTAAAAATAATTGATTTTTATGTATTAACCTAGTATCTTACTAAACTTGCTATAATCCTTTAGAAGTTCCACCAGATTTTTGGTAATTCTTTTGGATTTTCCCTATAGATGAGTATGTCATCTGTGAATAAAGACCGCTTTGTCCTTCAGAATCTGTTTGCCTTTTAGTGCCATTTCTCATATTTTTACACTAACTAGAACTTCCAGTACAGTGTTGAAAAACAGTGGTTAGAGGGACTAGCTGTAAGGGACTAGCCATTCTTTTACTTTTAATACCTATGTGTCTTCATATTTAAAGCAGATTTCTTGTAGACAACATATAATTGGGGACTTTTTAAATCTACTCTAAATCATTCTCTTTAACTGATTGATTTCTTTATTGATATTGATTGTTTATTGATATACTTGCATTAGTATCTACCATATTTGTTAATCTATTTGTTTTTTTGTTTTTTTTTTTAATTTTGCCTCAACCCCTTTTTTTCTTTTAGTTTTCTAATTTTTCTTTTTAATTTTTATTAATATAAAAAGAATAGATTTCATGTATTTCATAGGTACAATTCTAAGATTATCATACTTCTCTCCCTCTCGCAATCCTCTTCCTTCCTATGTTCCTTTCTTCTTTATTTTTTGTTTCTCTCCTCTCTTAGCATTTCAATTATATTTCCTTTTTTTAGAGATTTATTTCTTTATTTGAAACACAGTGTTACAGAGAGGGGGAGAAAGTGAGAAAGAGAAAGAAAGAGAGAGAGATCTTCAGTCCGCTGGTTCACTGCCCAAAAGGCCACAATGGTCCAGGGCTGGAACAAGCTAAAGGTACGAGCCAGGAACTTCTTCTGGGTCTCCCACATGAGAGCAGGGGCCCATGCACTTGGTACATCTGCTACTTTCTCAGGTGCATTAGCAAGGAGCTGGATCAGAAGTGGAGCAGCCGGGACTAGAACTGGCTTCCTTATGGGATGCCAGTGTCATAGGCGGCAACTTTACCTGCTATACTACAGTGCTAGCCCCTATAGCTCTATTTTTATGATTTAAGCAAGTGGTCTAGAGTGTGAAATATACGTTTACAACTAATTCACTTTCAAATAACAATACCACTTAATGGGCAGTGCAATTATCTTACAAAAATTATTCTGGATCCCTCCTTCATCCCTTTTATTACTGTTGTCATGCATTTCATTCATTTCCTTTTTTAGAAAAAAGATTTATTTATTTATTTGAAAGGCAGCATTTCAGAGAGGCAGAGGCAGAGAGAGAGAGAAAGAGAGAGAGAGGTCTTCCATCTGCTGGTTCACTCCCCAGATGGTCCCAATGGCCGGAGCTGTGCTGATCAGAACCCAGGAGCCAGGAGCTTCTTCCAGGTCTCCCACATGGGTGCAGGGGCCCAAGGACTTGAATCATCTTCTACTGCTTTCCCAGGCCATAGCAGAGAGCTGCATCAGAAGTTGAGAATCCAGGACTTGAACCAGTGCCCATATGAGATGCCGGCATTACAGGCAGTGGCTTTACCTGCTATCCCATGGTGCCGGCTCTAGTCACTCATTTCATTTATCCATAAGCTATAAATATCAAGTGCATTGTCGCTATTATTATTTGGAAAAATTCTTGTCTGTTAGTTCAAAACATAAGAAAAACTAGTGGTCTAAGTTTACTTTCAATTACTTTTTATAATGCTCTTCTCTCTATATATAGATCTGAGTTTCTGACCTCTATTATTTTGCTTCCTCCTGAAGAACTTATTTTAACACTTCTTATAAACAAGTAGAAAGGGAACAAATTCCCTCAATTTGTACTTGAGGGTCTTCATTTCTCAAGTTTATTATTTTGCTGGATACAGTATTCTAGATTGGTGGATGTTTTTTCCTTACAACATTTTAAATGTTTCACCCACTTCTCTGCTTACATGGTTTCTAAAGGTAATACTAAGATAATTATTTACCTTTCTCCTCTATAGGTAAGATATTCCCCTTGTAATCTGCTGTATTGAGGTTTTTTCTTACTGTCCATTTTTCTGAAGGTTGGATATGGTATGATTCAAAGTAGATTTTTTTTTTTTTTGGCATTCACTGTTTCATTATATCTGAGATTCTTGGAGCAGTAGTTTCATTCTTGAATGTAATTTTGAGAAATGTTCAGTCATTATTTCTTTTAATATTTCTCCTGTTCCTTTGTCACCTTATTCTCTTTGTAATATTCCCATCACACATATATTTTAACTTTGGTGGTTCTCCCACAGTTTTTGGGTAATCTGTTCCATTTTTCTTTTCAGTATTTTCCCATTGATTTTTAGTTTGCAAAGTTTTTTTTTTTTAATATCTATGCATTTAATTTGAGAAACAAAGAGAGAGAGAAAGAGAATCTCCAATTGTCTGATTGACTCTCCAAATGCCCACAACAGCCAGGGCTGGGCCAGGCTAATGCCAGGTGCTAGGAATCTGGGTCTTCCACACGTGTAGCAAGGACCCAAATACTTGACCCATTATCCACCATCTCCCAGACTGCACATGAGCAGGAAACTGAAATACTGATCAGAGCCAGGAATCATACCCAGACACTCTGATATAGGATGCAGGCATCCCAAATGGTGTCTTAACCACTTGACCAAATACCTGCCTTGGGAAGTTTTTACTGACATACAATCAGAATACCTGTTTCTTTCCTCAAGTATCCCAAGTTTATTAATGAGCTTGTCAAAGAATTATTCCTCTTATGGTGTTTATGATTTCTAGCATTTCAAACATTTTTCTTAAAACTTCCATCTCTATGCTTATATTACTCATCTGTTCTTAAATGCTCACTATTCATTTAAAACCTTAGTATGTTTTTCCTACTTGTGTAGATGGTAGTTCAAGATGATAGTTCAACATCCTTATTATATCTGAGTTTGGATGGCATGCTTGTTCTCCCTTCAAACTTGGATTTTATCTATTCAATATGCCTCGTAATTTTTTTGAAAGCCAGATGTAATGTAATGGGTAAAAGGAAATCCATATCATAGGCATTTAATGATGTATTCTTTTTTTTTTTTTTTTTTTTTGACAGGTAGAGATATATACAGTGAGAGAGAGACACAGAGATAAAGGTCTTCCCTCCACTGGTTCACCCCCCAAATGGCCGCCACGGCCAGTGCCATGCTGATCTGAAGCCAGGAGCCATGTGCTTCCTCCGGTCTCCCATGTGAGTGCAGGAGCCCAAGCACCCGGGCCATCCGCCACTGCCCTCCTGGGCCACGGCAGAGAGCTGGACTGGAAGAGGAGCAACCGAGACCAGAACCCAGCACCCATATGGGATGCCGGCGCCGCAGGTGGAAGATTAACCAAGTGAGCCAAGGCGCCGGCCCCCGCCCCCTTATAATGTATTTTTTTTTTTTTTGACAGGCAGAGTTAGAGACAGAGAGAAAGGTCTTCCTTCTGTTGGTTCACCCCCCAAATGGGCGCTACAGCTGGCACACTGTGCCGATCCGAAGCCAGGAGCCAGGTGCTTCCTCTTGGTCTCCCATGCGGGTGCAGGGCCCAAGCACTTGGGCCATCCTCCACTGCCTTCTCGGGCCACAGCAGAGAGCTGGACTGGAAGAGGAGCAACCGGGACAGAATCCAGCACCCCAACTGGGACTAGAACCCAGGGTGTCGACGCTGCAGGCGGAGGATTAGCCAAGTGAGCCACGGTGCCGGCCATGATGTGTTTTTAAGGAGTGTAAAGAAGGGAAGTATTCTACCTTTGTATGATTAGGCCTCAGCCCTTTAGTAATACTGTACCCCTAGGATGTGTTCTTTACCAGTGCTTCTCAGGTTCCTCCCCCTCTCCTAGGAGAGAAATCAGATGGTTAGAACGAAGTATATTTGGGTATTTCCAGGCTCCCATCTGGAAGGCTGGAGTGGATTGGAGTTATGTGTTTCTCTTCCCCCAGCTCAGTTATTTTCTGAGAAATACCAGTAGATTAAGGTCTGATAAAATATTTTCTTTTCATTTCAAGCTTTTTTTAAGAAAAACATAATGCTTTGTGTACATTTCAAAATGTCTACTTCCCCTACCACAACCTCCCCCCACTATGAAATCAAGAGGGACTTTTTCTCTAATCATCTCAATGAGAATCTGGTAAGGTTCTTGGAAGTAAAACTCATCAAAATCTTCCTTCCTTCTCTCAGACTAGGACCTCCTGTCATATTTGTCCATACTTAGTCTTCAACAATTTGTCAATCATAGACTCATAGTTCATATGTTCCTACTCTGCTACTGGTTCCCCATGTGAGCTAGTAGCTATAGCAGAAACTGGATATGGGATATAAGAGATCTTTAACTTCTCTGAAGTATCTTTCCAATTTCTCTATGCACCTAAGCTATTCTAAAACGTAAAATTTGTTTTAAAATGTATCTGTGCCTTGAAAATATAAAAAAGCTTTCAGAAGCCAAAATAGTCTAAGTTTGCTGACTGAACCACTTTACCTCAAACTGTTCCAGTTTTAATACTGAAAAGTCTTCTTCTTGGTAAATTCCAGTTTCAGACAAGTCCCTAAAGATGTTCATTCTGAATATGAGCCAGTAACTAACAATGATTGAGGTCGTTGCAAGCCCCTGAGGACTTTTTCTCCCTAAACCTAAATTAATTCATACACTTCATATATGCTCTTTTACTCCTTGTGATTCTTGACACATTGATGCTTGCTAGACTTTTCCACATCATAAAATATTTTTATCTTTATACTATATTTCATGATAACAACCCTACCATCATATGTAACATATTTAATGTTCAGCTAACCTGTTCAAAGATCTCAGGTACACTGAAGAGGAAAGAGTTAAGCACTATATTACTTACACTATATTAAAAACTTATGAAAACAATGGTAAAATTCATATGAAAACACAAGAGATTCCTAAAACCTAAAGCAATCTTAAAAAATGAATTTGGAGGCATCACAATACCAGATTTCAAGAAAAACTACAGGGTAGTTATAATCAAAACAGCCTGGTAATGGCACAAAAATAGATATATAGACAAATTGAACAGAATAAAATCCCTGGAAATCTAGCCACACATCTACAACCAACTCATCTTTGACAAGCAAGCTAAAATCAGTCCCTAGAGAAAGGACAGTCACTTCAACAAATGGTGCTGGGAAAATTGAATCTTCACCTGCCTGCAAAAGTATTAAAAAAAAGCCCACATCTTACAAGTTATGTAAAAAATCAACACAAAGTTATGAGAATTAACAGTAAAAATAATCTTCAAACAGTACTTTATACTTTGGTGTCTGTGTGGTTAAAACTGTTGAAATCTTTACTTAGTATATATGAAGTTGATATTCTGTATATAAAGATATTTAAAAATGAATCTTAATGAAGAATGGGATGGGAGAGGGAGTAGGAGATGGGATGGTTTGTGGGTAGGAGGGTGGTTATGGGGGGAAAAACTGCTATAATCCAAAAGTTGCACTTTCAAAATTTATATTTATTAAATAAATGTTTTCTAAAAAAATTTTAAAAATCAACAATCAAGGATCTAAATCTACAACCTTATACCATCAAATTACTAGAAGAGAACATTGAGGAAACTCTGCAAGACATTCATAGGCAAAGACTTCTTGGAAAAGACCCCAGACACACAGGCAATCAAAGCCAAAATAGACAAACAGGGTTATAGCAAGCTAAGAAGCAACTGTACTGCAAAGGAAGCACTCAACAAAAACAAGAGGCTATAGACAGAATGGGAGAAAATATTTGCAAACTATACAACTGATAAAGGATTAATATCCAGAATCTATAAAGAGCTCAAGAAACTCAACAACAACAAAACAAACAATCCAGTTAACAAATAAACAAAAGACTTGAACAAGCAATTTTCAGAGGATGAAATTCAAATGGCCAACAGACATGAAAAAATGCTCAGGATCACTAGCCATCAGGGAAATACAAACCAAAACCACAGTGAGGTTAGTGGGAATGTAAACTAGTACACACATTGTGGAAGATAGTGTGAAAATATCTCAGAAAGCTGAAAACAGATATACCATATGGCCCAGCCATCCCACTCCTGGGAATTTACCCAAACCAAATGAAATCAGCATATGAAAGAGTTATCTGTACCCCCATGTTTATTGCAGCTCAATTCACAATAGCTAACATATGGAATCAACCCAGATGTTCATCAACTGATGACTGGATAAATTATAATATATTATTAATTTATTTATATAAACATATTTATATATTTAATATATGATTAATATATCTATGATAGCATACATGTATACTATATATATGTGTGTATATATATACAGTATGGTATACTACTCAGCCATAAAAACAAATAAAATCCTGTCTTTTGCAACAAAATGTATGCAACAGGAAACCACTATACTTAGTGAAATAAGCCAATCCCCAAAAGACAAATATCATGTTTTCCCTGAACTGTGGTAACTAATAGAGTACCCAAAATGCAATGTAAATGATGGAAATTTATGTTTTGAAATTTGATGATTTGCTTACAGCCCTTGTCTCTACTGTTGAGGAACAATGTTATTTTCTTCTTACTATTTCTGAACTCTTTACTTAGTGTATGCGTAATATTATGAGTATGAAATAAACTGAAAGTAGGTATTATAAAAATTTAAAGAAAGAATAAGAAAGGAAAGAGTAGGGAGGGTGAGAGTGTGGGCGAGTGGGAAGAATCACCATGCTCCTAAATCTGTATATACGAAATACATGAAATTTATTCCCCTTAAAAATTAAAAGTAATAAAAAAGCTTATGATCTGCTAGTACTGTCTTCTAAATCTGTTCAGGATTCAGTGCCTCTTCTGGGTGCACAAAATCTTATCAACTGTTGCCATAGGTCTACATCTGTGGCCATTAGGGACCCAAAATCACCCCTATTGTTTGCATGTTGTAGCTTTAATAAGTACTCTGCTTATAATCCAGCAGATGTTAAAATGATTGTGTTTTTAGTAATTTATTGCACTGATAAAACGGAGTAAGTCCCATGGAACTCTGAAAGCAACAAATGATTTTTGAGGCATTTATTTGTGTTCACAGGGTAAAACAAATTAAGATTATTTTCCTGTTGTCAGTATATTTTTCAGAACTTGTCATTTTTTTTCTCCACTGACATCTAAAACAGTAGTCATGACTAACAGGCTGGTCTTAACAACCACTAAGAATATTTAGAATAAGAATAAATAAGAATATTTAGTTACTAAGTAGTTCACTAATTTTTTTAAAGATTTATTTTATTTATTTGAAAGACAGAGTTACAGAGAGAGGTAGACAGAGAAAGAGGTCTTCTATCCGCTGGTTCACGCCCCAGATGACGGCAATGGCTGGAGCTGTGCTGATCCAAAGCTAGGAGCCAGGAGCTTCCTCAGGGTCTCCCACGCAGGTGGAGGGGCCCAAGTACCTGGGCCATCTTCTGCTGCTATCCCAGGCCATAGCAGAGAGCTGGATCAGAAGTGGAGCAGCTGGAACTAGAACTGGTGCCCATATGGGATACCAGCGCTTCAGGCCAGGGCGTTAACCCACTGCACCACAGCGCCGGCCCCGACTTCACTAATTTTTAATCTTAAAACTGCAGCATTTAAAATGACTACTAGTAATTACTCCTAACATACATCAGGTTTTCCCAATATTGTGTTTACATTTGAATGACCTGAGTATCTCAAAAATTGCAAAGTCTAGGCCATATACCAGACCTCACTCACTTGAGGTGTGATGCAGGTATCAGTATTAGCCAAAAGACTCTTTTACCCATCCAAAATTGTGGGCCTGCTTCCCCATGAGCTCTAAGAAATGCACTAGAAGTAGTTGTCATGCAAAGTATATTCACAATAAATAAAGGGGACCAGGGGGAGTAATTTCCAAAGCTGTGACTTTAAGAGCAGGAAAAATGGGTATCATTTATTTTAGGGAAAAACGAATATGAAGGAGGTGTAGTTATTGTCATCACATGTAGAGATGGGTACAAGTTTACACAGGTGCAGTTCAGAATCATGCTTCAACATAGCTTGTGCCACATGATAACAAGGCTTACGCTCTTCCTGGGGTAGAGATCCTAGAATTAATATGAAGGAAAAAGTGATTTATAAATAACCTTTGACCCATCTGCACAGGGGTTGTCCTCTTTCTTTCTTCCTTTCTTTCTTTTGAATTGGGCCAAACAAGCATCCATTTTAATTATTTATTTCGTCTGAAAGGCAAAGAGAAAGAGAGGGATTGTCTATCTGTTGGCTCACTTCCACAGGAGGTGGCACAGGGCCAGGTGAAAGCTAAGAATCTGGAACTCATTCTGGGTCGCCCACATGAGTGTCAGGAATCCAAGCACTTGAGCTATCATCTGCTGCCTCCCAGGACATGTAATAGCAGAAAGTTGGATCTGAAATGGAGCTGAGACTTGATCCTAGGAACTGTGATATGGGAGGCAGGCACTGAACCAAATGCCCACTTCATCAGATATTCCTCTTGCAGTAGAGTCTAGATCAATCCAAGGTGGCTGCTGATTGCATCTCTCCCTGGAATGTAACTGAAAACCTGAAAGACAACTTTGGAGAACATAAGTAACCTTTAGAGTCTTGAAAAAGAAATGAGTCACATTAAAGATTTTTGAGCTGCTCCGGGCATTTAGGCAGGGGCATTTTAGGGTGCAAATAACTTTGAGAACCAGTGGATTACATAATACAACAGTTTGTAAGAAAATTTTTTAAAAGATATTTATTTATTTAAGAGAGAGAGTTAATAGATAGAGGGAGAGACAGAGAGAGAGGTCTTCCTTTCACTGGTTCACAGCCCAAATGACCACAACGGCAGAACCTAGGTCAACCTGAAGCCAAGAGCCAGGAGCTTCTTTTGGGTCTCCCACGTGGGTGCAGGGGCCCAAGCACTTGGGCCATCCTCCACTGTTTTACCAGGCCATAGCAGAGAGTTGGATTGGAAGTGGAGCAGCCGGGACTTGAACCAGCCTCCATATGGAATGCCAGCACTGCAGGTGGAGACTTAACCTACTACACCACAGGACCAGTCTCTGAAATTTAAATAGTCACAAGTGTATATAGATAAAGTGTGTTGAAATAAGTTTGACATCCATAAAAGAATTTGTATTAACAGTCAAAAATATCTAACATGATTAGCCTTGGACACATGTACCAACTTATTAATTGTCTGTTATTAGAATAATAAATTCCAGACTACAGAAGGTTTTCTGTAATAAAGTTGAAAATTCAGTGTTTTTATTGAATAATAATATCCTCTCTTACACACCTCTCTCTTTTTTGAGAATAGAGCAGAATTGTATGCTTCTGAATAAGGCAGTCATTTCATAAAACAAGCTCTTACAAGTTAAGAAATGATCTATATAATCCTTTTATACCCCGGAAACATCTTTGAAATGATAGTATACAATTTCGTGGTCTACAGTGAGGGAACCTGTTACTTACAGGAAAAGGGATTAACCATTGTGTCATTTAGAAGTTTTTACAATTAAAAGTTTTATTCCTGGAGGAACTACAAGACAATTAAATGAAATGCTAACAACAAATTAAATGCTTTATAGGTCAGTCATCCCATTAGGTCTCTTTAGGGAAGCTGTTCTCATATAAAGCATGCCATAACCTATTTGCATAATGATTCTATCTTAACTGTGCCTTCTGCTCTTTTATGCCGTGTTGTTTATCCTGACGCGTGGCTGATATAGGAGAGATGTAAAGGATGTAAAAGCTGCTAGTTATGGCAAATAAAATTTGCAGAATTTAAGCATAGTAAACTAAGCATATTAAACGTGACAGTGAGTCTTTAAAAACCAAAGATGGGATTTGGTATAAAATACATTAAGAGTATGCCTTAACAGGCAAAGAAAAGCAGGGAATTAAAGTAATAATGCAGGTAATTTGGATCAAAGGGGGAAAAAATCCAAAACCTTCCTATGGAAGAAATTAATATTTGCATGTTTGACTTTTCAACATTGTTCATCTACACAATCTGAATGAACTTTAAATGCTTTTTATGGTGAAAATAAAATATACATATTCCATTTACTTATACTTAGTGAGCTGGACTTTTCCATAAAATTTATTCTAAAATGAGGGAAGAAATAATTACCTTAATAGCTGGATAAAGGCCATGGGCCAACCTCAGTGGCCTTCATTTATCTTTGTGCTTCTAATCTCTTATTTACTAAATGATGTGGGAAATCCTGATCTGAAAGCAGATTAATCAAAATGCAAATCTCTTTTGTTGGTGTTCACAAACTTTCATATTATTATGTATATTTCATAGAGGAAATTCTTTTATTTCAAATATATATTTGGGCTGTATTTCAGGTTTTAGTAATTTGATAGCACTTTCTGAAATTGTGTTGCCAGTGTATATTTTGCTGTATCCATTATCTTTTTAAAATATTTTATTTATTTACTTGAGAGGTAGAGTTACAGACAGTGAGATGGAGAGACAGAGAGGTTTTTCATCCCCAGGTTCAGTCCCCAAATGGCTGCAACGGCCGGAGCTGCGCCGATCCGAAGCCAGGAGCCAGGAGCCAGGAGCCAGGAGCCAGGAGCCAGGAGCCTCTTCCCAACCTCCTACGTGGGTGCAGGGGCTCAAGCACTTGGGCCATCCTCCACTGCTTTCCTAGGCCACAGCAAAGAGATGGATTGGAAGAGGAGCAGCCGGGATTAGAACCAGTGACCATATGGGATGCCAGCACTGCAGGCGGAGGATTAACCTACCAAGCTGCGGCGCCGGCCCCTGCTGTATGCATTATTAATTTTGCTAATAAGTCAAGGTAATTCTTTATATTAAAGCATAAATATTCTATGTGAACTTCTCAATTAGGCAGGTTGTCACTCTGCTTTAAAATTTTAATCAAAAGAAATTCATTTTTTTAAAAAAATAGTTATTTATTGGAGTCAAAATTTAAATGCTCCATCCCTAGTTTGTGGATGGACAATATCTTTGGACAAAAACAATGTGAAAAAGTGTTAGCAACAGTATTGTATTGGTTAATTTTATGTGTCGATTGTGTTGGACCATGAGGTACACAGATAGTTGGTCAGACGTTGTTTTCAAGTCTGTGAAGGCGCTTTGGATAAAATTCACAGTTTATAGATGGAGTAAAGCAGGTTGCCTCTCCTTACGTAAGGACCTTTCAGCTAATCATTTCAAGAACTGGTTAGAACAAAAGGCTGACCGTCCCACATGTAAAGGCAAACTCTCCCTGCTTGACCCTTTACCGTTTGGGCTGGGACATAGGTCTTTTCTGGCCTTAAGACTTGAATTGAAACATCAGCTCTTTTCTTTCTTGAACCTGTTGGCTCACAGACTAGAACTTAAACCATCAGTTCTCATGAGTCGCTAGCTGACCAACTCCAGCTCTTGGGATTAATTGTCAGGATTTATGTAAGTCAATTTCTTGAAACCTCTCTCTCTCATTTTCTGTCTATACACACACACACACACACACACACAGAAACACACACATTCTAGTGGTTATATTTCTATGGAGAATTCTGAATAACACAAAGGTTAAAAATGTGTGTCACATAGATATATATGGAAACATCTTTCTCTGGTTGACTTCCTTAATATTCCTGCTTATATTACATGAGTAATAAAAAATAGGAGAAGTATGATTGGAGTATTTTTATACCTTCTTAACCCTAAAATGAATACTTATTTGTAATTATTTTTAATTTCAAATTTTTTTCTGAATTTTTGGGTGATATATAATAATTACACATATTTATGGGGTAGAATGTGATGTTTTGATACAATTATACAATGGTTTATGAGTAAACAAGGTAATTAGCAAGTCCATCATGTTAAAACATTTTTTATTTGTTTGCAGTGATAACACTCAAAATCTTTTCTTTAATCTATTTTAAAATATACTATATATTGCTAACTATACTCCCCCCAATCCATGATAGAACACCAGATTTTAATTCCCCTAAGTTTAACATTGCACTCACTAACAAAACCTTCCCGATCTCCACTTGCCCCGAACTCTCCCCAGCCTGTGGTAACCACTATTCTTTTATGAACTTTTTTCAAAAAACTTTTAACTGATACATAAAATTGTACACATTTATGGGTTGCCATGTGATGTTTCAATATATGTATACATTGTATAATGTTCGAATCGGGGCAAACATCTATCTCTCCAAACACATTATTTATGGTTAAAAAATTTCAAAATCTTTTTCTTACATCTGTTTAAAAATATATCCTACATTGGGACTGGCGTTGTTGTCCAGTGGATTAAGTAGCTACTTACTACAGTGGCATCCCATATTGGACTGCCAGTTGGAGTCCTGGATGCTCCACTTCTGATCCAGCTTCCTGCTAGTGCACTTGGGAAGACACCAGATTATGGCCCAAGTATTTGGGCCCTAGAGATCAGGATGGAGTTCTAGGCTCTTGGCTTCTGCCTATCCCAACATTGACTGTTGTAGCCATATGGGAAGTGAACCAGCAGATGGAGGTTCAATCTCTCTCTCTCCCTCTCTATCATCTCTATCTCTATCTCTCCCTATCACTCTGCCTTTCAAATAAACAAACAAATAAATATTATTAAAAAGAAATAAAGTATACAGTACATTACCATTATCTGTGAAAACCCTGATATAAAATAAAACACTAAAAGATATTTTTGTATTATTTTGTCTTCCCTGTTATCATCTGTCTCTCTTCCCAATTAATCCTGGCAAATGAAATAATCCTTTCCATTATGTAAATGTTCCCTTGTCATGTTAATAATATTCTAATAGGATTGTAAATTAAAATGTATTGTTCAATTCCCATGTCACCCTGTCTACCTGATCACAAAGTCTCTTCTACTTCCTCTAATTAGTTAATCCAAAGAACTAGGATAAGACTAAATGTGGACTAACTAGAGTCTTAACCTATGCTTCATATCATGGAACACTGAGAAGTATTCACTTTACTCTCCACTTTCTGAGACCATTAATGGAGAGTTGATTGAGGCCACACCCCAACTCACCAACTCAACACAACCTACTACTTCAATTCTCTCAATTCTGAACTGTATCAGCTTTTTCTTAATAAACTTCTTTGTTTTTTATGATAATCTGGTTGAGCTTTTGTTAAGTATGATCCAATTATTCCTTAATAAATACACCATCTGTGATAGATTAGGAGTATATTGACATCACCCTTTATTGTAGATGCTGGAAATAAGTATTTTCTAGGCCAAAGCCAATCCAGAATAGCATTGTGTTAGTAAACCAGCTTCCTGAAAAATAAAGAATAAAAAGTAAACGGCATGGCAGATATTGTGGCACAGTTGGTTAAGCAGCCACATGGGACACCCAGCATACCACAGTGGAGTGCCTGAGATTTAGTCTTGAATCTGAGTCCAATCCAACTTCCTGCTAATGTACACCCTGGGAGGCATTAGATGATGGCCCAAATATTTGGGTCCCTGCCACCCACAAGGGACACCCAAAATGAGCTCCTGGCTCAGACCTGGTTGTTACAGGCATTTGGAGAGTGAACCAGCAAGTGGATAAATGGATTCTTTCTCTCTCTGTCTCTCTGTGTATATGTGTCTCATTCTGCTTCAAATAAATTAAAATAAACTTTTTTAAGAAGAAAAGAAAAATTTGTAACATTCTCTCATTTTCATGGTTATAAATATTCTTACCATGGCCAAATTTCAAGCTACCAATGTGATATCATTAAAAATAGGTATAAAATGGGAATAATTAGCTCTCACAAACATGGCTCCACTGATCAAGAGATATGTTTGGGAGAATGAAGAAATGATTTGACCCGAAAATCTTGATCCACAGGGCCACTTATATGTGCATTTTTACTATTATTTAAAAGTAAACTTTAAAAATCACCTAAAACATTTGCTTTAAAGTGCTCTTTAAAAGTCAAATTTGTCCCACATTCACAAATGTTTAAGAAATGATTAAGGGGGCCAGAACTCTGGCATAGTACGCTAAACCTCCAGTTGTGGTGCCAGCATTCCATTTGGGCTCCAGTTTGTGTCCTCATTGCTCCTCTTCTGATCTCGATCTCTGCTTATGATGTGGGAAAGCAGTGGAAGATGGCCCAAAGTGTGTGGGCCTGTGTACCCACATGGAAGACATGGAAGAAGCTCCTGGCTCCTGGCTTCTGATTGGCCCAGCTCCAGCTGTTGCAGCCATTTCGGGAGTGAACCAGCAGATGGAAGACTGCTCTCTCTGTCTCTCCCTCTCTTCCTGTCTGTAACTCTACCTCTCAAATAAATAAATAAAAAATCTTAAAAAAAAAAAAAATGACTAGGACTTCATATCCTCCCCGTGTCTTGAAACTGACCCCCTCTTATTCCCATAAGACTGAATGTCAGTTGCCTTTTTAATTCTTATACACAACCTCTATTTACATTACTTCTTTGTCTTTATTTTTTTAAGAAACAATATTTATTTACTTGTAAGGCAAAGTGACAAAAAAAGAGGCAGAAACACACACACACACACACAAGGGGAGAGAGAGAGAAAGAGATTTGTCATTTGCTGGTTCACTACCCGCATGTCCATAATATTTGGGACTGGGCCAGGCCAAAGCCAGAATCCTAGAACTCTATCCATGTCTCCCATGTGGGTGGCAGGGAACCAAGTACTTGCACCATTTCTTCTGCCTTTCTAGTGGAAACAGAGATGCTGGGACTCGAACTGGTATTCACACATGGGATATGTACCTCAGGCCCACCCCCTACTTCCTTGTCTCCTGAAAGACCTTGAGTTTTAGATCTCTGCCATACAAAATTGGTTGTGTTAATACTTTCTATTTTAATCTTTTTTTTGTTTTGCTGCTATAACAGAATGATTAGTACTGGGTAATGAATGAACAATAGAATTTCATTTGTCTTAAAATTCTGGAGGTTGAGAAGTCCAATTCATGACTCTGGCATCAGGCATGTATCTTGGTGTTGCTTCATACCACAACAAAAGTGCATCCTTTTACAAGGAGTCCACTCTTGGAATAACTAGCTCACTCCTGCAATAATGGCTTTAATCCATTCACAGAGGAGGGCTATATTGACCTAATCACTTCTTAAAGTCTCTGCCTCTTAACTCTTTTACAAAAACAATTAAATTTCAACATGAGTTTTGGAGGGAACATTCAAATCATAGCACTTTTCTTGATCAGGATCCAAAATTTCAGTTTTTGATGGGTTTTCTAATTTTGCTGTTTATTAGTAGTTGAAACATAAGTAGGATATCTACTGAATTTCTTTTTAATTCTTTTTTATTTAGGAACAGTTCCAATAAAATGCACAATAAAGTTGTTAAGGGACTTATGTTACAATCCACATTACATATTTTGAGCTAGTTTTGATGAATCCTAGCAAAGAATTTTAGACTTCCCATCAGAAGTCTCAAATATGTTCTTACAACATTTCATCTTTTCTGGGATCTATTGCTTTGTTCAGAGTTCAAAGTGGTGGTGACTTGATATTGCTATTGCTATTAGCTGTCTAGGAAAATATATTGAAGTTCTAATTACTTTTAAATGGTCTGGAAGATTCTTCGATGTGGACTGAGTTTATCTGGGTACTTGCAGATAAACCCAAGTACAAAGGAATAAATTCACATATATTAGCTAATATTTAATTTGTTAAATTAAAAACTTGTAAGCCTACTGTGCAATTATTTTCCTCTATTATATTCTTTGACCTAATATTCTAAATTTATTTCTTTTGTCAAAGGATAAATGATTTGCAAAGACTGAGGATATCAATCTTAGAATAAATAATCCTAAAAAATGAGCTTAGAGAAGTATTTCTGGGATATTAAATATTATTGAAGACATATTCATACTATTTCTTAAATGGTAAGCATGAAATGAAGGTATGCTCTTCTGGAGAATAGCGAAATAAAAGAATCCAGAATCTAATATTTCTCAATTCCTAATTAAGAAGCTTTGGACAAGTAATGTATTCTTTTTCCTCAGTTCCCTCATAAGTAAAAAGAACAAGATACTAGCACCCAACTCACTGACTTGGTGTGAAGGTTGCAAGATATATGTGAAATCTACATCATAGAACTTAGCAATAGTCATATATCAATAATGTTTACCACTATTATTATAAACCACTAGAATAATATGTGATCATAATAGTGGACAAATGCCAAACCACTTTTCCAGAAGCAGCTTTCTATGCTTTCTGTAGGAAACTCCTTTAGTATTCTAAAATAATGTTCTCCACCATAACTATACATAAGAATCACATGAGAAGCTTAAATCTAATATCTGTACTTCTTTTTGGGGAATCCTGATTATGATCCTGTTTTGGGAGGAGGCAAGATCTTTGGTATTCTTTAAAACTCCCCAGATAGGGCTGATCCTGTGGTGTAATGGGTAAAGCAGCTGCTTGCAGTGCTGGAATCCCATATAGCTGCGAGTTCGAATCCCGGCTGCTCCACTTCTGATCCAGATTTCTGCTATGGCCTGAGAAAGCAGTGGAAGATGGTCCAGGTTCTTGGGCCCCTGCACCCACGTGGGAAGACCTGGAGGAGGCTCCTGGCTCCTGGCTTCGGATTGGTGCAGCTCCTGCTGTTGCAGCTAATTGGGGAGTGAACCAGTGGATGGAAGACCTTTCTCTCTCTCTGTTTCTCCTGTCTCTGTGTAACTCTGCCTGTCCAATAAATAAATCTTTTAAAAAAAACTCCTCAGATAATTATAATGTTCTGCCAAGAATCAGAACCACTGCTCCAAGGAAACCAGAAGCTCCATATGTTAAGGACCATCTGCTTATGTAAATTATTGATCATGAGAGTTCAAATGCATTTTGTTGGATGAAATGTATAATCTCAATGCATACTTACACAATCATTAGAGGGAAATTTTTTAGTCACAGATTCAGCATCAGTTTCACCTGCTTGCTTTCAACTCAGAAAGTTTCAGGACTGGCACTAATGTGCCCTGAACTTGGAGCATTAATTGTATGGACTGAAAGGGGAGGCTAGAACTACAAACTGAGATAGCAATTGATTCTAGCAAGCAGCACAATATCTCTCTAATATGTCCATCGAAATAAGGCATTATTTTTTTCAATTTACATTCACATATGTATAATTTTCAAGAAGATACACACAAACATGGGGTAGTTTTCTCATAAACTGTCACTTAGGTCACTATTTACCATATGTTCTAACAACATTACTGAAACACTCTTCTACATCTGAATGGAAAGCTCAGTGCCCTACCTAGGATTGTTGTGCGTCCCTATCAGTGTCACACTCTCAGTGTCAGTCCATCTCTGAACAATAGTCTCAACATTTTAATTTCCATTTCATACATTGAGAAATTATTCATTTATCTGCTCTAGTTTAGACAAATATGTGGAACGCATTCTTTGAATTCCAGAATTCTCTAAGTATTAGAATCAACAGATCATTGTAACCTGTTTCCTTAAAACAAGGAACACTATCTCCAAAAATAAATCCAAAAATTGTTGACAACCTTAAAAAAGGTTGTTCCAACTTCTAGCCATGTATTTCCCAAATTGCTAGGGGTTCAGTATCAGAGAACACAATGACGATTCCTCCTTCTATAGAACCTTGGTGGTCCATGGAAAGTCATTTCCCAACATAGTCATTCCTCCGAGGGTACCTCTCCGGGCTCAAGGGTAAGAAAACAACTTTTTCAACAAGTTCTCCTATTAGCAATACATTATACTGCTGCATTTTCTACTCCATTTTTCTTACATTTTAAGTAAAAATATTATTCAATTTTTTCCCATAATTTAGTGAAAAATTCTTTTCAGCGAGTAGCCATTTTTGATTTAACAGGCTGTTCCAAATTCCAGGACAAAACTCAACCTCTTTCTTGCAGCTCCTCACATCACACTTGACTATGAAATTACAATTTATACTTATCAGTTTTGTTGTTGGCAAATCAGTATTTGTTTCCTTTTGTGTCCTTTAGTAGGGCTACATAGTGAGAGGAAGTATGCAAATCTTTAATTACTATACCTATGTCACCAAATATGTCAGTGTAAAATTAGTCTTCCCAATCAAGTAAAAAGCGAGGGGGAGAGAAAGACACAGCTACCCTTAGTTGGGTGTTAGACATGTGTGAGTAATGCTGCAGCTTGATCATATTGGTTATGTAGAGATATAGGAAGGAATCCAAGTATGATGTGTTTGGAGGAAAAGCAGCGATATCATTTGTCTTCACAAGGAATGTGTAAGTATATTTTCAGATCAGATTTTTGTTTTCTGTATCTCCAGTCAAAATTCTGCAGTCAGTAGTAGAGGCTCTGGCTCGATTTCCATCCCTTTTCTTCGAGTCTTTCACTCTTAGCTTGGTTCCAAGTATTCAACCAGGACTATGTGCTGTACTGCAGCTATCTATGAAGGCAATATCATTAATTTCTATTATAATCCCTACAGGGAAAAATGCAGATTTAGTTTTATTCCAAGTGGACTGATGATAACTCACTGGAGAAGACTGAATCAGAGAACATCAACAGCCCTTAATGTTGCTCATAAATAGAGTATACAGTTTTATTTCTGCTTCTACCTCACTCACCATGACCTGCAGCATTTAGCTGGGCATTGGAAACCTACAGATGTATGAATGGTTCTTAGTTTACACCAGAATACACAATTTGTAAAGAACTCTATCTGGACTTGACCACTTTCCAGCTAAGAACTATGAATGGAGTGGATAACCTCAATAGCCTACACTATATATAATCTGTGTCTGCTCCATTTGTCGTCCTGATACAAAATATCTCTCAGAGTAGTTTGGGATTGATTTTTCTGCAAATCATTCAAATGCTTTTTCCATATTAAAATCACAGCTCCAATGTGATAATCTCATTATGTTACTAAGAAGTTTCCTAGTCTTGGATTTATCCATTTATTTTATGATTGGTTGTAGTGTCTTTTCAACCTTATAAAAGGAATCTTTCTGGGGCCTGCATTGTGGCACAGAGGGTTAAGCCGCCACCTGGGATGCAGGTATCCCATATGAGCACCGGTTCAAGTCTCAGCTGTTCTACTTCTGACCCAGCTCTCTTTACTGCATCTAGAAAAGCAGCAGAAAATGGCCCAAGTGCTTAGGCTCCTGTGGCGCACATGGGAGACCTGGATAAAGTTTCTGGCTCTTGGCTTTGGTTTGGCCCAGCACTAGCTGTTGCGGCCATTTGGGGAGTGAACAAGTGTGTCTATATTTCTTCCTCTCTCTCTGTAACTCTGCTTTTCAAACAAGTAGAAGAATCCTTAAACAAACAAACAAACAAAAAAACCCACAAATCTTTCATGAACACATGATAAACCACCCACACCATCTGTCTCTCTCCTTCCCTCCATCCCTTATTTTAACTCTCCCTCCTACCACTGTTTCTCATTAGTAGGATGAGATATATTAACAGGTGGAAATCTATTCAAGTCCTGTAACTTTAAAATATATTTTAAAATAAACTTTGTCAATTTTACAAAGTTGTCTACTGGAATTTTCAGTCATATCCCATTTCTTAACTTGTCTCCTCACTATTTCTCAGTTTCCAATGTATAAAGGTTAAATAAATCTTCTGTTTTAATGCTTAGGTATTGCTTAGGTATTTCATGTTCTTAAATGTAATTTATATGAAAGTTTTATTTGAAATTTAAATTGTCCTGGATAGTATGTGAAGCATCCTATTGAAGTATGAATATTGACATTGTTCCCTATGAACTTGCATAGGTTGGATGACTTTTTGGAGATTTGCTTGATTTTCTGTATACATTATATTGCTTAAGAATAAAGATAGGGTGGGGCCGGTGCTGTAACATATCAGGTAAAGCCGCACCTGCATTGCCTGTGTCCCATATGGGCGCTGGTTCAAGTCCTGGCTGCTCCACTTCCCATCCAGCTGTCTGCTATGGTCTGGGAAAGCAGTAGAAGATGGCCCAAGTCCTTGGGCCCCTGCAACCGTGTGGGAGACTTGGAAGAAGTTCCTGGCTTCAGATCGGCCCAGCTTCGGCCGTTGAGGTCATTTGGGGAGTGAACCAGTGGATGGAAGATCTCTTTCTCTTTCTCTCTCTCTCTGCCTCTGCCTCTGTCTCTCTGTAACTCTGTCTTCCAAATAAATAAATAAATCTTTTAAAAAAGATAGTTTTTTAAAAAAATTATTGAATTTTTTGAAAGTTGGAAAGAGAGAGTCAGATCTTTCATCCACTGGTTCACTTCCTAAATGTCCACAACAATCAGGTCTGGAGCAGGCCAGAGCCAGGAGCCTGGAACTCCATCCTGGTCTCCCATGTGGGCGGAAGGGGCCCAGGCAGTTGGCCCTTCTTCTGCTGCTTTCCCAGGCACATTAGCAGGAGCTGATTCACAAATGGAGCAGCTGAAGCTCCAACTGGTGCTCTGATATGCGATGCCGGCATCACAGGTAGCAGCTTAACCCACTGTGCCACAACGCTGGCCTCCAAGTTTCTTTCTTTACTGTATTTCTTATTCTTTTCTCACCGGATAGGCTAAAGTCTCCAGTGTAATTTTGAATATATTGGTGCACATAAGCAACCTTCCCTTATTTCCAATCTCAGTAGGAAAGCACTTAGCATTATACCATTATGTGTGATACCATTTTTATGGTAGCCTATTATCAACTTGTAGAAGTCCCTTATAAAATTGTTGAGAGCTTTGTTTTATCATGAAAGGGTGTCAACTTTTGTCAACTGTTTTTATTTCTTCTATTGAGATTATTACAGGATTTTCAATTTTTACTCAGCTGACGTCTCAGTCCATTTGGACTCAGTGACTTAAACGCAACCAAAATTTATTTATAGCAGTTCAGAGACTAGGAAGTCCAATATTAAGGTGATGGCAGATTCTGTGTCTGGTAACGGTCCAATTCTTGGTGCTGTGTGCACCATTGTATTCAACATTGTACTGGAGGTCTTTGCCTATCCAATGAGAAAAAAATAAGAAAGATACTAAAAGACGAAATAAAACTGTCCTTATTCTTAGATAATATAAAATGTATGTATAAAGTCAAGTAAATGCTCAGAAAGTTATTCAGTCTATCAAACGGCTTTAACAAGACTGATTTCAACTTATGAATTTTTTTGGGAGAAGCAAATATTCAGTCTATAGGCACTAATAAGGTGAATCAAATTGATTTTCAAAAGTTTAATCAATCTTGACATCCTGGCTTAATGTCCACTTGTACATGACATTTAACCTTTTTGTGTATTGCTGAATTCATATTTTCTATAGTTTTGTTTTGTTAAGCATTTTAAGTTTTATTTTGAGGAGACATTAGACTACACATATCTTCCCCTGTGAATTCTTTGTCTGGCATTGAGGTAATGTAGACCTTATAAAATGATGTGAGACTATTCCATTCTATTCTATGTCCTGAAAACAAAATATTAACAAAGAAATAGAAAATATGAAGAAAATTGTACATCAAATACATCTAACAGATCTATATAATACTTCATCTAACAACAGAATGCACATTCTTCTCAAGTGTGTGTAGCACATTCTCTGGGATAAAATGTATGCTAGACCATAAAATAAGCCTCAATAAATGTGAAAGCATTAAAATGCAAAGCACACCCTCTCTTAATATTGGAATAGAATTAGAAATGAACAACAGAAAGAAATTTAGGAAAATCACAACCTTTTTTGAAATTAAACAATGTAGCATTAAAAATGAACGCTTAAAGGGAAACATTACAAAGGAGAAATTGCAAAACACTTTGAAGTGAATGCAAATGAAGACACAGTATTCTATGATACCAATAATACATACCAAAACTTATGAAAAGCAATTCTTAGAGAGAAATGGATATCAGCAGGTGATTAAAGGAATAAATATCCCTAAATCAACATTCTAATTTCCCACATTAAGTAGAAAGAAGTGTGATATGTATGATAAAGATAGACATTTTGAGAATTGATTGTTGTTTATAGCCCCTGTCTGTAATGTTGAGAAACAGTGTTTTTTTCTTTTTAATATCTTTAGAATTATTTACTTAGTGGAGGGTTAATCTTATTATTATAAAATAAACTGGAAGTATGTATTGTAAAAATTAAAACAAAGAATAAGAAAGGAAGGAAGAGGGTGGGTAGGAATGTGGGCGGGGGGAGGGGAGGGAAAACATCACTATGTCCTAAATCTGTATATATGAAATACAGCAAATGTGTTCACCTTACATAAATGAGAAAAAGTTGAATGGAAACAGAACAAACTAAACCCAAATAAAGAAGAAAGGAAATAATTAAATTGAGAATAGGAAAACAATAGAGGAAATCAATGAAATATAAACAGATGTCTTTGAAAAGACCAAAATGGTTATATTTTTCCTAAATCGACAGAGAGAAAGAATATTTTTGTTTCTTTCAATTTCAAAAGCAACATTACTAATAACTTTAAGGAAATAAAACAAATCGTAGTTGAATACTAAGAACAATCTCTTGGCTGTCAAGTCACACCTGTACTCATTTGCTTAACTTAGTTTCACACAGACTGACACATCTGGCCACACCTATGATGTCCTGCTGGAGTTCCCCTCCTCCCCGTGTACAGAAACTCATGCACGGGCACACACATTGAAAAGCAGATGCCAACACCACATGGCACATAGGCCCATAGGCACATACGCCCATCCCTCAGTCTCACCCTTGTACTCCCTCCTTAGAGACACACATTCACACACAGATACAGGAGGACTCACACAGAGACTCTCTCTCATTCTCTCTCTCTCTCTCTCTCTCTCTCACACACACACACACACACATACACACACACACAGACTTGATCTTGTTGACACACACACACACACACACACAGACTTGATCTTGTTAAGTTGATCTGAAAGCTCAGCTTTCTTCCTTTGTCCTCCCCCTGATACTCACAGTTCCTTTTCAGCCAGGGACAAGTTGTAGAGTGTCAGAAGAACCGAGTCAAAGTGACAGAGGATTTTTTTCCTTTTGGAGGCTCTGAGGGAGAAAGTCTCTCATTCTTTATTCCTAGTTTCTGATGGTTGCCAGTAAACGTTGGCCTTTCATGCCTTCTAGACTCCTAATTCCATTCTGTATATCCACCTCACACTACTTTCTTTTTCTGTATGCGTGCCTGTGTTACCCTCACATTCTATAAGAGTATTAGTCGTTGGATATAGGGCCCACCCTAAATACAACATTGTATGCCTGGGTCTTCAACCAATTACATTTGCAATGATATTATTTACAATTGAAGTTGCATTTTAAGTTTCCAAATGCACATGAATTTGGGGATGGTGTGAGGGAAACACAATCCAACCTATTACAGGGGCTGATGGCTAAGTGTATTTTCTTATTTAGGTAATTAAAATCTTCTAAAATAGACTATAACGATAGTTGCATAACTCTATGAATATATTTGAAGCCATTCTACTGCACTGTAAGTAGCTGAATTGTATGTGAATTATATCTCCATAAATCTCTTGAAAATTAAAAGTGAGCAAAATTATCATTGTTAATGTTTGCATATATTTGCCATTTTATGTTCACTTTATTAATTTTTATTGACCTAAATTTATATGTCATATATTTTCTTTCTGCCTGAAAAACATCCTTTAATATTCTGGCTGTGCAGATTTCCTGGCAATAAATTATCTCACTTTTTATTGTCTGAAACTGTATGACATCTGCTTTCATATTTGAAATATATTTTCACTGGTTATAGATTTTAGACCAAGTCTTTTTTTTCAGTTTTCTTTTTATATTTTACTTATTTGTTTGTTTGAAAGGCCAAGTATCAGAGAGAGAGAGAGAGAGAGAGAGAGAGAGATCAAGACATACTGAGAGGACTTCCATCTTCCATCAGCTGGTTCACTCCCTAAAAGGCTATATCGGCTGGGACTAGGCTATACTGAAGCCACGGGTCTGGAATTCCATCTCGGTCTTTTTCTTTCGGATTGCCTTTTACTTAAAACAATAATTCATTAAATTTGAATATCACAGTCTCAAAATCACACTGACATGGAAGGTTTAATGACGACTCTGGGAAATATAGCAATTAGCTTCTCTTCTGCAAGTAATAGTATATTAGAATCGCTCCCCAGTTTTTAAAGATAGATGATTTCCTGTGTACTACCTCAGTTACCACTTTATTTATTGGATAGTGGCCGCTTTTTTTTTTTTTTCATCATGGCCTTCATCTTGTGTCCAATAGCTGTCAACATCTATTGCCACTAACATAGCTATAAGCTTCATTTGAAAGTCTCAACTTGGGGTCCATGTTGTGGCATAGTGGTAAAGTTACTGTCTCCAAAGCCAGCATCTCATATGGGCACTGGTTCATGTCCCCACTGCTCCACTTCCAATCCAGCTCCTTGCTAATGAACTTGGGAAGACAGCAGAAGATGGTCTAAGTGCTTAGGCCCCTGCACCCCTGTGGGAGACCCAGAAGAAGCTCTGGCCTCAGTCCAGCCATTGCAGCCATTTGAGGAGTGAACCAGCAGGTGGATGATTCTCTCTCTCTCTCTCTCTGTAACTCTGCCTTTCAAATAAAAGAAGGGGAGTAATAAACTCAAAAATCATTTTTGACTGTAGATGTATGTGACATGGATTTGCTTAATTCAGTCATGTCTGTTATATGGTACTACAGAAAAGTAGGTATAAAGAAGCAAAATTTAAATAAATGAAAAAGCTAAACCTTCAAATCACTCAATTATGATTTCTAAGGATAGTTGTAGGCTAAACCACAAGATACAAAATGTTGTGATGGATTAGCTTTCAATAAATATGTTAACATTTACAAAATGACCACCGAAAGATATTTATATGGAGTAGATACTTATTTGAAAGTTAGATAGATCTGTGTATTAAAAGAAAATGCTATATTATGTTTCTATGCCATTCTTAATCAGGAGCTGAGTATGAAGGTTAGACACCCTCACCTCAGTTAAAAGGTTAATTCTTTTACATATCAGACGTGTGCCCTCTGAGGCACTTTACTCCATAAGGCCCACATTCATTGAGTATGCACAGTAAATATCCTCATTAAGAATTTAGTGTTAAAAAGCTATACCAGTGTTCAAAAAGGGCAGAGAAGTGCCCATGGTAATAAAAAGACACAGTTAAGTGGGTAGACATTTCTAAAATTTTTTAGACCGTGCTTTTCTTATTTTGTGCCTTCAAAAAATAAACGTAAAAAGGTTGGTTGTAGGTAAGGTTGGATGAAGAGAATAGTCTGATTACAGGTCTGGAGCCCAGAGATCTGAGAAGCTTGACCCACCAAGTCCCAGTCAGTGTTGCTACTGCTACTGTATAGCAGGCAGCTTGTTAACTAAAGCCAATGACAAAGTCAAGAGTGCAGCACTTTGGTGAAAGATGATAATTAACCCTCCATAACCTCTATTATCTTCATGTTTTGGTTAGAATAAATTGCCAATAACAGATGGAGAATTGATCATAGCAATTTTGTCTTCACATGCAATTAGCAGACCAGATGCAGGATCTGAATGTGTAAAGGGGGAAGAGGTGAATAGTGGTAAGAAATTACTACCACAAACAAAAATTTGAGGGCATTTCAGCTATATGCTGCTTCTGGTGGCATGGCACAAGCATCCCCATTCCCCACCTCCTGACCCAGGACTCCAATTCCAATCAACCTTAAGGAGGAGAACAAATCCCGTCTTTTTCTACTAATAGCAAACTAAATACTAAG
Source organism: Oryctolagus cuniculus (assembly GCF_051225735.1). Lineage (NCBI taxonomy): Eukaryota > Metazoa > Chordata > Mammalia > Lagomorpha > Leporidae > Oryctolagus > Oryctolagus cuniculus. The sequence goes on from NC_142888.1 coordinate 61,638,429, forward strand.
GAAAAGAAATTTGCTGAAACTATTCATTTTCATGCATTGATTCTGTAACAAAAGATACTTAAATTACCTAGATTAAACATAATTGGAAAGGCCATTTAAGACAATAAAAATAACATACAATTCCTGCAAAAATAAGGTAGCTATGAAAAAAACTAAGAAAAGATTTTGCCGGTCTAATGCACAAAAATTATACTCTTGGACTGTCCCTCAGCTTTTGCCTCCTAATTCTGGCAAACCATAATATATAACATTGCCTTTTATGCTATTAACTGTGTGTGTGTGTGTGTGTGTGTGCTTATATAAGGGATGTACTTACAGATATATTAGATAATTATAAATATAAGTAAACACCCTAATGGCTAAAACCCTTCCCCATGTGAACTAAGAGCTCTATATTTGCATATAGATCTGTAAAAACTCTTCCACTCACCTGCCAGTCCTTTCTGTGCAGTGTCAGACCAGCATTGAAAAACAGCCTCTGTAATTGTTGTTCTCATAGGAATTCAGTAAGTTGAGGTTGAGGCCTATTTGCATTATCTGAAGGGTGCTCAGTTATTTCCGCCAGGAGGATCTCCCATTCTCAGTCATTTCTACTCCTTCTGTCCTTGAGAAAGTCAATTCTCCTTTGTGTTTTGCAGAGCAATTTAACTCTCCACCTTTTATTTAGTACTAAGATTATCTTTGCATATGTAAATAGTTATTAAGGCACTAAGCTAACCGGTAATAGGAAGCTATAAAATCTGTTTCTCCATCCTAGATCATGGAAACTTATTTCCTTTTTAATGTGAAGTATGCCACTTTCCTTAAGATGCAGATACAGTCACAATAACTCTAGATTTAACATATCCTTTTCTCTATTACAAATACACAGTTATATTCTATCATGTGCTTGTTTGTATGTTATATATATAGGAAACAGCATAAGGTTGTACAAGAGCCTGCTAGAAAAGTGTTTGGAAGACATTTAAAGAACCGATTCCAATTCTTCTCAAACTATTCAAAAAAATTGAAAGGGAAGGAATCCTCCCAAACTCCTTTTATGAAGCCTCTATCACCTTAATACCTAAACCTGACAAAGATGCAACAGAGAAAGAGAACTGTAGACCAATAGCTCTGATGAACATAGATAAAAAATCCTCAACAAAGTAGTAACTAATCAAATACAGCAACATGTCAGAAAAATAATTCTCCTGGAGCAAGTGGGATTTATCCCTGGTATGCAGGGATGGTTCAACATTCGCAAACCAATCACATTGTACATCACATTAACAAATTGAAAAACAAAAACTATATGATCATCTCAATAGATGCAGAGGCATTTGATAAAATACAAATCTTTTTATGATGATAACCTTAAGAAAAGTAGTGATAGACATGCTTTTATGATGAGAACCTTAAGAAAAATAGGGATAGAAGGATCATTCCTCAACATAATCAAGGCAGTGTATGACAAACTCATGGCCAGCATCCTACAGAATGGGGAAAAGCTGGAAGCATTCCCCCTAAGATCTGAACCAGACAAAGATGCCCACTTTCACCATTGCTACTTAATATAGCCCTGGACATTTTAACCAGAGATATTATGCAAGAAAAAGAAATCAAAGGTATACAAACTGGAAAGGAGGGAGTCAAATTATTCCTATTTGCAGATGACATGATTCTATACATATGGGAACCAACAGACTCCACTGAAAGACTATTGGAAGTCATAAAAGAATTTGGAAAAGTGGCAGAATATAAAACCAAGACAGAAAAATCAATAGCCTTTGCATACACAGATCATCCCTGGGCTGATAAAGAACTTGTAAGATCAGTACCATTCATAATAGCTCCCAAAAGCATTCAATACCTTGGAATAAATTTAACCAAGTATGTCCAAAATCTCTACAATGAAAATTACAAAACAATAAAAAAATAAAAAGATTAAAAAATTGTTCATGGATTGGAAGAATCAATATCATCAAAATGTCCATACTACCAAAAGCAATTTACAGATTCAATGCAATCCCAATCAAAATACCACATACATTCTTCTCAGATATAGAATGAATGATACTAAAATTAATAGGACACACAAGATACCTTGAATAACTAAAGTAATCCTATACAACTAAAACAAAGCTAGAGGTATCACAATACCTGACTTCAAGATGTACTACAGGTCAGTTATAATTAAAACAGCCTGGGGCCGCAGTGCAGTAGGTTAACACCCTGGCCTGAAGTGCCTGCATCCCATATGGGCGCTGGTTCAAGACCCAGTTGCTCCACTTCCAATACAGCTCTCTGCTATGGCCTGGGAAAGAAGTAGAAGATGGCCCAAGTTCTTGGGCCCCTGCATCCGCATGGGAGACCTGGAAGAAGCTCCTGGCTCCTGGCTTCAGATTGTCACAGCTCTGGCCATTGTGGCCAATTGGGGAGTGAACCATCGGATGGAAGACCTCTCTCTCTCTCTCTCTCTCTCTCTGTCCTTCCTCTCTGTGTAACTCTGACCTTCAAATAAAAAATAAATCTTAAAAAAAATTAAAACTGCCTGTACTGGTACAGTAACCAATGAGTAGATTGATGGAACAGAACAGAAACTCCAGAAATCAATCAACATGTCTACAACCAGCTTATCTTCAACAAAGGAGCTAAAATCAATTCCTGGAGCAAGGACTGTCTCTTCAACAAATGGTACACAGAAAATTGGATCTCGACATGCAGAAGTTTGAAGTAAGACCCCTACCTTACACCTTACACAAAAATCCACTCAAAATGGATCAAATACCTAAATCTATGACCCAAAACCACCAAACCATTAGAGAACATGGGGGAAACTCTATAAGACATTGGCATAGGCAGAGACTTCTTGGGAAAGACCCCAAAAGCACAGGCAATCAAAGCTAAAACTGAAAAATGGGACTACATCAAGCCAAGAAACTTCTGAACTGCAAAGAAAAACTCAGCAAAATGAAGAGACAGCTGACAGAATGGGAGAAAATATTTGCAAACTATATGACTGATCAAGAATTAACATCCCGAATATATAAAGAGCTCAAGAAATTCAACAACAACAAAACAAATGATACAATGAAGAAATGAGCAAAAGACTTAAACAGGCATTTTTCAAAAGAGGAAATTCAAATGACCTACATACACTTGTAAAAATGTTCAGGATCACTAGCCATAAGAGAAATCAAAACCACAATGAGGTTTCACCTCATTCCAGTTAGAATGGCTCACATACAGAAATCAGCAAATGACAAATGCTGGTGAGGATGTGGGGAAAAAGGTACCCTGATCACTGCTCGTGGGAATGTGAACTGGTGCAGCCACTATGGAAGACAGTATGGAGATACCTCAGAAATCTGAATTTAGACCTATCATAAGATCCAACCATCCCACTCCTGGGAATTTATCCAAACCAAAAGAAATCATCATATGAAAGAGTTATCTGTACCCCCATGTTCATTGCAGCAGAAGTCACAACAGCAAAGAAATGGAACTAACCCAGATGTCCATCAGCTGTTCACTGGATAAAGAAATTTGGGTATATATATACACTATGGAGTACTACTAAGCTGTAAAAAAAAAAAAAAATGAAATCCTGTCTTTCACAAGATGGTCACAACTGGAATACATTATATTTAGTGAAATAAGCTAATCTCAAATAGACAGATATATGTTTCCCCTGATCTTATATAAGTAATAGAATACCTGACAGTAATGTATTGGACTTAAACAGACACCCTAAGATTCGATAATTGTTTATAGCCCTTGTCTCTTCCATGAAGGAACAGTGTTTTGTTTAGTTTTGTTCTGCTTTGTTTTCTTTGACCATTAAGTATACTGAAAATAGATCATGAAAAAGAATTAAGAGATGGAACCAAGATGGCGGAATAGTGAGGGCGTGCACCGACAGTCCGGGAAAAGATAGTTTAATAAAAGTGGAGTTACAGTAGCCTCAGGAAAAGGATCAGGGAAAAATTGCATAGGAAACTTCCGGATCTAGTGGCTGTGACTTGGAGGACCTACGGGGAGAGCAAGGTTGCCCACCATGTGGAAGCCGAGACGCGGGAGCCACCGGGGCCACTGGACCTGCCGGACCTGCCAGAGCCGCAGAGTCTGCGTGCCAGCACTAGAAGGGGAGGTGAGCTAAAAACCTCTCGGTAACCTGAGACATTGGCGGGGAAAGGCAGAAAAAGCCTGCAGAGAACGAGGCCTGAAACCACATTGGGGAAAGTTCACCAGGCTGGCTGGAGGAGAGAAAAAAAACGAATAAATAAGGGGAACTAGCATGGACATTTAGCCTCTCTCTCCACTCACCTTACAAAGCCGAGCAAGACAAAGGGCAGGCGCCATTTTACATAAGTAAAGCGGTGCGTGCCATTTTGCATATGTAAAGCAGGTGCCCCTCTTTAGCCAAGCAGAAAAACCTGACTCTGGTAAGCAAACAAATACCCACAGGGGCCAGATTTCATACATCAACTACTCTCAATTCCACTCAGCTGTGTGGAATTACTTCCCAACTGAGTCAAAAAAAAAAAAAAAAAAAAAAAAAAGAGAGAGAGAGAGAGCGCTAGAGCGAGCAAGAGAACAATCAAGGTGAATCATCTTTTGGCACACCCTTAACCCTGTAGAACCAGAGCTCTCTGGCCACATCCATCACAGCATCTAAGGAGCCATCAAAAGCAGACAGTCCTCTTAATCTAGAGTCACAGTATAATGAGAAAAAAAAAACAAAGAATATCTCCAATATGCCAAACAAACGCAAAAGCCAAGGTAACAAGAACAAGGAAGACACTATGATGCCCCCAAATGAAATAGACACCCAAATTCAAGATTATGAAGATGATGAGATAGAAGAAATGCAAGAAGCGGATCTCAAAAAATTGATAAGAACATTAAGAAGTTCTCAAAAACAAATTCTCAAACTACAGAAATCCTTAATGGACAAGATAGAAAATCTCTCTCGTGAAAATGAAATATTAAGGAGGAATCAAAATGAAACAAAACAGCTAGTACAACAGGAAACTGTGATAGTGACGAGAAATCATAATGAAGTGAAGAATTCAATAAATCAAATGAAAAAATGAATCCTCATGTGAATGGAAGGGGAGAGGGAGTGGGAAAGGGGAGGGTTGTGGGTGGGAGGAACGTTATGGAGGGGAAGCCATTGTAATCCATAAGCCGTACTATGGAAATTTATATTCATTAAATAAAAGTTAAAAAAAAGGCCTTTTTAGTGAGATATTAGCAGAAAATTTCCCAGGTTTGGAGAAGGACAGAGAAATCCTAGTACAGGAAGCTCATAGAACCCCTAATGAACACGACCAAAAGAGATCCTCACCACGACATGTTGTAATTAAACTCACCACAGTGAAACATAAAGAAAAGATCCTAAAATGTGCAAGAGAGAAACGTCAGATTACTCTCAGAGGATCTCCAATCAGACTCACAGCTGACTTCTCATCAGAAACCCTACAAGCTAGGAGGGAATGGCGAGATATAGCCCAGGTACTAAGAGAGAAAAACTGCCAGCCCAGAATATTATATCCTACTAAGCTCTCATTTGTGAATGAAGGTGAAATAAAGACCTTTCACAACAAACAGAAATTGAAAGAATTTGTTGCCACTCGTCCAGCCCTGCAAAAGATGCTTAAAGATGTGTTGCACACAGAAACACAGAAACACGGTCATCAATATGAAAGAAGGTAAATGAAGGAAATCTCACACCAAAAGATCACAGGAGGTTCAAAACATATATCAGAAAATATCTTTGGGAAATGGCAGGGCAAAGCTACTACTTATCAAGTCACATTGAACATTAATGGCATGAACTCTCCAGTTAAAAGACACCAATTGGCTGATTGGGTAAAGGAACAAAACCCATCTATTTGCTGCTTACAAGAAACACATCTTTCCAACAAAGATGAATACAGACTGAAAGTGAAAGGCTAGAAAAAGATATACCATGCCAACAGCAATGAAAAAAGAGTGGGCGTAGCCATCTTAATATCAGACAACATAAACATTACCACAAAAACTGTTAGGGGAGACAAAGAGGGACACTATATAATGATTAAGGGATCAATTCAACAGGAAGATATAATGATTATCAATGTATATGCACCTAATTACAGGGCACCGGTTTATTTAAAAGATTTGTTAAGGGACTTAAAGGGAGACTTAGACCCCAATACAATAGTACTGGGGGACTTCAATACCCTACTCTCAGAAATAGACAGATCAACAGGACAGAAGATCAACAAGGAGACAGTAGATTTAAACGACACTATAGCCCAAATGGATCTAACAGATATCTACAGAACTTTTCATCCTACACAGAAAGCATTTACATTCTTCTCAGCAGTACATGGAACCTTCTCTAGGATTGACCACATACTAGGCCATAAAGCAAGTCTCAGCAAATTCAAAAGAATTAGAATCATACCATGCAGCTTCTCAGACCATAAAGGAATGAAGTTGGAAATTAGCAACTCAGGAATCCGTGGAGCATATGCAAATGCATGGAGATTGAAAAACATGCTCCTGAGTGAACAATGGGTCATAGAAGAAATTAAAAGAGAAATCAAAAACTTTCTGGAAGTAAATGAGGATAACAGCACAACATACCAAAACTTATGGGATACAGCAAAAGCAGTGTTAAGAGGAAAGTTTATAGCAATAGGTGCCTACATCAAGAAATTGGAAAGGCACCAAATAAATGAGCTTTCAATTCACCTCAAGGATCTAGAAAATCTGCAGCAAACCAGACCCAAATCTAGTAGAAGAGAAATAATTAAAATCAGAGAAGAAATCTATAGGATTGAATCAAAAAAATTTTTTCAAAAATCAGCCAAACGAGGAGCTGGTTTTTTGAAAAAATAAACAAAATTGACACCCCATTGGCCCAACTAACTAAAAAAAGAACAGAAAAGACCCAAATCAATAAAATCAGAGATGAAAATGGAAACGTAACAACAGACACCACAGAAATAAAAAGAATCATCAGAAATTACTACAAGGACCTGTATGCCAGCAAACAGGGAAACCTATCAGAAATGGATAGATTCCTGGACACATGCAACCTACCTAAATTGAACCAGGAAGACATCGAAAACCTGAACAGACCCATAACTGAGACAGAAATTGAAACCGTAATAAAGGCCCTCCCAACAAAGAAAAGCCCAGGACCAGATGGATTCACTGCTGAATTCTACCAGACATTTAAAGAAGAACTAATCCCATTTCTTCTCAAACTATTCAGAACAATCGAAGAAGAGGGAATCCTCCCAAATTCTTTCTATGAAGCCACCATCACCTTAATTCCTAAGCCAGAAAAAGATGCAGCATTGAAAGAGAATTACAGACCAATATCCCTGATGAACACAGATGCAAAAATCCTCAATAAAATTCTGGCCAATAGAATGCAACAACACATCAGAAAGATCATCCACCCAGACCAAGTGGGATTTATCCCTGGTATGCAGGGATGGTTTAATGTGCGCAAGACAATCAATGTGATACACCACATTAACAGACTGCAGAAGAAAAACCATATGATTATCTCAATAGACGCCGAGAAAGCATTTGATAAAACACAACACCCTTTCATGATGAAAACTCTAAGCAAACTTGGTATGGAAGGAACATTCCTCAATACAATCAAAGAAATTTATGAAAAAACCACGGCCAACATCCTATTGAATGGGGAAAAGATGGAAGCATTTCCACTGAGATCTGGTACCAGACAGGGATGCCCGCTCTCACCACTGCTATTCAATATAGTTCTGGAAGCTCTAGCTAGAGCTAGTAGGTAAGAAAAAGAAATTAAAGGGATACAAATTGGGAAGGAAGAACTCAAACTATCCCTCTTTGAAGATGATATGATTCTTTATTTAGGGGACCCAAAGAACTCTACTAAGAGACTATTGGAACTCATAGAAGAGTTTGGCAAAGTAGCAGGATATAAAATCAATGCACAAAAATCAACAGCCTTTGTATACACAGGCACTACCACGGCTGAGAAAGAACTTCTAAGATCAATCCCATTCACAATAGCTACAAAAACAATCAAATACCTTGGAATAAACTTAACGAAGGGTGTTAAAGATCTCTACGATGAAAATTACAAAAGCTTAAAGAAAGAAATAGAAGAGGATACCAAGAAATGGAAAAAATCTTCCATGCTCATGGATTGGAGAAATCAATATCATCAAAATGTCCATTCTCACAAAAGCAATTTACAGATTCAATGCATCAAATTGAAAAGTTTCTGTACTGCAAAAGAAACAGTCAGGAAAGTGAAGAGGCAACCGACATAATGGAAAAAAAAATTTGCAAACTATGCAACAGATAAAGGGTTAATAACCAGAATCTACAAAGAAATCAAGAAACTCCACAACATCAAAACAAACAACCCACTTAAGAGATGGGCCAAGGACCTCAATAGACATTTTTCAAAAGAGGAAATCCAAATGGCCAACAGACACATGAAAAAATGTTCAAGATCACTAGCACTCAGGGAAATGCAAATCAAAACCACAATGAGGTTTCACCTCACCCCGGTTAGAATGGCTCACATTCAGAAATCTACCAACAATAGATGCTGGCGAGGATGTGGGGAAAAAGGGACACTAACCCACTGTTGGTGGGAATGCAAACTGGTTAAGCCACTATGGAAGTCAGTCTGGAGATTCCTCAGAAACCTGAATGTCACCCAAGCATTCAACCCAGCCATCCCACTCCTTGGAATTTACCCAAAGGAAATTAAATTGGCAAACAAAAAAGCTGTCTGCACCTTAATGTTTATTGCAGCTCAATTCACAATAGTTAAGACCTGGAACCAACCCAAATGCCCATCAACAGTAGACTGGATAAAGAAATTATGGGACATGTACTCTATAGAATACTATATACAGCAGTCAAAAACAGTGAAACCCGGTCATTTGCAACAAGATGGCGGAATTTGGAAAACATCATGCTGAGTGAATTAAGCAGTCCCAAGGGACAAATACCATATCTTCTCCCTGATTGGTGACAACTAACTGAGCACCAAAAAGGAAACCTGTTAAAGTGAAATGAACACTATGAGAAACGGTGACTTGATCAGCCCTTGCCCTGACTGTTGATGAACAACTTAATACGTTATCCCTCTTAGTATTTTTTTTTGTTTGTTCTACTTAATACTTTTGGTTGAATACTGTAATCAATACACAGTTATTCTCAAGTGTTGAAACTTAGCTGAAAAGTGATCGCTGTTAAATATAAGAGTGGGAGTAAGAGAGGGAAGAGATGTGCAATTCAGGATATGCTCAAGCTGACTTACCTCAAACGGTAGAGTTAGAAACATACCAGGGGATTCCAATTCAATCCCATCAAGGTGGCATGTACCAATGCCATCTCACTAGTCCCGGTGATCAATTTCTGTTCACAATTGATCATAATGATAGGACTAAGAGCCAAAGGGAGCACATAAACAAGACTAGGGTCTGAAAACACTAGCTGATAGAATGAAAAAGGGAGAGAACGATCCAACATGGGAAGCGAGATACACAGCAGACCCATAGAATGGCAGATGTCCTAACAGCACTCTCGCCTCAGAATCAGCCCTTAAGGCACACGGATCCGACTGAAAAGCCCATGAGAGTATTACAGGCATGGAAAGCCAAAACACTCTGGCAAAAAAAATAAAAACCCCTACATGAGAGATCTCTGCGAGTGAGATCCCGGTGGAAAGAACAGGTCATCTAAGAAGGAGGTACCTTTCTCTGAAGGGAGGAGAGAACTTCCACTTTGACTACGACCTTGTCTATATATGATCAGAGTTGGTGAACTCAAAAGGCTTCCATAGCCTTGGCAGCTCATGACAAGAGCCTAGGGTGATTACTGATGCCATAAACAAGAGTGTCAATTTGTTAAGTCAACAACAGGAGTCACTGTGCACTTACTCCTCATGTAGGATCTCTGTCCTTAATGTGCTGTACATTGTGATTTAATGCTATAACTAGTACTGAAACAGTATTTTTCACTTTGTGTTTCTATGTGGGTGCAAACTGTTGAAATCTTTACTTAATATATGCTAAACTGATCTTCTGTATATAAAGAGAATTGAAAATGAATCTTGATGTGAATGGAAGGGGGGAGGGAGAGGGAAAGGGGAGGGTTGTGGGTGGGAGGGACGTTATGGGGGGTGAAGCCATTGTAATCCATAAGCTGTACTTCGGAAATTTATATTCATTAAATAAAAGTTAAAAAAAATTTAAAAAAATTATAAAAAAGAATTAAGAGAAAGATTGTTATACTGCTATAGTTTTAATGTCCTATAGTTACTTTAACATTTACTGTATATTGGTGAAATGGTCACTTTTCCATTCAATTATTGTTTATAGCCATTATAAATATTCCCACTTAACTAAGGTCTTTATGCTTTTTATTTGTTAAACTTCTTAATTGATGAAGTATTAAGTCTTTTTACTGAAATGTAATTTTAAAATATGTTATCTCAAAAAATTAAAAAAAGAAAGAAAAGAGAGAAGAAAAAGGGGTGGGAAGGAAAAAGGGAGAGGAAGGAAGGGAGGGAGGAAAGAAGGGAATATCATTATGTCCTTAGAATTATATCTAAAAATCACATTGTATCTGCTAAAAACAAATAAAAATTTTAAAAAAGGAAAGAAAAAAAGAAGAGTGTCTGGAAGTAGGTGGGTATTTGGCCCAGTGGTTAAGATAACAGCTAAGGTGCTATTTTCTCATGTTGGATGAAATACGTGGGTTTGGTAGTAGGCTCCTGACTTGATATAGACGCTAGGAAACAACAGGTAGTTGGGTTCCTGCTACCCACGTGGGACTCTGAGATTAAATTCCTCTCTCCTAGCTTCAGCTCAGGCATTTGAGGAATGAACCAGTAGATGTAAGTCTTCCTTTTCTATCTCTCTCTCCCCTTCTTACAAACAAATAAATAAAAATGTTTTTTTTAAAAAAAAAACAGTGTCAGATACTTATTCAGTACTGTATAACTATGAATTATTAGTAGTGTTATTATTATCATGTATATTCTAAGGAAGTTTGGATCATTTGTCAGTTATGTTCATTAAGATTATCAATAGATTCTATTCTTTGTATAAAGCATGGTTTGCTTTTCCTAAACAATTGTATTATGCTAATACAATGCTAATGGATGCTGTGCATTGGTTAATAAATTATTTTCTCATTTCATTTTTTTCTGCAAGAAACTGAAAATACAACATTCATCTATAATGAGTGAATGGTCATTAATGACAAAGTTTCAAAATATCTGACTCCTAATATCACTTTCCATCACCATGCTTTTCTCTGAATTTATTGTTATTTATTATTTATTGCTTATTATTGTTTATTTTCTTTTATTTCTTTTTAAAATGCCATAAACCCATTTTGGAATGAATAGAGGTATGTATAAAGCTCAAATAAATGAGAAAAAATAGTCACTAGCTGAACCCCTTATATAAAAACTCAAAAGGTGCTGTTGTATAACATATAGTGTAATTTTAATGAAGAGATTATGACTACAGAGAAGTAGGGTAGTTTTGAAGTAGAACATGGTCTATTCATGTTTTCTCACAACTGAAATCAACAAGTTATGCCCTCAGATCGAAACATGTTGTATCTTACAAAAATAGAGAAGCAAAAATAAACCAAAATAAATTCTAATACTTTAGGATTATATCTTTAATAATTTGGGTTATTTTTTTTTATTTTTGACAGGCAGAGTGGACAGTGAGAGAGAGAGACAGAGAGAAAGGTCTTCCTTTGCCGTTGTTTCACTCTCCAATGGCTGTCGCGGCCTGCGTACTGCAGCTGGCGCATCGTGCTGATCCGAAGCCAGGAGCCAGGTGCTTCTCCTGGTCTCCCATGCGGGTGCAGGGCCCAAGGACCTGGGCCATCCTCCACTGCCTTCCTGGGCCATAGTAGAGAGCTGGCCTGGAAGAGCAGCAACTGGGACAGAATCCAGTACCCCGACTGGGACTAGAACCCGGTGTGCCAGCACCACAAGGCGGAGGATTAGCCTATCGAGCCATAGCACCGGCCCTAATAATTTGTGATATGTAATTTACTTCCACCATTTATCAAATAATTTAAACTGTGCCTATAATTCATTTAAATCCTACCTTTGAGATTCAAGTGTGTGTTTGCAACACAGAAAGAGTAGACACTCACCACCATTCTTCAATAAAATTGAGGGGGTAAAAAACTGAAATAAAAGTAAATCTAAGAATTGTGGGAAATAATTATTTAAATGAAATTGCACTTATAAAATAGTTGGCACTAAAAGGTATTTTTCTATGTGTGATAGAAAACGTTTTTAAAACAATAAATTTAACATTATGTCTTTCAAATCTATTGTGAAGATCATAGCAACATTCTGTATATTAATATCTGTTTCGGAAGCATGCCTCACTAGGGGGAGGTTATTGCTTCTTCACAATTACCTCGAAGTAATTAGAGATCCACTTAGCATGAATATTTGGGTTTAAATCAGGTTGTAAACACCTGCTTAAATATTAATTTTAAATGAAATAGCTGACAATTCCATGACATCTGGAAGAGAACACTGTAAAAGGCTCATTCTATAAAAAGAACATTTTCAAACATTATGCTCCCCTAATATTCACTTGAGAATTTAAGTTTTCCTGAAATCCTTAGAGGGACCTACGTTTGTTTGGTGTAAAGTCTCTAGTGCCCTATTTCTAACATTCAGTCCTATGTTTTACCACTTTCCGCCTTGTGTTCTTGTATTTACTAGTAATGAATGGTGTGTTTCTTCATCTTGGAATTTATATATTTAGAGATTCTTGTCATTTTGCTATTATCTGAACTATAATTCTTTTCTAAAAACCCACTAATTTTCTCATAATATTAATTTATTCTAATTTTGTTTTTCAAGTTTATTAATTTTACTTCTTTGAAAGGCATAATAACAGTTGGGAAAGAGAAAGGGAGAAAAAGATAGATTTTCCACCATTTGGTTCAATCCCTATATGCCTATAATAGCCAGGGCTGGGCCAGGCCATAGCCAGGAGCCAGAAACTCCATGGGGTCTCCCATGTGGGAGGCAGGTTTCTAAATACTTGGGGCATCATCTGCTGCTTCCAGAGGTGAGCATTTGCAGGAAGCTAGATCAGAAAGAGATGCAGGTCTCCTTCCCAGGCACTCTGACATGGAAAGCATACATATTGTGCCACAAGACTAAGTCCCTAGTAAGTGTTTTGAAAGCTATTTCAATATTATTATTTCATACTGAACCCCAATAAAAGACAAGGTGATAAGCAAGACTTATAAGTCATTTGATATTAACATAGTGATTGAATAGCGGTGTTTTTTTTTTAAGATTTATTTTATTTATTTGAAAGGCAGAGTTAGGAAAAGAGAAGGAGAGATAGAAAGAGAGAGAGAGCATTCATCCACAGTTTCACTCCTTAAATGGCCGCAATGGCCAAGGCTGGGCCAAGCCGAAGCCAGGAGCCAATAGCTTCATCCAGGTCTCCCACGTGGGTGCAAGGACCCAAATACTTGGGCCATCTTCTGCTGTATTTTCCAGATCATTAGCAGGCAGTTGGATTGGAAGTGGAGCAGCCAGGACAGGAACCAGCGCCCATAAGGGACGCTGGCATTGCAAGCAGTGACTTCACCTGCCATGCCACAATGCCAGCCCTAAGGCATCATTTTATGAAAAATTTAAAATTGAGATTAAATTTATAACATAAAAACATCATTGTAAAGGGCACAATTCAGTAATTGTGAATATTTTCAATGCTGTGCCATCACCACCATTATCCTATACCAATACATTGCCTTCAACATGTGAAGAAACTGCACATCTGTTTTAAATCAGTCTCAGTATCCACCAACTGTCGTCCCCTTGTCTCTGTGAACTTGCCTATTCTGGACATTTAGTGTAAATGAATTAAACAATGCATAAGCCATTGTGTCTGGTTTATTTTTCTTAGAAAAATTATTCATTTCCTCTATGCTGCAGTATGTATCAAAACTTCATTAGTTTTTATGGATAAATAATATTCTATTATATGTATCTAAAATATTTTGCTTAATATCCATCTATTTATAGACACTTTCACTGTTTTAGGCTGATTCCTATTGTGAATAATATTGCTCTGAAAATTAGTGTACAAGGCTGTGCTTGAGTCGCTGCTTTTACTTCTGGAGTTAGCATAACTATAAGTGGAATTGACAATTCAGTTTAACTTCTTGAGGAACCACCAGCATACTTTCACTGTGGCTGGCTAATTTTATATGCCCACCAGAAATGCACAAGTGTTGTAATTTCTTCATAACCTTGTCTACCTTATGATTTTCTGAGTTATTTTTGTTTGTTTTTGTTCTTCAAGGTTTACTTATTTTTTATTTGAAAAGTAAGGTTACAAGGGGTGGGGTAAGAGAGAGAGAGATCTTCCATATGCTGGTTCAGTCTCCAACTGGCCATAATGGCTGGGCTGGGCCAGGCTAACCCAGGAGCCAGGAGCTTCATCCGGGTCTCCCACATGAGTGGCAGGGAGACCATTGCTTTTCCCAGACCATTAGCAGGGAGCTGGATAGGAAGTAGAGCAGCCACAATAGTATTGACAGATTAAAATATACCAGTGTCCATATGGTATGAACTCCATTCAGGACTTTCATATGGCGGCAGGAATCCAAGTACTTGGGCCATCTTCCAGTGCTCTGGGGTACTTTAGCAAGAACCTAAATCAGAAAAGCTGGGTAGTGGGGACATAAACCTGTACTACTATTTGGGATACAGGCATCCCAAGTGATGGCTTAATCTAATATACCATAATGCCCACCACTATACAATGATGTTGGCAATTTTTTTTCTATTTTTCTTTTTTTGCCTGTGTGTGTGTACGTGTGTGTGTGTGTGTGTGTGTGTGAGAGAGAGAGAGAGAGAGAGAGATCCAAGAAATCATTGTCAAATCCAAAGCTATGAATCCTTTCCCAATCACAGGTAAGGAAATGTTTTTCTGCCAAGGGCCATTTGGATATGTATAACATCATTCACAAGCCATACAGAATTATCAACTTAAAAATTAGCCTGTTGTAGATGTATTAAATTTTGCATTCTACCTGCAGTTGCTGTGATAGGCACAGACCAAATGATTCAGTGGCCTTTTATGGCCCTTTGACTGACATTTCTCACCCCTGCATAATTTCTTTTAAGAAGTTTATGATTTCTAACCTCTATGTTTAGGTCATTGATCCATTTTCAGTTAATTTTTGGATATTGTATAAGGTAAGAGTCCAACATAATTCTTTTGCATGTGTGTATACAGTATCTCCATAACAATCTCTTGGAAAAATTATTCTTTCTCCATTTGACTGTTCTTGATACCTTTGTCAAAAACCATTTGACCATACATGCAATGGTTTATTTCTGGCACTCTATTCTTTGTTATTGGGCTGTGTACCCATATTTTTTTTCTTTATTATGTATTTTATTTTAGCTTTTTATTTCAGAGTAGATTTTTTAAAGATTTACTTATTCATTTGAAAGTCAGAATTACACAGAGAGAGAGAGAAGTCTTCCATCCAATGGTTCACTCCTCAATTGGCCACAACGGCCGGAGCTGTGCCAATCCGAAGCCAGGAGCCAGGAGCTTCTTCTGGGTCTCCCACGTGGGTGCAGGGGCCCAAGGACTTTGGCCATCCTCCACTGCCCTCCCAGGCCATAGCAGAGAGCTGGATCAGAAGTGGAACAGCCGGGACTAGAACCTGCGCCCATATGGGATGCCAGCACTTCAGGCCAGGGCATTAACCAGCTCAGCCACAGCACCGGCCCCAGTGTACCCATCTTTATAACAATTACATACTGTTTTCATTACTCCAGATTTGATATAGTTTCTGAAAACAAGAAACGTGAGGCTTTCAACTCTGTTCTATTTATTTTATTTTACTTTATTTTCAGGATTGTTCTAGCTATTCAGGTTTACTTGAAATTCCACATGGATATTAGAATAGATCTTCCTATTTCTGCAAAAAAAATCACTGGGATTCTGATAGCGAATTGTAATAACTTTGAATAGTGTTGACAGGTTAAAATATTAAGCCTAGGGGATGGCATTGTGGCACAGTGGTTAAAACTTGTGACATTGGCATCCTATATCTGAATGATCCTATCCAGTGCCCTTCGAATGCCCTTGGGAAAGCAGCAGCAGCTGGTCCAGGTGTTTGGGCCCTTGCATCTCATGTAGGAAACCTGGATGGAGTTCTTGGCTCCTGGCTTCAGCCTGGCCCAGCCCTGGCCTTTGTGGCCATTTAAAGAGTAAACTAGCAGATGGAAGATCTCTCTCTCTCTCTCTCTCTTCCTCTCTCTGTAAACTTTTCCAATAAATTAATTAATAAATTAAATCTTTCAAAATATATTTAAAATTTTCTTTAAATCATTAAGGCTAACAATCCACAAACACAATGTGTCTTTCCATGTTTCTATGTCTCATAATTTTATGTAGAAAATTGGACCTTTTTCATAATAAATTCTGAATAATGATCCCCTCCTTCAAAAAGAACATTTTACTGTTGTTTACATGTTTATTTTGTTAATGAATCGGCTGGTGTTTTTGTTCAACTCCAATTTGTCAGGATAGAGGCCTATGTTTCCACTGCTGTAAAAACACAGCTTTCTCTCTGGAAAGAGTTTTCTATGAATTTATTGGACATCTCTTTCTCTTTCATTCCCTAGTTTTCTAAGCTTCACTAATTTTAAGGTGATTTCTGCATTGTTTTGTACAATGCCCTGGGGCATACATTACTCCACAATCTGATTCAATTAAATGTGGGTCCCTTTTCGGGGGTAGTTTCTGAGTTCCATCTATGAGGTTTGTTCTGAGCACAGAGTTGCTTAACTGAGGTGTCTCTCCTCTTGTTTCCAGTAAACTTGTTGGCCTGTGGTTCGGGATGGTGCTTTTGTTACAGGTAAAACAGTGGCAAAAAAGACGGCTTCAGTTCTTGTCTCACGTGAAAGAAGAATTACCACATGGACAAGGCAATGAGCAAAACAAGATTTATTTAAGTCAGAAACCTCCTGCTCCAGCAGCCAGGAGGGGGCCTCCAAGAAAGGCAGACCTGAGAAACTGTGGCAGTCAAGTCTTTTAAGCACAATTTGGGGGCGGGGGGGGGGGATGTGGAAGAACAGCAGCTATTAGTCATAGGGTGGGGACAAAACCCATCAAAAGGGCCAGATTTGTAATCCTGTCTGCCCTGCCTAGTTTGCTTATGATAAAACAAAAAACCATCAGAAAGGTATGATTGGTAACTTCTCCTTTCTAGTCTCATGATCAACCAAAACTCAGGAGGGTAGAATCACTACTTTGCTATTCTTGTGCTAAAACAGGAAACTCAGGAGTGTGACCCAGCACTTTTATCTTGCTAAAGGTAACTTTTGGGGAGAAGCAAGCATTCTGCACCTTTTTAAAGAGACTTCCCCTTTCCTCATTCCTACCAGACCAACTTAACTGCCTATCAGTCCATCCACCTCCTCACACTTAAGGAGCAGCCTCTTGATTGCTTAGCCTTCAAACCATTATTATATTAAAGAATATCCTTCAATTTGAACTCCTCCATTCCCTGTTTTGAATAAAGTCAATTTCCTTCTTGGGGAGAGAGTCAAAACTCTCTTTTCCTCAGGCCTGCCTCTAGACCTGGGCAGTCTCTGAACTGCTGCTTCAAAGCTGGGGGCAAGGACAGTATTCTGCTTCTCATGATTATACCCCAGCTTTGCAAGCAGGCTACTTGGCTAGTGCAGCAATGTCTGATTTTGTTGGCAGGCTTCACTAATGTTGAGATAAAGGCAGCAGTGCATCCAGCATTCCCCTGCCACACTTGGTGACCTCTTAGACATTCTCTACTGAACTTTAGTCCCTTCAAGATATAGCTGATGAATAATGAAAAATGCAGATACCCATTCCTAGAGAGAGAAAGTAGCACTTGACTGCAAACTAGAGGATGAGGGAGCCTGATTTTCTTAGCCACAACCACCTGGTGTGGAATTTACATAATAAGAATCAAGAAAAAAAAAAGAATCAAGAGTTTGTGTGTATATGTGTGAGGAGGGGCTGGTTAAAAAGTTTCATAGACTGTAGCTCTTCTTAATGATATTTAGTAGATTTTCTTGAATAAGTGCTTATATGATATATTCTTTAAGAGTAATCTTATGCGTTTATATTCTTGTTATTATTTTTTAAAGATTTATTTATTTATTTGAAAGGCAGAGTTACAGAGAGGCAGAGGCAGAGAGAGAAAGAGGTCTTCCAACTGCTGGTTCACTCTGCAAATGGCTACAACAGCTGGAGGTGGGTCCATCCAAAGACAGGAGCCTGGAACTTCTTCCGGGTCTCCCATGTGGGTGCAGGGGCCTAAGGACTTGGGCCTTCTTCCAGTGTTTTCTCAAGCCACAACAGAGAGCTGGATCAGAAGTGGAGCAGCTGGGACTAGAACCAGCGCTCATATGGGATGCCAGTACTGCAAGCAGCTGCTTTCCCCGCTACACCAATGCACCAGCCCTGTTAATTATTTTGTTAAAAATTTCACCAATTCGACTGTTATATTGGAAAGAGGTTGTACTGAGCTCCCACCTTGCCATTCCAGAAGATGGTACTGTATGTGACAGTTATTTTTTTAAATCACTCTTTCTCTAGAACTTTGCACAGTGCCTGGTGTGTAATAGAGACTTGGTAAAGGGAATGCATAATTGAACTTTGGTGTATTAGTTTTTTTTTATTTATTTATTTATTTTTTTTGACAGGCAGAGTGGAGAGTGAGAGAGAGACAGAGAGAAAGGTCTTCCTTTGCCATTGGTTCACCCTCCAATGGCCGCCGCGGCCAGCGTGCTGCGGCCGGCGCACCGCGCTGATCCTATGGCAGGAGCCAGGAGCCAGGTGCTTTTCCTGGTCTCCCATGGGGTGCAGGGCCCAAGCACCTGGGCCATCCTCCACTGCACTCCCTGGCCACAGCAGAGGGCTGGCCTGGAAGAGGGGCAACCGGGACAGAATCCGGCACCCCGACCGGGACTAGAACCCGGTGTGCCAGCGCTGCTAGGCGGAGGATTAGCCTAGTGAGCTGCGGCGCCGGCCTGGTGTATTAGTTTTCGATTACTGCTGTAAAAAATTCTCACAAACTTAGTGTCTTAAAACAAAATGGATGAATTATCTTGCAGTTCTTGATGTCATATGAACATTAGGTCTCTCTGGGTTAAACCCAAGGTATTTTTAAGCCTGCATTCCTTCTAAAGAATTCATTTCTTTGCCTTTTCCAAAGTCTAGAGATCATTTACATTCCTTGGCTCATGGCCAGTTCCATGTCAACAGTGTAAATCTTTAAATCACACTCTGACTCGGATACCCCTGTCTCCTTTTTACAAAGACTCCTGTGAATATATTGGACCTACCCAGATAATCAAAGATAATCTTCCTCTCTCAGGATCCTTACCTTAATCACCTACATAACCTCTTGTAACTGAGCCCCATCCCTGGGAGCCTTTGATGTAGACTTATCTGGCCCCAATATCTCTGCCTTAGCCTACAATTTTTAGCTTGCAGTTGCTCTGTAAAGCTTAACTCATGAGGTTAAGGAAGTAGCACAATTGCTTCTCTCTCTTTAACATAGTTATCATCTCTGTGCTGGCCTCTGTTCTGAGAGCTCTTGCAGGAACTCATAGGCCAATTCCTGAATACAGGCCTTGGAATCCATTTATCACCTCTATTGCTAACACCTACATGTTAGACTTAAAATGAGATGCTTTGCAGAAATGTCAAGCCTCCATCAAAGAAAGTAATTCCCAACCTACCCTTAGACTCAGACAGAGAGGAGCCTGCATTTTACCATCCCAAAGTAAACTTGTTGGCCTCTATCACTAACCAATGGAAGTAAGGCCATGCACACTGTGGACCAACCAGAGGCTCATACGTAAGCAGATCATGTGCTGGTCATTCCCAATTTTGGACTATGAGGTGCACTACCTTACTCCCTTGGAGATTCCAGGTTTGAGCATAGCTGTCTAGCTCTCTTCTCTGTGCATTGTAATACATATCTAACTTTTTCTACCAACCCAATGTCATTGGTTGGTTTGCTGTGTTCTGGATGAGCAGAGCCAAGTTTGGGATTCTGTAACAACTCCTCAACTAATTTTGTAGTTGTTCTATAACATTTTCACCATGTAAAGTCACATATTCATAGGTTCCATGGAATATCGTATGCATATACTCAGATGGCCGTTATTTTTACCACAAGGGAAAAAAGAGAACAGTAAAGAGAAAAATGTTTGTTATAACTCTGCCATTCACCTGTAAGAAAGTATTTTTAGGGGCTGGTGTTGTGACGCAGCAGGTTAAGCTGCCACCTGCAATTCTAGCATCCCATACTAGAGTGCACACTTGAGTCCCAGCTATTCCACTTCCAATCTAGCTCCTTGCAACTAGAAAGTAGCATAGTATGATCCTATTGTTACCGGCTGCTTATTAATAAATTCACAATATTAATAAGCCTGTGAGTTCTTGCTACAAATTCAGAGAAGATTTCTGAATACCGGCATAAATAAATGAGGCAGCATGATAAGTGTTAAGCTTTTTATTCAGTGAGAGAAATGCATAGGGGAGTGAGGGCCCTATCTAAGAAGGAAAGGGAAATCTGGGTTCGTACCGAGCAGCAAGAGCCAGCCACGTGGAGGAGCACGCAGGCCAGAAAGCATGGGGCCAGTGGCCCAAAGGCCACGTGCCCTGGAGCACAGGGGCAGCAAGGGCCTGCAATGGTGAAAGAGGAAAAAAGAGAAAAAAGGGCCAGGCTCACTGTGTCCCAGGCCTTTAATCCACTTCCAAAGGGTAGTGGTATTTTAGCCTGATTGGCAGGTGGGCATACAGGTGTGGCCAGGTAGAGGCATATAGTCACACAGGGAGCGTGGTGGAGGCGTGGTCCCCCAGCTCACAAACCTGACCAATTTTATCCTCTATGCCTGCCTACAACACTACTGCTTGGGTCCCTGCCACCCAGGTGGGAGACCCAAATGCAGTTCTTGGCTCTTGGCTTCATACTGGTCCAGCCCTGGCTTTTGAGATCATTCAGAGAGAGAACCAGCAGAAAGATCTCTCTTTCTATCTCTCCTCTCTCTCTCTCTCTGCCACTCTGCCTTTCAAATAAATAAAAATTAAACATTTGTTTAAATAAATAAAGTATTTTAGGTATATATTTCATGTGTATTAGACAAATATAATGTTAATGAGCAAAGGGAAAACTGATAATGCCAAATAGGTTGTTTGTGGTTTTTTTTTAAAGTGCTATGATAACTGTTTACAAAATCCTAGCTAAATAATAATTTAAATCTCTGGTATTGTCTCATGCAACCATTTAGTAAAATTTTATAAAAATTTTTGAAAGCATGTTTTTATTTTTTCCATCTATTTTGGGCTAGTTTCCCAAGTTTGCTATTTTACTACTCATGTACTTAGATTAAAAACTCTCTTGTGACATATAAAAAAAGAGTGTAGAGACTGTACTGCAAAGATATCGTATGAAAATCTTTATCCAAGAAAATATGTGTCCAGCATCATCCTAGTCTCTCAGAGAGTTCAGTAGCTTGTGTTGAAAAGGGCCCAGGACCAGATTCTCTACATCTTTTAAGCTTGACACAAGAGGATTTGCAAAGGGAGCTGCAAAAAGCAGAGATGGAAAGGATGTAGTTTCAAATGTGCATTGGAATCCTGACCGGTCTACAGTTAACTCTGTACTAAATAATCATTATAATCACAAAAACACTGCCAAGGTTCAAGCCCTTTTGGGGGAAAAATGCATTTTGAATATAATTAGCCATTGAAGATTATTTTCTCCAGGGATTTTATTCTAAGAGGCACTGGGAGAAGGCATCTGGTGTTATCTCTGAATCCAGAGTTGAAAACCTGCACTGGCTCATTGTGCCCATTATCTGTCTTCATTTCCTGGCCTTTTCATGGGTGTTATTCACTATCTCCTTCTGGCCTCCTGTTATTCTCTGGTTCATTAACTGCTAATGAGTTGAGAAACAATACAACATGTCTTTTCTCTATCTTTCTACACTTGTTCCTTGTGTTTACAGAAGAAAACACTTCTATATTTTATTATGATTTCTCAGTCTGGTGATACTTTCATATATTTTGTGCTGCTGTTCAGTTTTGCTGTAAAAATAAATATTCTCACTTGATCTTCAAAAATGACACTGGCTCATGTGAAAAAATGATAATGACAAAAGATCTAGGGCTATGTTTTATGGTCCTATTTGACCTGTCAACTTGATTATTTTATGAATTTTGCCAGAGTTACCAAAATAGCTAAGTATCATGTGAAGTATAGCATTAATCATTTGTACAACATTCTTCCTTTATGATATGGCTGACTGTGATAAGATTATCTCATTATTTTTCACCTCAGTTTTGCCCAAATCACTCAAATTATTTTATACCTACACCAGCAAATACTTTAAATGTCCAATAATATCAGACAACATTTTCACATGGTTACAAATAAAACAAAACAAGACTTTCCTTAAGAGGCTTTTATAATCCCTAATCTTAAACTAGCCCAATTTGAAATTCCTGGAATTTTTCCTAGTATAATTTATATTTCACAACAACCCTCAGCATAAAACAAATGTATTCATTAAAATCATACACATGATTGGAGTCTCCTCTCCTCCGCTTCCTGGTCCTTCTGTATAACAACTTGTTTCTGGTTGCTTCATCCCACTTTTGATAACATCATTTTCTTCTTAGAGTACCCTGTTCTGAATTATTCCTTCTCCTACAGATTTGCTGAAGATAGCAAGGTCAATATGTGAGGCTACAGAACTGATGTTTTCTTCATCAATTTGAGGAGTCCGATGTGTTAATAGGCAGTCAAGATGTTCCCAATGGAATTTGGGGTGTAAAATATTTGCTTCCTTGTCCCCAAACTGGCTGCCCTCCTACCTCCAAATTTACCATGAGAATAGCAAAGGAGCTCTTCCTGATCTTACAGCTTATTGTGAAAACAAGGTACCTATCCCACCCTTCCGCATGGTCTTTTATTTTATCATGAGCAGTCCAGACAGGATGGAGAATTATGAATCAGGTCCTTTGGTTTTTGTCCCCGCCTGGTAACTGAATACTGAATGCTGATCTGATTGTCGAGTTTTTTTTTTTTTTTTTTCCTTTGAAATTATACTTAAAAACCCCAGTGCCATGAAGTCCTTGGAGTTTTTTCCTCTCTTGGAAGCCCGCCTCCATGCTGCTCTGGCTGGAGGTCTCTAACTCTAATAATTAGTCTTTGTAAATTTCTCTGATGTCCTCTTGGAAATTCTTTTTCCATGTGAGAAAAAGAACCAAGATAGCAATAATTTCTCTGCTGTCTTTTTCCCATAGCATTGCTGTCTACTAAACCTTTTTTTTCTCAGCTCCTTCTCAATCATACTTTACAAATTGACTTCATTTCCTCATACCTGTTTCTATCTTTCCCCCTCAGTTAAACCTGTGGTTTTTTTTTTTTTTTCAGCAACAACATAAATTTGGTGTTCTCCTCTATTTTAATTAGAGTTTTTTCCTCCAACGATTCCATGTATTTCTCAACTAGAATACAAATTAAAGTTAAAATATAAATTTAACCAGACATCCATAGCAAAGAAAAATAGGCAAAAAACTAACATATTCTGTCACAGCCTTTGTATTATTCCTCTTCAATCACCATTAAAATGGCCCTTTGGATCTTCATTTATAACTAAGCTGGACTATGTCTCTGGCTGGAGAAAGAGGCATGAGAGGGTAAGAAGTACAGAGCACTTAGAACTTTCCCCATGTGTCCAATTAGCTGTTTCTGTCAATGGTAACATTGGGAATTAAAGCTGAACCTAAACAAAGTGGATATTTTTTGATGAATGGATTTTTTATTTCATGCCTACATTTGAAATAAATTTCAAAATGGTCAAAATAATTACACAATATCTCTACTCTCCCTATCTCTGGCATGATGACATTGTCTTCATTTGCTCATATATATCATGACTATGTAGTGCAATCTATAATTTCTAGCCTAAACTTGTCTTGGTAATGCTAACACTTTACTTCCTTAAATATAAGCCACCACAGCTCAATGTACTACTTCGTGCTTCTTTACCATTTATGTTGCCAAGCAATCCCCCAAACTGGTTACAGCATTTCTGTGGAACCTCCAAACTGGGTCCACTCACAGCAACATGCAGAAAGCCAATCAAAGTAGGTATTTATTGCAAAGCACAGAGCAAGGAGCCAGGCAGCTATTGCTTCATTCCTAGGCTCTCCAAGAAGTTAGGGGTGAAGATTCTCATAGATTGAAATTGGGGCTGAGAGGTACAAGATCAGCTCATGTTTAAGTTTCTGATTGGTTAGTGGCGCTCATGACCTTCCTTTGGTCAGTGATGCTGTGCTCCTTAGGGAATTTATGGTGGCCATGACGGCTCCAGTTGGTCAGGGGATTATGGGGTGAAGGTGGCAGTTACATTCTGCCCAGACCTGGAATTCCCCTACACAAACCACCCGAAAATAGTACTGGCCATGAGGTTCTTATCTATTGCAGAAGCAAATAACTTCTTGAGTCTGGAGATTAGAATCTTGTAGGGCCAGCTGGATTGCTCTGTTAAGTCAGTGAATTCCTTTTGATTAAGGACAGGCAAGGACACCTTGGGATATGAGGGACAGACAAGAGGCTGGGACCTGCTTTTACATTATGGGGGTTTGGTTTCATTTACGGAGCCCAAGTTCATTAACTCCTAGCTGAAAAAAATGTGACTCAAAAATGTACAAATTCACATAAATATATGGTAGAAGATAAAATGGTATGTGGATAAAATAATTATTTGTGTTCTATTTCATAATTCATTCAAGTATTCAGTCCACACTAAAAACTTTTCACCCCTGTGGAGGGATAGAAAGACTGATTCTGACACAATGTTGTGCTTACCAAATAGGTTCATAAATTCTTTTCAGTTTTGAACTTGAGAAGACATTGAAAAGTATTTTGTATGTAAGACACCCCAGGATCTACCCTTTCAAAGAGTTGAGTTCAGAGCTTGGAAACACAGCATGTGTACAAATGATGCTATGTGTCTTAAATGTTAGACAAACAAAACACCATTCTAAATGGTCGAAGAAAAGAATAAATGGAAAGGTTTTTATATTTTCTATGTGGGAACATTTCTTTTGTTCTCTGGTGGGATATTAATGTATTTGTGTACGTAATTGTATGTGTTGTAACTAAAAAAGAAAATATGGCATGGATAGGCAATCATTGCCTTTTATCCACATAAAGGTTCATATCAGCATATATTAATTTCATGGATCTTTATAAATGATGAAAAATGAAAGTTAATAACAAAACATGTTTATAAAGATTAATCCATGAATTTGTGAAATGGTTAAGATCAAGAAATCAAGTTTTGTTTTAGTGGCTGTTATTCCTGTATTCACTGGGTAATATTATCTTCTGCCAATTGTATGTCTAATAGTTTTTGTTTATAAATGTTGATGCTTGCAAAAATTCAGATTACTGTATATATAGTAGGAGAGGACTTACCATTATTGTTAATTTAAAAATCAAGACTACTTAGGAAGCAAATAAATGTAAAAGAGGTATAATCAGAAAGCACAAGATGGTTATGATATGTATAAGTATTTTAAATTTGAATAAAATTTATCATAGACAAAACACACTTTGACATATGTTAACATTCAATATTTTCTGATTTATGTATGTATTTTATTTGTTTTCCCATATGTAGGCTCTGTAAAGATAGTGGTATTGCCTGTTTATATGATTTTCCCCTCACTGCTACATAAAATATTAAAAGTCTTGGTAGTAAAAGTTGTTTTCCTAATGAAACCTTAATCATATCTAAAAAAGAGGGGTTTCCAGATACATGTTACATTTTTCCTGATACAAATTGCTCCACATGATTTTTTTTTCAAGCTTTATTCATTTATTTGAAAGTCAGAGTTACACAGAGAGAGGAGAAGCAGAGAGAGAGGTCTTCCATCTAATGGTTCACTCCCCAATTGGCCACGATGGCTGGAGCTGCACTGACCCGAAGCCAGGAGCTTCCTCCGGGTCTCCCACGTGGGTGCAGGGTCCCAAGGACCGGGGCCATCTTCCACTGCTTTCCCAGGCCATAACAGAGAGCTGGATCGGTAGAGGAGCAGCCTGGACTAGAACTGGCGACCACATGGGATGCTGGAACTTCAAGCCAGAGAATTAACCTGCTCAGCCCCTCCACATGATTTTTAAAAAGATGTACCTCACATACTTCTTTACATAATCTCGTAGTCTAGTCCTCTTCTATATTTTGAGGACTTTTTAAAAAATGTGTTTTTGTTATTCTATCAATATCAAATCATTTTGTGAAGAAGACACTCAAAATTTTACTAATATTCTTATATCCAGTCTCAGGAAACTTTTTGATATTTTAATCCTTTAAGTGCATTATAAAAATTAAACAATCTTAGATCCTTGTTTGAGCTTCATTCAATCAAATGTTAACCTTCTCTTTTGTGGCTCTCAATTATAAACTAAAAATCAAATAGAACAATATTTCTTTACCCATGTATATGTGATTAATATATATCTCATAAAGGTTAGCTCGTGGAATGGATTTTAATTGTTTCAGTAAATTTATCTTTCAATTGCATTTCTCCATGAATGCTTTGAAGTCCTTTGGCATATGTAGTGAATATGGGCTATATTATAGTCATTGAATTAGAATTTATGTACAGCATATTTTTTCAAAGATTTATTTTATTTATTTGAAAGGGAGAGTTACAGAGAGGCTTAGAGAGAGAGGTAGAGGGAGAGAGAGAGGTCTTCCATTTGCTGGCTCATTCCCCAAATGGCCACAACGGCCAGAGTTGGTCCTTCTAGTCTGGTAAATGGGTAACACTACCTCTACCTCCACATTCTGCCTTGCCTTGCTGGAATCTTACCTCTTTTTTTTTTTTTTTTTTTTTTTTTGATAGGCAGAGCTAGACAGTGAGAGAGCGAGACAGAGAGAAAGGTCTTCCTTGTGTTGGTTCACCCCCCAAATGGCTGCTACGGCCAGCGTGCTGCACCAATCCAAAGCCAGGAGCCAGGTGCTTCCTCCTGGTCTCCCATGCAGGTGCTGGGCCCAAGCACTTGGGCCATCCTCCACTGCCTTCTCGGGCCACAGCAGAGAGCTGGACTGGAAGAGGAGCAACCGGGACAGAATCTAGCACCCCAACTGGGACTAGAACCCGGGGTGCCGGTGCCGCAGGCGGAGGATTAGCCTAGTGAGCCGTGTCGCCGGCCTGGAATCTTACCACTTCAACAGGACTCAAGGCACTGTGGAGGAGTGGCTGAGTATAGGTAACTGTGTCTACTCCTACTTGGTTATAATTTCAGTGATGCCAGGCTCCCACAGCTCAGGGCTTGAATGATGTTTCTAGCTAGTAAAAGGCACCCACAGCAGGCCTCCAGGGTGTGGGGAGCAAACCGGACTGGACTGAGTTACTGGAATTAAGACTTATTCTATGCATCTGCTCTCCCACAATATGGCGCTGGGAGAGAAGTAAACAGCTTCCGCACAGCTGCCTCCAGTTCAACCAATAAACTGTAGGACTTGCTACTGAGTGGAGGAGAGCAGCGTACTCGGCGTGTGGGCAGCCGAGTTGGGATTGGCGGAGGAGGACTATAAAGGAGGAGAGAGACGGCATGCACCGGGGAACATCTAAGGGGAACATCTAGCTGAAGGAACATCTGTGCAGCCCCCGAGAAAGCCGGCCGGCGGTGTGCCGCTCCCCTGCGGAAGTGGGGAATGTGGCCAGGGGGAACTGCCCTTCCACGGAGGTGGAAGGGATAGTAGCCAACCCGGGAAGAACCAGCAGCAAACCCGGGGAGGGCCGAGCAGACAAAAGAACAGCGCAGGGTCCTGTGTCGTTCCTCCACGAAGAGGGGGAGCGACACAGGGCACTGGGAATTCCTTACACGCTCAAACCTTGATGTAAAGATTAACCCAGGAAGACACTAGGAGAAAATTATTCTCTAGAATGGTAAAAAGACTGTCTTAATTCTGAACTGAATCTCTGAACTTGGGACTTCCAGTTGAATCCCTGGAACTCTCAAATGATGAAACTCAAATATTGGCATCATTTATCATAACCTAAGATCCATCATCAGGTTATAAAACAAACTTTTGTTGTGCTTGTACAAAGGCCTGAAGGGTTAAACCCCACTCTCCTCCTCTCTGCCTGTAGTTTCTTTGGGGACAGGGAGAGAGAAAGAGAAAGAGAGGCAGTTTAGACTTTTTTCTCTCTCTCTTAGGTTTGTGGTGTGTTAACTCCAAGAGTGGGGAGGAGAAATGTCTCCTGTCTCTCAGCCTGGGACAGTGATACTTATAAGTATCTTGAACATAGATTGGCAATCTCCGGTGGGTTTCTCACCCATGACACACTGGGCTCTGGACCACAGTCACCCTTGCGACCTATCTTGCTTCTTCCTGAACACATGAGTTTTTCAGAGATGGTCCCAGGTATCTGGCTGTTCACTAAGTATTGGCCTTGGTGCTTGTTGAGTAAAAGACTAGGCTCAAATTCAATCTAAAATCTGAAGAGAGACATACTTGACAAATAAAAATCTTAGACATGAGAATTTGGTTCAACTATAACTGGACATTGAGTTTAAAGGAATTTCTCCCTTTTGAATCTAGGAAGATCCCTGTCTTAAAAAAAAATGCCTCATAACTTGCCAAACTTGTTTTATGACTTCGTTTAACAGATCTGGAGGAAATAGCAATGGGTAATCAGTGTTTGTTAGTAGATGCATTTTTTTACAAATTTTTTTTGAAAGGCACAGTTAGACAGTGAGAAAGAGAGAGACAGAGAGAAAGGTCTTCCTTCCATTGGTGAACCCCTGAAATGACTGCTATGGCCGGCGCGCTGCGCCAATTCAGAGCCAGGAGCCAGGTGCTTCTCCTGGTCTCCCATGCGGGTGCAGGGCCCAAGCACTTGGGCCATCCTCCACTGTCTTCCCGGGCCACGGCAGAGAGCTGGCCTGGAAGAGGAGCAACCGGGACAGAATCCGGCACCCCAACTGGGACTAGAACCGGGGTGCCGGTGCCGCAGGCGGAGGATTAGCCAAGTGAGCCGCAGTGCGGCCAGTAGATGGATTTTGAAGTCTCTGGCTTATGTCACTGATTTCCAGCTAGAGTTTTAACAAACAGGAGTAGAATTCCATATAAATGTAATTTTAACCTTAATTCAGGTAAAGGTATAATTTCAGCATCATAAGTCATCTAGGGGTAATTGCTAAATGTAAACTGGATAAAGGTAAATGAGATAAATGTGTCTAAATGTAAACTTAAGTGTTCTTAGCACCCTATATTCTGTGCAAAAATTTTGGGTTTGTTAACAAATATGTTTGTAACAAATAAAGCTGCTACCTGCAGCGCCGGCATCCCATCTGGGCACCAGTTCAAGTCTTGCTGCTCCACATTTGATCCAGCTGTCTGCTATGGCCTGGGAAAGCAGTACAAGATGGCCCAAGTTCTTGGGCCCCTGTACCCACGTGGGAGACCTGGAAGAAGCTCCTTGTTCCTGGTTCCTGGTTTCGGATTGGCCCAGCTTCTGCTGTTGAGTCCATTTGGTGAGTGAACCAGTGGATGGAAGACTTTCTCCCTCTCTCTCTCTCTCTCTTTCACTCTCTCTCTGACTCTGCCTTTTCAATATAATAAATAATCTTTAAGAAAAAAACTGAACATATCGAAGATGGCGGAATAGTGAGGACGCGTACTGATAGTCCTGGAAAAGATAGTTTAATAAAAGTGGAGTTACTGTATTTTCAAGGAAAAGCTTGGGGAAAAAATTGCAGAGGAAACTCTTCTGGATCTAGTGGATGTGACATGGATGACCTGCAGGGAGAGCAAGGACGCCCACGACTCCAGAGCCCAACCACGGAGTCTACGCATCTGCGCTGGAAGGGGAGGTGAGGTGAGGTCAGTAACCCGAGACATTGGTGGGAAATGGCAGATAGAGCCTAGAGGGAACTAGGCTTGAAGCCCTGCTGGGGAAAGTTCACCAGGCTAACTACAGGGGAGAGGAAAAAAAAAAGGGGACCAGTACAGACGAGTTTCTCTCTCTCCACCCACCTCGCAAAGGTGAGCAAGAGACAAAGAGCAGGCATCATTTTGGACATACGTAAGATCTGCGTGACCTCAGATCTGCGCCCGCCCTCAGTCAAACAGAAAATCCTGACTCTGGGGAGGGGGGGTGAAATAACAGGAGATTAGGACCTAGTGAATGGGTGGAGCTAATGAACTGAAGTGGTGAAAAAAGAGACGGTGGGTGAGAGAACTCACAGAATTCACGTGAGTACTCTCCAGAGATGTTACAATTCGGTAACCTTGGCAACCTGGTGGGAGACTACAGAATTTGAGCCCACACTGAGGGCAAAACAGATTCTTTGTGTGGTCCTTGGGAAAAAGCAGATGAATGACATACCCACAGAAGCCAGAGATCAGAGGCTGACTACCTTCAATTCTGCTCAGCTGTGCGGTATTACTTCCCTTCTGAATCAAAATAAATAAATAAAGAGAGAGAGAGAGAGAGAGAGAGAGAGAGATTTACCACGCCTATCCTGGGTGTGTCACCTTTGGCACACCCTTAACACTGAAGAACCAAGCAGAGCACTCTGGCCACACCCATCTCAAGCCTATAAGGCTCCTCCAAAAGCAGACAGTCCACTTAATACAGTCATAGTATAACAAGAAAAAACACCACAGAGAGGGAAGAACAATTCAAAGAATATCTACACAATGCCAAGCAACAAACACAGAAACCAAGAAAACAAGAAGAAGGAAGACATTATGACACCCCCAAAAGAACAAGACACCCCAAGCCAAGATTATGAAGATGATGAGATAGAAGAAATGCAAGATACGGATTTCAAAAAATTTATGATAAGAACATTTAGAAGTACTGGTACAGGAACAGAAAGAGATGGATAGACCAATGGAACAGAATAGAAACACCAGAAATCAATCCAAACATCTACAGCCAACTTATATTTGATCAAGGATCCAAAGCCAATCCCTGGAGTAAGGACAGTCTATTCAATAAATGGTGCTGGGTAAATTGGATTTCCACGTGCAGAAGCATGAAACAAGACCCCTACCTTTCACCTTACACAAAAATTCACTTAACATGGATTAAAGACCTAAATCTATGACCTGACACCATCAAATTATTAGAGAACATTGAGAAACCCTGCAAGATATAGGAACAGGCAAAGACTTCTTGGAAAGGACCTTGGAAGAACAGGCATCAAAGCCAAAATTAACATTTGGGACTGCATCAAATTGAGAAGTTTCTGTAATGCAAAAGAAACAGGCAGGAAAGTGAAGAGACAACAAACAGAATGGGAAAAAATATTTGCAAACGATGCAACAGATAAAGGGTTAATAACCAGAATCTGCAAAAAGATCAAGAAACCACAACAACAAAACAAACAACCCACTTAAGAGATGGGCCAAGGACCTCAATAGACATTTTTCAAAAGAGGAAATCCAGATGGCCAACAGGCACATGAAAAAAATGTTCAAGATCACTAGCAATCAGGGAAATGCAAATCAAAACCACAATGAGATTTCAACCTCACCACAGTTAGAATGGCTCACATTCAGAAATCTACGAACAACAGATGCTGGTGAGGATGTAGGGAAAAAGGGACACTAACCCACTGTTGGTGGGAATTCAAACTGGTAAAGCCACCATGGAAGTCAATCTGGAGATTCCTCAGAAACCTGAAGATAACCATAGCATTCAACCCAGCCATCCCACTCCTTGGAATTTACCTAAAGGAAATTAAATTGGCAAATAAAAAAGCTGTCTGCACCCTAATGTTTATTGCAGCTCAATTCACAATAGCTAAGACCTGGAATCAACCTAAATGCCCATCAACAGAAGACTGGATAAAGAAGTTATGGGACATGTACTCTATAGAATACTATACAACAATTAAATCTGGGCATTTGCAACAAAATGGAGGAATCTGGTAAACATCATGCTGAGTGAATTAAGCCAGTCCCAAAGGGACAAATATCATATGTTCTCCCTGATCAGTGACAACTAACCGAACACTAAAAAGGAACCTGTTGAAGTGAAATGGACACTATGAGAAACAGTGACTTGATCAGCCCTTATCTTCACTGTTGATGTACAATTTAATATTTTATCCCTTTTAGTTTTTGTTTTGTTCTACTTAATACTATTGGTTGAGCTATATAATTAACATACAATTATTCTTAGGTATTTAAAGTTAACTGAAAAGTGATCTCTGTTAAATATAAGAGTGAGAATAAGAGAGGGAGGTGATGTACAATTTGGGACATGCTCAAGCTGACTTGCCCCAAGTGTTGGAGTTAGAAATGTGCCAGGGGATTCCAATACAATCCCATCAAGGTTGCATGTACCAATGCCATCTCACTAGTACAAGTGATCAATTTCTGTTCACAGTTGATCATAATGATAGGTCTAAGAGTCAAAGGGATCACATAAACACGACTAGTGTCTGCTAGTACTAACTGATAGAATAAAAAAGGGAGAGAATGATCCAACATGGGAAGCGGGGTGTACAGCAGACTCATAGAATGGTAGATGTCCTAAACAGCACTCTGGCTACGGAATCAGCCTTTAAGGCTTTCAGATCTGGCTGAAGAACCCATGAGAGTATTTCAGGAATGGAAAGCCAAGACACTCTGGAAAAACAAAAAGCAAACAAACAAAGAAAAAACTAAATGAAAGATCTCTGTGAGTGAGATCCCAGTGGAAAGAATGGGCCATCAAAGAAGGAGGTACCTTTCTCTGAAGGGAGGAGAGAATTTCTACTTTGACTATAGCCTTGTCGAGATAAGATCAACGTCGGCGACCTCAAGGGGCTTCCATGGCTTTGGCAACTCATGAGTAGAGCCTGGGAGATTGCTGATGCTTTAAAGAAGAGTGCCAATTTGTTAAGTCAACAACAGGAGTAACTGTGTACTTATGCCTCATGTGGGATCTTTGTCCTTAATGTGTTGTTCAATGTGAATTAATGCTATGACTAGTGCTCAAATAGTAATTTGCACTTTGTGTTCTGTGTGGGGGCAAACTGATGAAATCTTTGCTTAATATATACTAAATTGTTCTTCTGTATATAAAGAGAATTGAAAATGAATCTTGATGTGAACGGAATGGGAGAGGGAGCGGGAGATGGGAGGGTTGTGGGTGGGAGGGAAGTTATGGGGGGGAAGCCATTGTAATCCATAAACTGTACTTTGGAAATTTATATCTACTAAATAAAAGTTAAAAAAAACTGCAGCATCTTCTTTTAATCGTTTTTGCTTAATTGGTGACTCTGTCAGTTTTCTAATCAGCTCTGGTAAGCTATTTTTTTCTTCTCTAGTTCTGACTGTCAAAATTGTTCCAGGTTATGGATGATTCCATGTGCTAACTCAGGTTCAACATCTGCATTACTTATTTTGGTGACAGTCCAAAGAGACATCAATTTTGTAACCTATTGAGGTAATCTTTGTAATTCCTTAAGCCTTGATTATTTAGAAACACCTGAGCTTTTTATTTAGGAGTTATAGTTTGTTTGAATATATTATATACATTCTAAAATATTTGTGTGAACACTTTGTAACAATGATCAAATCTGGTCTATATTATGTCATGATGTTCAGGGATTTTTTTTATATCAGATTTTTTTTAAGGTTTATTTATTTTATTTGAAAGTCAGAGTTGTACAGAGAGAGAAGGAGAAGCAGAGAGAGAGAGAGAGAGAGAGGTCTTCTATCTGCTGGTTCACTTCCCAATTGGCTGCAATGGCCAGAGCTGCGCTGATCCGAAGCCAAGAGCCAGGATCCTCTAGATCTTCCCATGCGGGTGCAGGGGCCCAAGGACTTGGGCCATCTTCTACTGCTTTCCCAGGCCATAGCAGAGAGCTAGATCAAATGTGGAGCAACCGGGACTTGAACCGGTGCCCAGATTGGATGCTGGCAAGGCATGTAGCGGCTTTACCAGCAATGCCACAGCACCAGCCCCCTATACCAAATATTTTAAACCTCCATGGCATCTTTGACAGGCATTCAAGAAAAAATAAAAGTTTAAAATTCTCTGGACTTGGTACTTCCAGTTGAGACCCTGGGAATATCAAGGGATATATATCTCATCTTGCAGAGATACCAACTAGTAAGGCTATTTGGATTATTTTAAAGGTACTGTCAAGATGTAAAGTGGTATTAAATTTTAAGTTATAATAACATAAAATGCTACTGATACTAATTTCCAAAAGTTACAAAAGTTTAATTGCAATCAGTAACCTTTATTTCAAAATTGATATCTGGAGGGTTCTTGCCATCTATTTACATAAGAATTCTAAATATTTGTTAGCATAAAACAGACAAATGGTAAGTTTTAGCATTTATTTAGAGTGAGAGGAATACATGGGAAAGTGAGAGATTTATAAAAGGGAGAAGGGGTTTAGAAACGTTAACTGAGAAGTCTATACCAAGCAGAGTGCAGGCTGTGAGCCACTTTTGAGAAATCCACAAGTCCGAGCTGCCCAGAGCAAAGACTGTGGTTAGGAATAACCACAGGTAGCATAGAGCAAGGGCATAAAAGCAGGGGCAGCCCTGGATGCTACTTGCCTGCTATTTGTTTCAAAAGGGGAGTGGTTACGTAATCTGATTAATAAGTGGGAGTATACAGGTAAGATTAGGTAGGGATGGAGGGGCATGGTTTTCCAGCTCATGAATCTAATTAATTTAATTCTATTTGCCTGAGTATATCATTATGATCTTGGTGTGTTGTTATCAGACATGATGGTTATCTTAATGAGAGCGGGATAAATGCTTTATAAATTCCTACAGGTGCTTTCAAAAATACTGTATGGAGTAAGCAAGTGCCTCTTCTTTTTGGTTAATGAGTTTATAATTTTAAATATGGCTATTTAAAATCTTTTGTCATCCACAATTTGTGTTCTCCAAACACTAAAAATTAGATTTACTGCTCATGGAAACTAAAGCATTGTTGGTTCTGAGTTTAAATGTGTCCTTTTGGTTTCTGAAGACTTCTATTGTATTCAGTACTTTGGGATGGCTCTGCAAACAGATAAAGCAAAGTTGAAGGGGGGTTCCAACTGAGAAAATGTATGGTTAATTCATGTTATTAAGAACAGGAAGTAATTCTAATCAGTTGATGGTAATTTTTAAAAAGTTAAAGATTTTAAGAAGCTATTACTGAAACTGCTTTATTATTCTATTATGTAATAGATGTTCTGTGTTATGTATGCGTGTATATATTATATGTCAGCCCAAAAAATTTATTAAGAACTGTTTTAATTGACTTGCTGATAAAAGATTGCTCATATAAATTTAAACCCAAATGTATTTTGGGTTCATGTGTCTAGATAAATCTCTGTATCAGATGCTTGAAATTTGTTGGTAGAAAGAAACTAAAAATGTTTCATTGACATGTTTGTGTTTGGGTTTGCTATCAAATGAATTACACTTGTGTTAGATATTTAAGAAATGTTTCCAAATGCATGCACTCTTAAAATTTATAGAAGGCATTGGACCTTTTGGTAAATACCTTCCTAATTTGGTTTATTTGACAGTTAAAATTGTTTGCTAAGTTTTCACTTGATATTATTGACAGTAAGTGATCTTGGAAGCCTGACTTTTTCCCTCATTTCTCTATGCTTTTCAAGATGGGGAACTGATTCTCTTCCAAAGGGCTCTCCATCAGAATATAGAGTTTGATCTTTAGACCTTATAAAAGGAATGGCTAATATTTCTGTAATAATAGCCTGGCCACATATAAAAGACCAAATAACATAGCATGAAGGAGAGCTTAACTTATGATTTCACAGCTAGATTTACTTTGCCATGGGCACAGTAAACAGGCAAAGCCTCCCTTTTCAAACCAAATAAAGGGAGAGAAAATTTTACTAATGACTTCAAATTTTATAAGGTGATCATCATGTTTGATGTTAAAGTGAGGACATAGCTTTCCTCATGGGCGTTGTCTACCTCGCAGAAAAACCACTATCAGAATATGCCTGTGACTCTAAATTTCTAGTTTAGGCCACCAAAGATTAGGAATGTAACCCAGCACCCCCCTTGGCTTGCATCCTCTTAAAGGCTTCCTCTGTGTTCTACTTGACCAGAAGGGAGAGGAGCAGGCTAGGCAGCAGTAGCAGTATAAGGATAGGTGGCAGGCCAACTGATAGCTTTACGCAGTGATCTGCCAACAAGGAGACCACACAGTCTGGTTCACCCCAAATGGCATTGGTTTTCAATGTGGAAAGCCAGGAGGGCTTTGGCCTCTGAAAAGCCCTGTCATCTCTGCCAGCCAAGAGCTGTGTCACTGGAAACAGAACTGCCCTGGGATTGAAGGACTCCCAGGTTTAGTCAAGCCCACATGCATAATAAACTGTGTGCCTTTCTCCCAAAGCCTTGAGAGTGCCCTTTGGTTTCTTTGGTCATTGTCCATAACAAAGACAATGAAAAGTGCCAGCTCTGAATCAGAAAGTGGACCTTCACTGGATACCAGTTTTACTTGTGTCTTAATTTTGGACTTCCATTCTCCAGAAATGGGGAAATAAACTTGTGCTTCCTTTAATCCACCCAATCGATGGCATGTTATCATAGTAATGCAAACAGATTAAGACAATAGTCATGACTTGAAAACTATAAAACTCTATGACTTAAAACATATATGAATCAACTTTACATATCTACATAGTAAAATATTCTGTATCATTGAAATGAATGTATTATAGCAATTTGCCAAACCATAGATAAATCCCTAAATCATAGTATTAAAGAAAAAACAGACATGAAAGAGTGCATAATGTATAATTCAATTTAAAAATGATTGCTCTTATACTCATATATTGTGTTAGAAATGTCAACCTCAGTGTGTTACTCCCACCAAGAATAACCTTGTCCTGATTTCTCACACCACAGATTAGATTTTTAGAGTTTGGGGACTTAATTTAAACAGTGCTTTTTACTAAGTACATAGAGTGTGTGTTTGGCTTTTTTTCTCAGCCTTAGTATTTGTGTGTTGGGTTGGTAGTAGGTATTTAATTTATTTGAATGTTTTCGTATAGCTATTCTAAATATTTTACTGAGAAAACAGGTTGGCAATAACACCATCCTATATTTTTGTTGATAAACTTTGAAATTGTAGAGTAGCATTAGATTTATAGAAAAATTATGACATGAAATTACTGCAGAGAGTTCCTTTAGGTCCCACACTATTCCCTCTATTATAGCCATCTTGCATGACTATGATTCATTGTCATGATTTATAAAACCAAATTGAATAGTATCATTAGTTATTCCATATTTTATTCAAATTTCCTTAGTTTTTACCTAATGTCTCTATTCTTTTCTTAATCTCAGGATTCCACTCAGGATACTCCATTACACTTAATCATCAGGTCTCCTTTGTCATTTCAGCATCCTCTTGTCTTTGTCAGTTTATTACATTTTCCTAGTCTTTTGATGATCTTGACAGTTTTAAGGAGTCCCTATTCAGATATTTTGTAAAATATCCCACAATTGCGATGTGTCTGATTTTGTTTTATAATTAGGCCCAATTTATAAGTTTTCAGGAATAAGATCAAGGATCTAAATTACTGCTCTTAACCCATTCTATCAAGGGAACCCTCTAGCAACATTACTTTTCACTCACGGTATTGAGTTTGATCGTCTGGCTGAGGTGTTGTTTGCCAGTTTTTTCCATTGCCAACTCTTCTCAGCCTTTTCACACTAAGCATTGTGGAAGGGAGTCACATGTACAGCCTGCACTTAAGATGTTGGTGTTAAGCTATCCTATAGTTCTTACATGAATTACTGGGATTCTCCACAGTTTTGTCTATTTCCTCCTCCTATTCATTTCCTTTTCAACCATTTATATATAAATGTGGACTCATTAGTCTCTAATAGTTAAGCTTTCTTATTCTTCTAAGGGTCAATTTCCTTTTATAAAAAGGAATATTTATTAATTAAATTCTCCAACTGGTGACTTTTTACACAGAAAGCTAAATGAAGAGAATGAATTTGGATTTATGAGGAAGGATGTTTTGGTGCATGGAATCCAGCTTCCATCAGAATCTACCCTTAATTGAATTCCTCTGATTTTGAGTGTCTTCCCTTAGACATTTTCAGTTTTTTGACAAATCTCCAATTTCACAGGAATTCTTGTGATAATTATGATTCTTCTGATCATGATGGGATATAGGACCAGGTAGTAAAAGGTGATTGTTGCAAAGGCCTGTATTTTACATCATATTTGCTTTTGTATCCCTATGAAACAACACTCAAATGTTTCTTAATAAATAGTGTTTTCTCTTTCCAGTCACCTGGATTCCTACATGCTGGGCTGTACACTTGTCTACAAATTGTTATGAGTGAACTGATGGCAGAGAGTATTATTACCTTGGATGTTTATCTCACATGGAAGAACAATTTCCAAGCGGACATGCAGAGAGATTTAAAAGCAAGATTTATTACAGTCAAAGACCTCCAGCCAAAGTGGCATGGAGGGGGGCTTCCAGGAGTGGAAGCCCAATGGTAGCTTTTAAGCACAATTTTTGGAAAAACTTGACAGATTGACATTCAGTTACAAGGCAAGGACAAAACCCATCAAAAGACCTGATTTGCAATCCTTTATCTTGTCTGGTTGGCTCACAATAAAAGAGCCATCACAAGGGTGGGATACCTAATTTGTTTTCAGTAGGGTGGAGTTACCATTTCCTTGCTATTCTCATGATAAGATTTGAAGCTCCCAAGGAGTGGGCAGGCAGGTAATTCTGACCTTGCTAAGGAAAGCTTTTGGGGGGAATGCTTTCCACCCTCAATTTCCAGACTGCCTATTAACCCATCTGTCTCCTTCCAGAATTATTACTTATGCCTAGGGAGGAAGCTTGGAGTTGTGGAAAAGTCAATGATTGTGAACTAGACAACCTAGACTGAAATATTTGTTGGGTCACATTGACTTAATTATGTAACCTCAGAGCCTTAACTGTATAGCAAAATAAAGCAAGCAAAAGAACCAAAACAAACAAGCAAAACTTCACCTGCCTAGACACCAACCTAGGTGGTAACCAAAGCTGGCACTCTCTAGCTTAAAAATACCTTTGCAAAGGCTCTTGCCATGAAGGCTCATTTTTGAAATCAGGCCTATTAGATAAGACTCAAGGTTAGGAGGCATAGAATACCTACAGTACATATTTGACCAGGCAGAGGCCCAGTCAGCACACCAATGGTAAATGAAACTGATCACTGCTTGAGTATGCTATTCTGACAAATATATACCCAAAGTTACAGGCATGGAAGACTGAGTAAACGTGGGTAAAATGTGCTAATCCCACCCTCACCTTATTCCCTTCCCAGTAGGCTTCCATACACATCTGGAAGCCACAGGCAGGTAGAGCTTTGAGAGACATCTTGACCCCCTGAGCTTAAAGAAAAATGACTCATCTTTTTAAGCACCATTGTCTGGCCTGTTTGATATTTCGTTCATTAGCTCTGGGTTAACATCCAAAACTGCCTCTCTCTCTTCCTAAACCTTCCTCCTCCATTCTGCAACTCCCTCTCTTTTAATCTAGCCACTTTGGCATCTCTTCTGCTCTGCACCAAGGGGGCCATAAAGTCCTGAGAGAAATTTCAGAAATTCTACACCCATATATCTCTCTAAACCTATGTGAAATAATGATCAAGAGTACTGGCCTGTCAAATTATCAGGCTCACCAGGTTAATTACTATTTCCAGACATATCGCCTTTTCCATAATTGCCCCTTATTCTATCACCTATCAAATTCTCCTTAGGAATCTCTGGAGGGGAGCCCATTTACTCTGATGGATGCCCTCTCCCATTAAACCTAACATAATGGTAAACAATAACTTGCCAAACTTATTTTGCAATTTGTTTTAACAGATTTCCAATGAAACAGCAATGGGTAATCAGTACTCATTATAGTCCCTAAGGTGGATTTTGTAGTCTCTGGTTAATGTCATTGATTTATAGTTAGAGTTTTATAAAAGGAGTAGAATCCCATATGAATGCAATTTTGACCTTAATTCAGATAGAGGTATGGTATAATATCAACATCTTCACTCATCCAAGTGTCATTACTAAATATAAATTGGGTAAAGGCAGATGAGATAAGTGTGTCTAAATGTAAACATTGGCACTCTTAACACCTTATATTCTATAGAAAAACTGTTTGGGTTTGCTAACATGTT
Organism: Oryctolagus cuniculus; assembly: GCF_051225735.1. Classification (NCBI taxonomy): domain Eukaryota; kingdom Metazoa; phylum Chordata; class Mammalia; order Lagomorpha; family Leporidae; genus Oryctolagus; species Oryctolagus cuniculus. The sequence continues at coordinate 61,678,723 of NC_142888.1, forward strand.
TTCATGAATTATCCATATGAAAATAGTTCAACACCACTTGAAAGTAACTAAGGTTGAAATTCGATGTGTTATCAAGATTTCTAAAGGGTTATTTCAAAATATAGATCAAGGAAATCAGTAGGTGGAAAGCAAAAACTATTATTTGATATAGAACTAGAATCTGATCCTCTGTTAAAGTAATGAGGTTTCTACAATATTTTCAAATCACCTAAACATCCGTTTAAAATCTGTAACATCGGCCGGCGCCGCGGCTCACTAGGCTAATCCTCTGCCTTGCGGCGCCGGCACACAGGGTTCTAGTCCCGGTCAGGGCACCGGATTCTGTCCCGGTTGCCCCTCTTCCAGGCCAGCTCTCTGCTGTGACCAGGGAGTGCAGTGGAGGATAGCCCAAGTGCTTGTGCCCTGCACCCCATGGGAGACCAGGAGAAGTACCTGGCTCCTGCCATCAGATCAGCGTGGTGTGCCGGCCGCAGCGCGCTGGCTGCAGCGGCCATTGGAGGGTGAACCAACGGCAAAAGGAGGACCTTTCTCTCTGTCTCTCTCCCACTGTCCACTCTGCCTGTCAAAAAATTAAAAAAAAATAAAAAAATAAAAAAAGATTTCTTTAAAAAAAAAAAAACCTGTAATATCTCCTTTTAATACTTTTGTTTAATTGGTGACTCTCACTTTTATAGCCAGCTCCAGTAAACTAGTCTCTCTTCCTTAGTTCTGACTCTGTTAAATCTGTTCCAAGTTAAGGGATATAATTCCATGCACTAGCTCTTAAATTTCAGGTTTTATTTCTGATTTTTGGAACAACCAAAGGGACACAGATTTTGTGTTCTTTTAAAACAATCTATTATGTTCTCTTAATGTCTCTGTTAATTTCTGATTGTTTGAAACAGCTCAGTTTTTATTAAGAGTTATCATTTGTTTAAATATATGCTTATTCTAAAACACTTGAGTAATCACCTTGTAACAATGATCAAATCTGATTTATACTATTTCATGATGTTAAGGGATTTTATTTCTGCCTGATATTTTAAACCTCCTTGGCATCCTTGACAGGCATTCAAAAAAAAAAAAAAGGCCAAATTCTTTGGACTTTGATATTTTCATTTGGGCCCCTGGAAATATCAAAGGATATATATCTCTCATCTTGTAGAGATACCAACTAATCAAGTTATTTGTATTATATTACAAGTACTGTCAAGATGTGAAGTGGTCCAAAATTTTAAGTTATGATAATGTAAAATGCTACTAATACAAATGTCCAGAAGTTAGTCTAATGATCTTATGTTACCAGACATGATGGTTATCTTAATGAGGAAGGCCCAGAGGCCCAAAAGGGATGAATGTTTTTTAAAATCCTACCATAGACTTCTAGTTTAGACCACCAAAGATTAGAGATAGAACTTGAGCACCCTATTGATTTGCATCCTCTTAAACTTTCCTCAGGTCTGCTTTAAGAAAACTGAGCACCAAAAAGGAAACATGTTAAAGTGAAATGAACACTATGAGAAACGGTGATTTGATCAGCCCTTGCCCTGACTGTTCATGAACAACTTAATACGTTATCCCTCTTAGTATTTTTTTTTGTTTCTTTTTTGTTCTACTTAATACTTTTGGTTGAAAACTGTAATCAATACACAGTTATTCTTAAGTGTTGAAACTTAACTGAAAAGTGATCCCTGTTAAATATAAGAGTGGGAATAAGAGAGGGAAGAGATGTGCAATTCAGGATATGCTCAAGCTGACTTACCTCAAACGGTAGAGTTAGAAACATACCAGGAGATTCCAATTCAATCCCATCAAGGTGGCATGTACCAATGCCATCTCACTAGTCCCAGTGATCAGTTTCTTTTCACAATTGATCATAATGATAAGACTAAGAGCCAAAGGGATCACATAAACAAGACTAGTGTCTGCAAATACTAGCTGATAGAATAAAAAAGGGAGAGAACAATCCAACATGGGAAGTGAGATACACAGCAGACCCATAGAATGGCAGATGTCCTAAACAGCACTCTGGCCTCAGAATCAGCCCTTAAGGCTAGCAGATCCAGCTGAAAAGCCCATGAGAGTATTACAGGCATGGAAAGCCAAGACACTCTGGAAAAAAAAAACAAAAAAAAACAAAAAAAACAAAAAAAAAAACACCTAAATGAAAGATCTCTGCGAGTGAGATCCCAGTGGAAAGAACAGGTCATCAAAGAAGGAGGTACCTTTCTCTGAAGGGAAGAGAGAACTTCCACTTTGACTGTGACTATGACCTTGTCTGACTCCTCTGTTCTTATCTTTACCTAGACTGACTAGAGAAAAGCAAAAAAGCATACAGCCTGCTACCTTCAAAAAACGTTATTAAATTGTATACAATTCTGTTCTAAGGTCCAATACTTCTGAATCCCAATCTTGGATATTCATCTTAATATTATTAATGAGCTTATGAATGTTATTTAACTTAGTTTCAATTTCTTGTTCTTCCAAATGTTCATAAAATTTAACTTATAGCATTTTTAAGGATTAATAAGATGTGCATGATGCTCCAACTAGCTGGCACAAAGTTCGTTTCTGTTAAATGTCTACCTCCACAGTATTACAAATATATGACACAATAATTAGGACTATGATACCCAAAGAAGGAATGAACTGCCTTGAAAGAAAAAGCTTGTCTGCAAATTCATTGAAGAATTTCATAGAATGGAAGCAAATGCCAGCTTATCAATCATTATGTCAATGCAGCTCCATTTTGAGACAATGTCAATGGTACTATCAGGCAAATGTGTAGTTACATTCTGAATCACAATTGAACTGATTGATTTGTTTCCTTCAATGTACGCTTCCCTTCAGATTGAGGAATATTGAAAAATTGCACACACAGGTCAAGTAATCCATGTCTTTGATATTGTTTTGTGAAATCCAGTAAATCATTATAAAAACATTGTTATTAATGTCATAAGAATTTTCTATTTATATTCTGCAGAGACCATTTCTTTCATTGAGGATAATCTTTACTGAATTTAATAATTATTATATCCTACTTCTCCTATCACATGCCACCCATCTTTACTTTTCAAATCTTTTATTCCTAGAAATGGAAATTATTAGATATTAAGATAGATATTTCATACTATCTGAAGTGTTATAAGGTTAAGAGAACAGTTTCATTTCTTCTTTTTCTGATTTAATTGCATGTATTTCAGGGGTCCTCAAAGTGTGGTCTTCAGACCAGCAGCCTAGCCACAAATGGGAAATTGTTAGAGGTACAAATTGTGAGATCCACCTTAGACTTGCTGCATCAGAAACTTTGGCATTGAGACCTACAATATAGACTTAGCAAACTTTTTTAAGGATTCTGATACACGCAAAGGCCTGAGAATGACTGGTCCATACTGGAATGTATGTGCTGTGTGTGTGTGTGTGTGTGTGTGAGAGAGAGAGAGAGAGAGAAGCATTTATGCAAAAAGAATTACTGGAACCAAGTGGAATTTTAAAATAGGTAAGCTTCTCATTTTAAAGGGAATGCCATCGACTTAGTTTAGATATTATATTCTATGAGGACACTGACTAATTCAAGTACTACCAGTTACAGTGTGCATAGGAAACCTTATAGCATTAGGCAGGAAGTTACCAGTACTTTTGGCTTTATTTCTTGTCTCTAGGTTCTATTAAAACAAAACAAATTATACTATATTTCATGTTCTCATTTATTTGTTTGTTTATATGCAAAATACACACTATGGTATATGAAAGCTCACATTTTGGATGGGAATTAGAACATCAAGGCTCATACCTAGAATTCTTATTCTCTTAACACTATGTGTGAAAATAGTTGGAAAATATGGTATATACATGCAGTAGAATATTATTCAACCAGAAAAAAGAGTGAAATCCTGACACTTGCAGCAAAATAGATGAAACAGGAGGTCTAATGTTAAGTGAAATAAACCAGACACAGAAAAAATAAATACTACATATTTTTTCTCATATGTGTAAGTTAAAAACAAAGTTAAGCTGCACTTAGAATAGTTATTAGTAGAGACTGGGAAGGTATGGGGCAGGGGACAGATGGAGGTGGGGTTAAGGGCACTGAGACACAGTTAGGTGAAAGGAATATGTTATAGTGTTACACAATAAACAATTATACAATAATGTATTATGTATTGTATACTGTATTAATAGCTGAAGGAGAGGAACTGTTAGGCTTCAAATATGGAAGCAGGGTGGAGGGGTTGGGATGCTGATCAGCTGATATGATTAGTTTATGCTATATGCATTGTGATTTTTCACTATGCCCCCAAAAGTTATACAATTATTACATACTTTTTAAAAATATTTTTATTTATTTATTTGAGAGGCAGAGTTAACGACAGTGAGAGGGAGAGACAGAGAAATAGAGGTCTTTACTCCCCAAATGGCTGCAATGGCCACAGCTGGGTATATCATATCCGAAACCAGGAGCCTGGAGCTTTTTCCAGGTCTCCCACACAAGTACAGGGGCCCAGTTACTTGGGGCATCTTCCACTGCGTTACCAGGCCATAGCAGAGAGCTGGATTGGAAGAGGAGCAGCCAGGACATGAACTGGAACCCATATGGGATGCTGGCACCACAAGCAGAAATTTAGGCCACTACGCCACAATGCCGTCCCTGCTAATAATTTTTTTAATTAGAAAAAAAACTAACTTGAATTTTTTAAACACTTATTTTATAAAGTTTTTATGGTAGTGTAACATCCTCCCCAAATTTGCAAATCATGAATTTTCACCAGGTGAACACAGCCATGTAACCAATGATTGGCTTTTTGAATAATTTCATGGACTGGCAGGAAAGTAGCATTGGTTTGGGAACCAGATGAGTGAGAGATAGTTGCTTTGGCTGTAAATATCCATTTCAAATAAACAAAACAATTTTAACCGAGAGGTTAAATACCTGCCCCTGAGTATCTTTTTTAAAAGTCCAACATTCTGTTTTCTGAGAAGTGAAATATATGTCTTGGTCATTATCACTAATGTTTGCAACTGCAAAGGGGTTAGGGTGATACCTATTCAGTTCTTTCTTATGGTGTTAGTACATATAAAGACATCTATTAGTTTGATTAACCTTTTGGGTTTTTTCCAGTCAAAATATTCCTAGAATTCTTTATCCCAAAGAGACATCTTTTGGGAAATGGCCCAAGGGTTTGTAAAACTTGTGATGTCGGGCCGGCGCCGCGGCTCACTAGGCTAATCCTCCGCCTAGCAGCGCCGGCACACCGGGTTCTAGTCCTGGTTGGGGCGCCGGATTCTGTCCCGGTTGCCCCTCTTCCAGGCCAGCTCTCTGCTGTGGCCAGGGAGTGCAGTGGAGGATGGCCCAGGTGCTTGGGCCCTGCACCCCATGGGAGACCAGGAAAAGCACCTGGCTCCTGGCTCCTGCCATCGGATCAGCGCGGTGCGCCGGCCGCAGCGTGCCGGCCGCGGTGGCCATTGGAGGGTGAACCAACGGCAAAAGGACGACCTTTCTCTCTGTCTCTCTCTCTCTCACTGTCCACTCTGCCTGTCAAAAAAAAAAAAAAAAAAAACTTGTGATGTCACCAGCCCAGATGGTATCATTTGTTGGCCATGATAAACAGCACTAAACAGCAACTTTTCTGTATTACAAGTCCATGGGCATCTTTCTTCTAAATTTCGTATTTTATTTTAATTTTAGTTAATTTTTAATGATTCAATATGATCTGTAGATACAAGTCTAAGAACATAATAATATTACCTTCCTCCCTCCCTCCCTCTCTCCCATTCTCCTTCTTTCTTTTTTTTTAGCTTTAGAGATACCATGTTTTAAATTTACATTCAGTAAAAAGGCTTAATACTTCACCAAATAAGAAGTTTAACAAGTAAAAGAAAAAATATTCTGGTTTATTGGGAATATAGACAATGGCAATAAACAGTACTTGAATGGAAAAATGACCATTTCACCTATATACAATTTTTTGTCAGTCATTCATCATTTTTTCAGTGAAATATAACCAATGATAAAATAACATTTAAATATTTTCTGTGTTGTTATAATAATTAAGTTCATTTAGACATTAAGCCATTTCCTCTCAACAGCTTATGCAAAAGAATAATTTTATGCAGATTATAATGAAAATAATTACACATTACATTTTTTGGTACTCTATTAGCACAGATCAGGGAAAACATATAGTATTTTTCTTTTTGGTAACGGGATTATTTCACTAAGAATAATGGGAGCCATTTCTGCATACCAGGAATAAACCCCATTTGATCTGAGTGAATGGTCTTTCTGATGTGTTGTTGGGTCCAATTAGCTCGTATTTTGTTGAGGATTTTTGCATCTATGTTCATAAGGGATATTGATCTATAGTTTCTCTTTCTGGTTTAGGAATTAGGGTGATGCTGGCCTCAGAGAAGGGGTTTGGAAAGATTCCACCAATTTCAATTGTTTTGACTAGTTTGAGAATAATTGAAATTAGTTCTTTTTTAAAAGTCTGGTAGAATTCAGCAGTGAAGCCATCTGGTCCTGTGCTTTTCATTTTTGGGAGGGTCTTTATTATTGATCCAATCTCCATCTTGATTATTAGGCTGTTTAGGTCTTTAGTGTCTTCGTGCCTCATTTTTGCTAGGTTGTATATGTCCAGGAATTTATCCATTTCTTCTAGATTTTCCAATTTGTTGGCATATAGCTGTTAGTAGTAATTCCTGATGATTCTTTTTATTCCTTTTCTTCTTTTTCACCTCTGATTTTATTGATTGGGGTCTTCTCTTTTTTGTTGGCTGGACCAACGGAGTATCAATTTTGTTTATTTTTTCAAAAAATCGGCTCTTCATTTTACTGATCTTTTATATTGGTTTCTGGACTCAATTTCATTTATTTCTTCTCTAATTTTAATTATTTCTTTCCTCCTCCTAATTTTGGATTGGTTTGTTGTTTTCCTAGGTCCTTGAGATGCATTGATAGCTCATTTATTTGGTGCTTTCCAATTTCTTGATGTAGGTACTAATTGCTATAAACTTCCCTCTTAATGCTGCTTTTGCTTTATCCCATCAGTTTGTTTTGTTGTATTGTCATCTTCATTCATTTCCAGGAATTTTTTATTTCCATTTTTATTTCTTCTATGACTCACTGTTCATTCAGGAACATGTTGTTCAGTCTCTGTGTGTTTGCATATTTTCTAGAGTTTTTTAGGTTGTGAATTTACAGCTTCATTCCCTTGTGGTCAGAAAATATACATGGTGCTGGCGCTGCGGCTCACTAGGCTAATCCTCTGCCTTGCGGTGCCGGCACACAGGGTTCTAGTCCCGGTCAGGGCGCCGGATTCTGTCCCGGTTGCCCCTCTTCCAGGCCAGCTCTCTGCTGTGGCCCGGGGAAGGCAGTGGAGGATGGCCCAAGTGCTTGGGCCCTGCACCCCATGGGAGACCAGGAAAAGCACCTGGCTCCTGCCATCGGATCAGTGCAGTGCGCAGGCTGCAGCGCGCCGGCCGCGGCAGCCATTGGAGGGTGAACCAACGGCAAAAGGAAGACCTTTCTCTCTGTCTCTCTCTCTCACTGTCCACTCTGCCTGTCAAAAAAAATTAAAAAACAAAGAAAATATACAAGGTATGATTTCACTTTTTTTAAGTTGCTGAAACTTGCTTTATGACATAGCATATGTCTACCCTAGAGAAAGTTCCATACACTGATGAAAAGAATGTGTATTCTGCAACTGTGGGATCAAAGGTTCTGTAGGTATCAGTTAGGTCCATATGGTTCATAGTATAGATTAGCTCTGATGTTTCTTGATTTTTTTGTCTAGTTGATCTGTCCATTGATGAAAGTGGGATGTTGAAATCCCCATGAGAATTTTATAGTCATCATGGGTGACCCAGGAAATCCAGGAGTCTTGAGAGGAGTCACCAAAACACCTACAAGGTTGTATTCTCTGAGACTAATAATGGAATACCTGCTGATTTCAATTTGGATTCATTCTAGAGCCTTTTGTTGGAAGAAACCTCATTTATGGTGAGCCCATTTGTATATAATAGCGTTAGTTTACATACGGTAAAAATTTTTTTAAAGATTTATTTATTTATTTGAAAGTCAGAGTTACACAGAGAGAGAAGGAGAGACAGAGAGAGATAGAGAGGTCTTCCATCTACTGGTTCATTCCCCAGTTGGCCACAAAGGCCAGAGCTGCGCTGATCCGAAGCCAGGAGCCAGGATCCTCTAGATCTTCCCATGCGGGTGCAGGGGCCCAAGGACTTGGGCCATCTTGTACTGCTTTCCCAGGCCACAGCAGAGAGCTGGATCAGAAGTGGAGCAGCTGGGACTCTAACCGGCACCCATATGAGATGTCGGCATTGCAAGCTGTGGCTTTACCTGTTATGCCACAGTTCTGGCTCACATAAAGTAAAATTTTAAGTGAGGAAAATGTTGCATCCAGAATGCAAATAACTGAGGATATTGGACTTGTGTATCCTTAATTAATGTGCCAAATGAATTTGTGTGGGAGGGTGTCATAAATGTAATGCTATACTTGGGTTCCCATAGAAAGGTAGATATTGGGGTCATCATTGTGGCGTAGCAGGTTAAGCTGCCATCTGCAACACTGGCATATCATATAAACCCTGGTTGATTCCCAGCTGCTCCACTTCTGATTCAACTCCCTGCTAATGGAACTGGGAAAGTAGTAGAAGATGGCCCAAGTACCTGGGCCCCTGCACTCACATGAGAGCCCAGAAGAAGCTCTTGCCTCCTGGCTTCAGCCCGGCCTACTCCTGGCCACTGTGGCTATTTGGTGAGTGAACCAGTGAATGCAAGACCTAATTCTCTCTCTTCCTCTCCTTCTTTTCAAGTAAATAAATAAATAAATCTTTAAAAAAGGAAGAAAAAAGAAAGGTAGACACAGCTAAGCTGTTACTGGCAAAGATTGTGTGCTGCTATCAAAGCTGCTGAGGTACCTCATGGGTAGCCTGGTGAAAGCCTATATTTTGTCCTTTTGGAGGTGAAGGACAATTGCAGCTAACAGGCTATTTAAATAGATAATCAATATAACATGCTAGCTAAATAGATAATTTCAGAATGTTTGCTGATTGCTAGTGGGATGGAGCAATCAGTTTCAGTAATACTGGCTATTGGGGATGGGTATTTACTAGGAACCACAGCAATATGGCTGCAGTAAAGCATTGTGAGGCACCATTTATTCTTCCCAGATTTAATAACAGACAGAATTGGATATCCAATGAAGAAAGCAGTGGGAGAAATCACCCCTTCAATAATTAAGTTTTAATCATAGAAAGCCATGTTTTAATTTATGTTGAGCCATATTAACTATTTTAAGCATAGGAGCCAGAGGATCCCATTTTATCAAGCCAGTTGGTAATTAACAAGAATTAAGTTTAATTTATTAATCAGTATATCAGACCATTCATGCTCATTATAGAATATTATAGGACAAGAAATGCTATGACTATGGGACATTTAGGGAAGGCTGAGTTTTGATAATTAAGATAAAGTACACTGATTTGTCCTGTATTTTACATCTAGGTATCCCCCCCTAAGATTACTGGGCATATTGTGTTTAAATGAGTGGGATTTCCAGATATAACTCTTGGAGTCCCAACATTGATTAAGTCCATGGAATTTGGTCAATTCATACACTTGCTTAAGTTAACTTGCTTACAGTTAACTCGGATCTATGTTGTAGAGACACAGAAGACACTCAATGTCCTTTTATCCTTTTTGCTGTATAGATTATTATTTTTTCCTTTTTTTAACTTTTATTTAATGAATATAAATTTCCAAAGTACAGCTTATGGATTACAATGGCCTCCCCCCATAACTTCCCTCCCACCCGCAACCCTCCCCTTTCCCTCTCCCTCCCCCCTTCCATTCACATCAAGATTCATTTTCAATTCTCTTTATATACAGAAGATCAGTTCAGCATATATTAAGTAAAGATTTCAACAGTTTGCACCCACATAGAAACACAAAGTGAAAAATACTGTTTCAGTACTAGTTATAGCATTAAATCACAATGTACAGCACATTAAGGACAGAGATCCTACATGAGGAATAAGTGCACAGTGACTCCTGTTGTTGACTTAACAAATTGACACTCTTGTTTATGGCCTCAGTAATCACCCTAGGCTCTTGTCATGAGTTGCCAAGGCTAGGGAAGCCTTTTGAGTTCACCAACTCTGATCATATTTAGACAAGGTCATAGTCAAAGTGGAAGTTCTCTCCTCCCTTCAGAGAAAGGTACCTCCTTCTTTGATGACCTGTTCTTTCCACTGGGATCTCACTTGTGGAGATCTTTCATTTAGGTTTTTTTTTTTTTTTTTCCCCAGAGTGTCTTGGCTTTCCATGCCTGAAATACTCTCATGGGCATTTTAGCCGGATCCGCATCCGCATGCCTTAAGGGCTGATTATGAGGCCAGAGTGCTGTTAGGACATCTGCCATTCTATGGGTCTGCTGTGTATCTCACTTCCCATGTTGGACCATTCTCTCCCTTTTTTATTCTATCAGCTAGTATTTGCAGACACTAGTCTTGTTTATGTGATCCCTTTGGTTCTTAGTCCTATCATTATGATCAATTGTGAACAGAAATTGATCACTGGGACTAGTGAGATGGCATTGGTACATGCCACCTCGATGGGATTGAATTCGAATCCCCTGGTATGTTTCTAACTCTACCGTTTGAGGTAAGTCAGCTTGAGCATGTCCCGAATTGCACATCTCTTCCCTCTCTTATTCCCACTCTTATATTTAACAGCGATCACTTTTCAGTTAAGTTTCAGCACTTAAGAAGAATTGTGTATTGATTACAGTATTCAACCAAAAGTATTAAGTAGAACAAACAAAAAAAATACTAAAAAGGATAACATATTAAGCTGCTCATCAACAGTCAGGGTGAGGGCTGATCAAGTCACCATTTCTCATAGTGTTCATTTCACTTTAACAGGTTTCCTTTTTGGTGCTCAGTTAGTTGTCACCGATCAGGGAGAACATATAGTATTTGTCCCTTTGGGACTGGCTTATTTCACTCAGCATAATGCTTTCCAGATTCCTAACAGGGATCACTTTTCAGTTAAAATTTGAACACCTAAGAATAATTGTGTGTTAATTACAGAGTTCAACCAATAGTACTAGAACAAAAAAAATACTAAAATGATAAAGTATTACATTGTACATCAACAGTCAGGACAAGAGCTGATCAAGTCACTGTTTCTCATAGTGTCAATTTCACTTCAACAAGTTTCCCCTTTGGTGCTCAGTTAGTTGTCGCCGATCAGGGAGAACATATGATATTTGTTCCTTTGGGACTGGCTTAATTCACTCAGCATGATGTTTTCCAAATTCCTCCATCTTGCTGCAAATGACCGGGTTTCATTGTTTTTGACTGCTGTATAGTATTCTATAGAGTACATATCCCATAATTTCTTTATCCAGTCTACTGTTGATGGGCATTTGGGTTGGTTCCAGGTCTTAGATATTGTGAATTGAGCTGCAAGAAACATTAATGTGCAGACAGCTTTTTTCTTTGCCAATTTAATTTCCTTTGGGTAAATTCCAAGGAGTGGGATGGCTGGGTTGCATGGTAGGGTTATATTCAGGTTTCTGAGGAATCTCCATACTGACTTCCATAGTGGCTTAAACAGTTTGCACTCCCATGTATAGATTATTTTATTATGTTTTAGATTTCCAGTTGGGTCGGATTATAGACCATTGCTTCCGTTTGCTTCTTCCTTTTGTATTTTTGTTTCTTTCCCTCCCTTCCTCCTTTCCTTCTTTCCCTTCCTTTTCTGTTACTGGATGTACTTGGAGAGTTAGTATTCTCCTTTACTCTGCTTCTAGAGAGCCTCAAATCACTATCAACAGGGCTTAGAACCTCCCTCATGGCATTTGTTTTATGGCATAAGGACTTTGAACTTAAGACACTTTTGAATGAACCCCTGCACTGTGCAATAAATAGCAGAGTGGTGCAGTGGAAACTAACGGGTCCACAGTTCAGAGGATTACAGATCGAAACCATCCTCTGCCATGGCTCCTGCCCTTGTCTGTGGCTCAGTCTTCCAACTTTTCGGTTTCTAGTCCTCTGACTTGTCTTGACCAAACTTTAGTCAGAATTCTGTCTTTCCTTTAAGACTCTGAACTCTCCAACTCTAAAATAGCTGGCGAAAGTGGAATTGTTGTTGAAATCTCAGTCTCTGTTCCGGGTGCCAAATCAATATAACAAAGACAAGGTGTCTGGGTGAAGGAAAGAGAACATTTAATCTGTCGATAGATGAGAGGGTAGCCTACCTCATGGTGTCAAGAACTACCACTCTGCTGGGTGAAGGTGTTTTGGGACTTATAAATGGGCTACAGGGAAGGGAGTGCAGTGCTGGTGAAACCATGAAAGAGCTGCAGGTGTCTGGCACCAGGTGCCAAGGCTTGTCTCTAGATCAATGGCAATACTGTCTTCTCTGTTTCATCATGGTGGTCCCCGAGGTCCACAGGTGGTGAAATGAGAGCGAGTCTGACCAGGTGGTTTCATGCTGCAAAAGAAATTGAGCTTAAAGAAAAAAAAAAAGGCAATGTGTGCCTTAGGACACGGGTGAGTGGGAAGCTAGCCGTAGTCCGGCCCCTGAAGCATCAAGTTCCTGGTTTTACATTTAATAAAAGTAGTCAAAATGCTTTTCATATTATTTTATGCCTGGTGACAGAATGTAGTTCCTTTTTCTGCTTCTCCTGGGAACTGAGCATTGCAGGACACGTCCCTGTCAGAACTTGCTGGTCAGTTCCCCCCCTTTTTTTTTGGCTCAGCTTCCCCTCCAAAGATTCTGCTTACCTCTTTACCCTATGTCACCTCTTAACCCTATGAAAGAAAAGCCTTTTCTGTTTGATTTTGAAAGCCAATGCATTTCTGAGTTCTCAAGTGGTGTCCATATTGAAATTGCCTTTTAAATTAAAGTCTCTTATTTTAAGTTCCTATTTGTTTGTGTTTGACATAGGTGTAAATAAGCATTTGAATTTTTTAAATTTATTTGACAGGTAGATTTATGGACAGAGAGAGAGAGACAGAGAGAAAGGTCTTCCTTCCGTTGGTTCACCCCCCAAATGGCCACTACGGCCTGCACGCTGCGCCTATCTGAAGCCAGGAGCCAGGCGCTTCCTCCTGGTCTCCTATGCGGGTGCAGGGCCCAAGCACTTGGGCCATCCTCCACTGCCCTCCCGGGCCACAGCAGAGAGCTGGACTGGAAGAGGAACAACTGGGTCTAGAATCTTGCGCCCATATGCCAGCGCCGCAGGCGGAGGATTAACCAAGTGAGCCATGGCACCGGCCAGCATTTGAAATTTTAAGATGGTTTTGAATGGCCTAAGTTTTATTGCAGTTGTACTGTCTTGGAAATATAAAATACATCTCCCTAGGATGGACCAGAACGTTAGATGGGGTCATAATCATCACACCAAATAGAGGAGGTCAAAACTGTGGTCCTTTATTGGAGATTTATGAGACAGGAAACTGAAAATTATCTTTAGCTGAGCAAACCAGTACTAACCCTATTTGTGATCTCAGAATCCCAATTTTCTTTTAGTCATCATAAAAACCAACTTTATGAGGCTACATCAGAGAAGATATCTACTATTAACCAAGAGATAAAATTATTTTTATAATTTTAATTTACATGGCATATCAGAATTTAAAGAAGAGATCAATATAAACTTGAATATTTTAGGTTTCTACTGTTTTGTAGCAAAAAAGGAGTATTTGTACTGAAATTAGGGTCCACAGTAAGTATTTTTACTATGTCAACAGATTTTGAAAGTTAATTGTCAGTTTCTCTAAGGCAGTGGTTTTCAAAGATCTCCAGTCCTGCAGCAGTCATCAACTAGAAACTGGATAGAAATGCAAATTTTTAGATTTAACCTCAGCCCTAGAGGAAATCTGAGATTGAGACACAACAGTTTGTTGTAACAAGCCCTCTAGGTGATTTAAATGTATTATGAAGTTTGAGAGCTGCTGTTCTACAGGGATATAATTAGATAATATGCAATAAAATCTTTCTTAACTCTTGTTTGCTACAGTTGTTTACTTTATACTCTAGGTCAGACATCTGGTTTCATCAGCATTCCATAGACCTACTTTTATTTAAAAATAATATTCTGCATTTAAATTAATGTTGGGATTTTCATTTCTTAAAAAAGGCAGATTATATTTTAAGACTAAGACTAATTAATGGTATTTAATATGACTCATAATTTCAACAGAGCAGGCTAGTGTGCAAGATGGAATATCAGAAATTCATTTTGTGTTTATCATCAGTTTCTTCAATCTGCAAATATTAATAATTGTATGAGAAACAATTTAAACTGTAATAAAAGATTCTTGAAATTCAGTAAGTATATATTTCAGTAGCAGAGATGTTGACTGAATAATCCATAGTATATATAGCATGGTGGCACCAATAAAAAATTAATAAATCATGAATGCTGCAGTGGTCAAAAGAAGAATGTTATATTTTACTGATCAGATTAAATGTATTTTATGAAATGATAGCTTCCTTATACATGATCATATATCATATGTAAATTAGTTTAGGTTGGTATTTTTGGGGGGTGAAAGGAATTCATATGTTTTCTCTGCCAACCCATTTTCAAATAATATGACATGTGCTTTTTATGATCAGTTCATTTCATTTTAAAAGTTTGAAACTTTTTTGTGATTTCCTTATACTATATTCTTCACATTTATATTATGAAAAGAGAGGTAAGAGAATTTGGGGGGATTATTTGTTTTACTCCACAGAACAGTATGTGTTTCCTACAATAAAGCTGTTCTGATGGGATTATCAACAAAACAGATGCTTACAAGACCTTCTTTTCCTTTCGTATCTCAGTGTTTGTGAGCTCATGACCCAGATTCTCTTTGACCACTCATTGTCGATCTCATTAGTTCCATGTTGCTGACATTCCATGGTACAAACATGAAAACAAAAACCACAACAGTATCTCAACTATAAGAATAAAGTGACTGGACCAAATTACCAATGGTCCCAGCATTTTGTGTATCTCAAAATTCATGGCTAATCCCAGAGACTATACAAATTAAATGTATTACTTGTATAATTTTTAAAGTTTTTGACCAGGTGATTAAATCTTAAAATGGGACATAACTAGAAAAACCTGCCAATTAAGAAAAAAACCACAACACAATAATAATGAGAAAGAGAGTGATTAAAACAATAATAATAAAACAAGGCATAGGGATATTACACCTACATAAAAAATGAGTTTATTAATAATTTTAATTAATATTAATGTAACATCAAGCCTGAAGATGGTGAGTTATATCAGAAGACAAAGCAGAAATGAACACATACAAAAAGTACAAGTAAGTTAAAAAAATCCAAAACTCCATTGCTTGATAAAGGTACAGAATCTTCACTTCAATATAAAGTTAAATTAGAAATAGGCTTTATAGTGGCAATGATGTATGCCATGAAAATTTATGTGTCAACTGATGGAAAACATGATTCATTTTAAAAAAGTTTCACCAAGACCTTACCCATAAAATTGTCATAGTTTAACTTCCTAAACTTGGTATATACACACAGACATATATGCACATTTGTGGATACACATATGTACAATATATTTCAATCCAGTGTGGTTATCAGCTATAGTAATAATAGCAGCTACAGATATAGTAACAGTAATAATAGCATCTACAGACTTAGAGAATATTACTGCTCATTGAACAGACTGCGTCTCAGAGGATTTTTTTCCTTTATATTCAAAGTGTACACTTTTTATCATTTGGTAAAAAGTCTACAATTGGAAGATAAGGGATGGACAGGCAAAGAACAGACAATATGGGACTTTCATTGAAATTTTTTTTATGAAAAGAGTTACTAAGGCAGGACAAAATGTAAGTGCTAAAAATCAACTTTTTATTTTAAAATATTCACTAAGCATTTTTTAAAGCATAACTCAAATCCTATTCTCTTGGATTTCAGCAAAATACTTAATGTCTTATTAAATCTAGGAATGATATCTAAATTCTTGTTTACCACTAGTGATAGGACTTGGTACACAGTTTTCCTGTTTCCCTCGAGTTTCAGCCAATGGATCAGTGGCTTTGGTGTATTAATTCACCAAGCACCATACATTGCAAATGCATGTTGGAAGCAAAAAGTTAAACAATTCCATGAGAAATATTAGTTGTACACAGAAAGTTGTTTTAAGAAAATATGTTATTTCTTTCTCATGGCACACAATGTAAGTTTATTAAATCATTTTACAATATTTTCTTAATTTTTAAAATAGGTATTTGACTTGAATAAACTTTCTATCTCCTGTAGTAGATATCAGAATCCTTGTCAAGGGGTGAGCATTGTTGCACAGCAGATTAAGCTGCTACTGGCTACACCTGCATCCTATGTAAAGAGCTTATTTAAGTCCTGTCTCCTTGGCTTTTAATTCAGCTCCATATTAATGCATTTGGGAGGCAGCTGATGGTGGCCCAAGACTTGGGTTCCTGCCACCCATGTGGGAGATACAGATATAGTTCCTGGTCTGGTCTTGGACCTGCCCTGGCTGTCATAAGAATTTGGGGAGTGAAAATCCCCCTCTCCCACCTTTCAAGTAGATGAAAATAGGTTAAAAATAAGCATTAAAAAAAGAATCTTAGTCACAGAGTACATGCTTGATAATTAGTATCTTACAGGAAACATTCAAGAACTGTGTTTAATTTCAGGAGATATAGAACTTTCCAAAATGCCACACAATAGGATAAAGCATATTCCTGCAACTAAATTTTAAACCCAAAAATAAAATTTATTCTCTACTTTAGAAGATAGCAGATTAAAAGTTCTATTCTGTGGTTTCATAGGCATTTTACAAATTTTAGATAAAATATATTTCTTTAAAATCAGCTCCCTGCTAATGCACCTGGGAAAGCAGCAAATGATGGCCCAAGTCCTTGGACAACTGCACACACATGGGAGACCCGGAAGAAGCTCTTGGTTCCTGGCTTCAGATCTGCTCATGTCCGGCCACTGTGGCCACTTGGGGAGTGAACCAGTGAATGGAAGATCTTTCTCTGTCTATGTGTGTCTCTACCTCTCTCTTTCAAATAAATAAAATAAGTCTTTATAAAAATACAATGAAATTTGGCGCTTGATAACCAGAAATACAAAATATGTAGTAGTCACAAAAATTAGTATTTGCATATGAACTATAAGCAAGAGAGAAAACAATAGAAAGAGAATGAGAAATGGAAATGCTATGGGGGCCAGGAAGTGAATTTTATAGGAAATAAATGAGCTGGAAAACTTTCTAGTTTTTGTCTCTAGCTCTGCATACTATCTCCACCCCCTTACATGTCAACCCGGCATATCTACTTTCCCATGATGCACCCAAGTCTCCTCCAAGACAAGGAAGAAGATGCCATGATAAACATGTGTAAGCTGAGCGCCATATGGAGTCACCATGAAACTTTTCCAGAAGATAACACCCACACCAAACCCAGCCCAAACTCCTCCCTGTTTGTATATTCAACTAGGGCACCATTTTCATACTCTGTTAAGGAAACCACTAGATGGGGGAGCAACCCCCCTTTTTTTTGTCTTCTCTTGCCCTGGCTGTTTGTGGTTACCCCTTTCTGGCCCACACTCACAGCTTAGTTATTGCAGTTTTTTTATGTCTCTGCTTTGAATTCTGATCTTACATTGGGGCAAGAACCTGGCATAGAAAAAGTGAGGAAACATATTCCAGCAATAGAAATAATAAAGGACTATAGATGGAAATAAACCAAATCTGTAAAAAGTTAATATAATGTTTATGCTGAGAAGAGTGGCCTAAGTCCAGGAGAAACAAGTTTTATGACTTTCTATGAAGGCAAAGGGTTCCAAAGTGTTCAAATTCTAAGTAGAATTTATACATCACACAATGAGCATAGGTTGTGTTGGTCCTAAAAGGCAGGCTTTGGGCATTGCGATTGGCTAATAACATCTCTCAGAGGAAGGGAAGGTCTGAAAAGATGCTATTGAAAAGAAGCCATATGAATTTGATGTTGAAATAACATTTTCAACAGCACCAAAAATAGTTTATCTATGGATATGTTGCTGTGGATTTGTTCTGAAAGGAGGAGCGTGGTGGGGGCAAGAGGCGTGGAGCCACCACACAGACACTGGGAGTCGGGTGAAAGCGGTCCAGAGGCGAGCAGCCCACAGACTCATTTATTTCAGTTGGTACAGCAGCTTATATAGCCGAGGCAGCCAATCCAGTCAAGGGACGGCTTATGACCTAACCAATCAGAGCCTGTTGCTAGGCAGGCTCCTTTGCCAGGGGGTTTCCAAAGCCATTCCTGAGTAACGGATGCTCGCTTGCCAGCAGCCATCTTGGCATGGCCTTCTCATTCTACTACATGGATATTTTATAAGATATCTGTAAGATCAATATTCAGACTGATATGTAATGCTGAACAGTCTTTAAATATGTTAGCTCCACCATATGCATGGACCTGAAGTAATAATAATTTATGATGTAAATTACCTTCAGTATGATAAGCAAATTTAAGAGAGTCCCTATCTACATTACAGAACACTTTTTCATAGATATCAATAAGGTGATTAAAATATTTGTGTGGAAAGAAAAAAAACAGCATAGCCACAATTCTGAAAAAGAAAAACTTGAGGACTCACAGTACTCAACTTCAACACTACATTAAATAAGGCAGTGTGGAATAGGGGAAAAGATAGACAGATTTGTTAACTGAATGAAATAAAGATCCTGGGCATAGCTCCAAAAATAGTTAAGTAATTTTTGACAAAGTTACAAATATAGTTCAATGGAGAAAGGCCAGTTTTTAAAACAAATGGTACTAGAAACATTAGATGTCTGGAGAGAATAAATGAGCTAAAGATATACAAAAATAACTCAAAATGAACTATAGATATGCACATAAAACATAAAACTATACAGTTTCAAAAATCATGTACAGGAGTCTCTTAATCAATGTTCTAATACTGTTAACAGGATACATAAGACTTGGAATTTCTAAACAATAGAAGTTTAGTTGACTCATGGATCTGGGGGCTGCAGTTCCAACAACATGGTACTAGTACTAGGGTCATGCCATGGCCGAAGGTGGAAAGGTAAGTGAGTATATGATACAGAGAAAAAACTGAGCCATCTCCATCATTTTTATTAGGACCTACTCCTACGATGACAAACTCACTCCCACTATAATGGCTTTAAGGCAGATCCAGACTTTATGATCAAATCATTTCTGAAAGGTCCTAACTCACAGCATTTTTACAATGACAATTACATTTCAACATGAGTTTTAGAGGGGAACATTCAAACCAAAGCAATGAGTAAATCTGTATGACTGGGATGAGTTTACTGAAATGAAATAAAAAAGTTCTGCGAAAGGCATTATTAAAGAATTCAAAAACAAGCCAAAGCCTGAGAGAAAAGTAATTACAAATCAAATATCTGGTGAAAGAATTGCATCCAGATTACACAAAGAAAAAATATGTATACATATATTGAAATAAACATGAATTCATTAACTCTAATCCAACTGCACAGAACTAATTTTAGGCATTGACTCTTGCTTATTTGTAACATTCTTCTCTGAGAATGAGAAACTGGTTCTCATTATCTACAATTTGATTACTTATTTGTTCAAACCTAGTACACATGCAAAGAAAAACATAAACAAACTGAAGGACATTCAACAAAATTTACAATAAATATAACATAAAACTCTCAAGGTTAGGCAAGTCAGTAAACTAAAAATGCCACAAATTAGAGAGGATTTAGGGTATATTATGACTTAATTCAGTATAGTGTCTAGTATATGATCTTAAAGTAGAAAAGGAAATTTGTTGAAAATCCATCTTTACATCTGAATAAAGTCTATAGATAAACATAAAGGCTAATGATTTAAGAAGTCTATAAAAACAGCCTCTAGTGGGCAATGAGAAGATGTTTATTGGTTGAAAGTAAGTGAAAATGAAATACTAAACCCTGCAAACAAAAGCTGTAAGAAAGCTAAAGTGGATATTTTAATATCAAATAATGTAGACTGCAATACATAGTATTAGATACAAAGAGAATATCAGTTGATAATGATAGAAGCAATCATTAATCAGGAAAATATAACAATGATAAATATTCATATGCAGAATAATGAAGCCTTAATATATATATGAAGTAAAGATGGACATCCTTTTTCTAAAATATTTATTTTTATTTATTTGAAATGCAGAATTCCTGGTAGAGTGAGAGAGAGAGAGAGAGAGAGAGAGAGAGATCTTCCATCTACTGCTTCACTCCTCAAATGGTCACAATGCCCAGGGCTGAGTCAGGCCGAAACCAGTAGCCTGGAACTCCATCTGTGTTTCCCACATAGGTGTGGGGGCCCTAGCCATCTTCTGCTACCTTCCTGGGTGCCTGAGCAGGGAGCTAGAGCTGATGCGAATCATCCTGGACTCAATCCAAATCCCATATGGGATGCTGGTGTCACAGGTCACGGTGGCAGCTTAACACTGTGTGCAACGATGCTGGCTCCAAGATGGACATAATTGAAGAAAGTAATAAACAAATCAATAGATAAAAGATTTTTACACTTTTTTTAACGTTTGATAAAATGACTAGAAAAATTTGGAAATGCCACATATTTCAAATATATTATCAACTATCTTGATGTAACTGATATTTAAAGAATTCTGTATCCAACAACAGATGAATCCACAATTTTTCAAATGTACATAGTCTATGCATCAGGGTTGGAAGTAATTTAAAATGATCAAAATAATGCAGTGTTTATACAATGAAAGTTTAGAAGATAAGTAAAAAAATGAGAAAATACCTGAATATTAAAAATATAATTCTAAATAATTCGTGGGTCAAACAATAAGTCAAAAGGAAATAAAATATTTTGAGCAGGAATACAATGGAAATACAGTATAGCAAATATTGTCTGATGAAGGGCAGATGTTTGAATAGGTTAAAGCACCACTTGCGATGCTCACATCCCATATTAGAGTGCTATGGGTTCAAGTCCACTTCCAATCTAGATTGCTGCTAATGAGACTTGGAAGCAGCAGATGAGATGATGTCTCAAGTACTTGAATCAATAACAAATATGGGGGAGACTTAGATGGAGTTCTGGCTCCTGGCTTCAGCCTGGCATAGCCTCAGCCATTGTGGCCATTTGAGGAGCAAACCAGTGGATGGAAGATATTTCTTTATTTCTCTGTCTCTCTCTCTGTCTCTCTGGTTGTGTGTGTCTCTCTCTGTCTCTCTCTCTCTTTCTCCCTCCATCCCTCTCTCCTCTCCCCGCCCCTCCCTCCCTTTCAAATATATAAAAAAGAATCATGAATCTTAAAAAGAAAAGTGTGATGAAGTTAAATTATTGCTTAAAGAAAATTTATAGATTTGAATGCTTGTAAAAATAGAAAAACACTAAAAGGATGACCAGGGAACATAAAAAGCAATTATATTTCTATAAATGTGAAAACTTAAATGAAATAAACAAATTCCTTGGGAGATATAAAGTATCAATGCTTACTCAAGAAGCAACACATGGAAAACTTTAATAACTCTATACCTAAGAGAAAAAGTGAAGATTTACTTAAAATCTTCCCATAAAGAAAACTCAAGATTCCTATTCCACTGCTGTAGTCTAAAAAACATTTATGAAAAAAGCAGTAACATTTTTATACAAACTTTTTCGGATAATTGAAGAGATGAAAATACAATGTACCTAGAGTAACCAAAACAGCATTGAAAAAGATGAATAAAAAAGACAGTAAAAGATTTCCTGATTTCAAGACCTATGAATCAAAACACAGTGGTATGGGTGTAAAGACAGATAACTAGGTCAATGCAGCAAAATATAGTACAAAAATAGATGCACATATATATGCAAAACAGATTTGGGGCAAAATACCAAGAAAATACAACGTAGGGTGGACATTTATTTCGACAAATGGTGCTGAAATTTGAATAGAAATTCAAAGCAGTTACAATAGAGAAAACAATGTTGAAAAAGAATTAAGGGACCGGCACTGTGGCATAAAAGGTTAAGATCTGCCTGCAATGCCAGAATCCCATATGGGTGCCAGTTCAAGTCCTGATTGCTCTGCTTCTGATCCATCTCCCTGCTGAAGGCCTAGGAGAGCAGTAGAAGATGTTCCAAGTGCTTGGTCCCATGCACTCTTTTGGGTGATCTGGAGGAAACTCCTGGCTCCTGGCTTCGGACTGGCTCAGCTCCAGCCATTGCGACCATCTAGAGAGTGAACCAGCGGGTGGAAGACCTCTCTCTCTGTTTCTCTCTCTGTCTGTAACTCGGCCTCTCAAGTAAATAAATAAATCTTTACAAAAAGAAAAGAAAAAGAATGAAGATGGAAGACTTATTTTGCATGATTTCAAGATTAATTTGAAGGTATGATAATCAAGATGTGGTTCCAGAAGAATGGTAGATACACAGTTAAACAAAAACAGAAACTTTTTGAAGTACCCTCATATATATGATCAATTATTTTTAAATAAAAGTATCTAGGCATTTCTAGGGGAATGGAAGATGTTCTCAAAAAATGATGTTAGATCAACTAGAAATTCACATAGAAAAAATAAAAATGAACTTTACCTTACACTATTCACAACTATTAACTTGAAATTCCTGAAACTATGTAACTCTGGAAGGCAATAGGAACAAATGTAAAAAATATATATATAAATTGAATACCACCACAATTTAAGAAAATTTACAAACTAAAGAAGAAAAAGATAGTGAAAAGCCAGTAGGCATAGACTGAGAGAAACTATTCACAACATATAACATCAAATATTTTAATCTAGAATATTTAAAACACTCTTACAACTCAATGATAGCAGATAAAACAATCTAGTTAAAATGATGATAAGTGATTTTATTAAACACTTTTCAAAAAAGATAGAAGGATGAAAATAAGCATGACAAGATGGTCAACATCATTTGCTATAGTGGAACAGAAAATGAATTGTAAAATGAGATATCCATACAGGACATACTCAAGCGGTTTTAAATAAAACAACTGACAATATTTAATATTGACAAAAATGAGGAACAATTTGAAATCTCATACATTATTTGTAGCAATGCAATGCAGTATACATTATTTGGATAGAATTTGGCAATTTGTTACTAAATTAAGCATATACTTACTATAGAAAATCAAAACTTTACTCCTAGGAATTTATTTAAATAGAAAGAGCAATATATCCTCCTTCTCAAATGTGTATGTTAAAATGTTTATGACAGTTTTATTTATAATAGCCACATTTGGAGAAATCATCACACACATTTGAAATATAGTCAAATGATTTGCAAATGTTTTCTCCCATTCTGTAGATTGCTTTTTGCTCTGTTGCTTACTGTTTTTGCTATACAGAAGCTTCTTTAGTTTGATATAGACCCACTTGTCTATTTTCCCTTATGTCTTGTGCTTTGGTGTCATATTCAAGAAATTATTATCAAGACCAAAGACATGGTACTTCCCATGTTTTCTCCTAGAAATGTTAGAATTTTGCATCTTATTTTAAAAAATATATGCATATTTATTTGAGAGCCACAGAGACAGAGATAAACAAAGATCATCTACCCACCAATTCACTTCCCATATGCTTTCAATAGCTAAGGCTGGACCTGGCTGTAGCCGGGAGCCCAGAACTCAATCTGGATCTCCCATGTGAGTGGCGAAGACCCAGGAACTTTTGAGTCATTATATTCTGATTTCCAGAGTGTGTATTAGAAGGAAATTTGTTTCTGAAGTGAAGTTGAAATTCAAACACAGGCGCTTTGATATAGGATATGCACATAACAAGTGGCGTCTTAACTGCTGCGCCAAAGACCTGCCACTATCATGAAGCTTTTGAATCTGACTCATAGATAGATCTTTTCTTTCTTTTTTTTTTTTTCCAGGCAGAGTGGACAGTGAGAGAGAGAGACAGAGAGAAAGGTCTTCCTTTTGCCTTTGGTTCACCCTCCAATGGCTGCCGCGCACCACGCTGATCCAATGGCAGGAGCCAGGTACTTATCCTGGTCTCCCATGGGGTGCAGGGCCCAAGCACGTGGGTCATCCTCCACTGTCTTCCCGGGCCACAGCAGAGAGCTGGCCTGGAAGAGGGGCAACCGGGACAGAATCCGGCACCCCGACAGGGACTAGAACCCAGTGTCGGCGCCACAAGGCGGAGGATTAGCCTAGTGAGCTGGTTGGGAGTAGAGCCATTGGTGGTCGAGTAGAGGTTATGATTACAAAGGAATGAGGCTCAGGTGGGCTAGACAGGGTTTAGAACAAAGGACAGAATCATCAGAGGAGCTAAGAAAGGTGCTGTCTAAGCTACAAATAGGTTTTCTGATTGAGAGGCAAATAGAACCTGATGGAAGGGGCTTGATAATAATCAGGTGGGGTTTGAGGCCTTGTAAATTATGAGGCCCAGACTTATCTATCTCTTCATAGGGTACATCCTACAGGAGGTGTGAACCTCCTTGGGGAAGGCACCCTGTTGACTTCCATTACCTAGCTGGCCTGGGAGGAGAGCTGGCCAGGTAAAGGCAGGTGGCAACTCCAACAGGAAATATACAGCTCTGCTTACAATGTTACTGACCCTACATGGCCATTTCCTCAGTTGCAGTGGTCACTTTGAAAGCTGGGCCGAGTGAAGGGCTTTTCAGCTTAGAGCCAATAAGATCTGTGGCTCTGACCTGGGCGTCCTTCGACTCCAGGGCAGGTCCATTTTCAGTGATCCAACTCTTGGTTGGCAGAGTTGCCAGGGCTCTTCACAAGCTGACCTCTGCTGAAGCCCAGGCTTGCCACGTTGAAAGCCACTGCAGTGGACTGGCCTGTTGGGTCTCCTTGAGGGCAGATCACTGTACAGAACTACATTTAATAGGCTGCCACCCATTGCTTCTGATGCCTAGCTTTCTTTTCCTCCTGGTTTTTGTTAAAGCAGACCAGAGGATGCAAGTCAAGGGGGTGCTCAAGTCCCATCTCTAATCTTCAGTGGCCTAAACTAGAAGTCTGTAGTCACAGGCATGTTCTGTAGTAGTTTATGTTGAGGCAGACAATGCCCATGAGGAAAACTATATTCTTACTTTAAAACTTTCTTTCCCTTTGTTTTGAAAGAGAAAGTTTGTGATCTTATATTTAGATCTTACCATGCCACAACACTGTCCGCTGTTCATCAGTTCTAACAGGGTTTTGATGGAATCTTAGAAGTTTTCTGTATACAAGCTTATGTCATTTGAAAACAATAATTTGACTTCTTCCTTTCCAATTTGGATGCCCCTAGATCTCTTTCTCTTGCCTAATTGCTCTGGCTAGGACTTTTAGTTCTACGTTGGAAAAAAGTTGTGAAAGTGGACAGACCTGCCTTGTTCCAGATAATATAGAGAAAACCTTCAGAATTTTTTTTTCATTTAGTATAATGTTACATGTTGGCTTGTTATATATAGATTTTATTATGCTTAGTTATGGTACTTTTATGCTAAATTTGTTCAGTTTTCATCATGAAGTGATGTTGAATTTTATTAAATGTCTTTTTTTTTGCATCAACTGAGATGACCATATGATTTTGTTCTCACTTTGTGGATGTGACATAACATGCTTACTATTTTAGGTATGTTGAACAATCCTTGTATCCCTGGGATAAATACCACTTAATCATGGCGAGTAGTTTTTTTCTTAAAGTGCTATTGTATTCAATCTGTTAGTATTTTGCTGAGGATTTTTCTTCTACATTCATTAAGGATATTAGCTTGCATCTTTCTTTGTTGTTGGTTTGTCTTTGTCCATTTTTGGAATCAAGGTAATGGCCTCATATAATGAGTTTATAAGAATTCCATCCTCTTTTGTTTTCTGAAATACTTTAAGAAAGGTTAGTATTCATTCCTCTTTAAATGTTAAGTAGAATTCAGCAATTAAGCCATCTGCTTCTGGGCATTTAATTGATGGGAGACTTTTTATTATTGAATCAATATCACTACTCATTTTTGTTCTGGATTCTATTTCTTCATGATTCAATTTTGGTAAGGTGTATGTGTCCATTTCTTCTAAGTTATCAAATTTGTTGCCATATAGTAGTTCATAGTAATCTCAAACAATCCTTTGCATTTCTGTGGTGTAAGTCATAAAGTCTCCATTTTCCTCTCTAATTTGTTTTTGGAATCTTCTTTTCTTTTGTTGTCTAAGCATTTGTGAGTTTTATCTCATCAAACAACCAGTTCTTCATTTCATGGATTTTCTATACTGCTGTCTAGATTCTCTGGTATTTATTTGTGCTCTGAGTCTTATTATTTCTTTATTTCTACTAATTTTGGATTTGATTCTCTTTTGTTTTCTAGTTCTTTGAGAAACAATAAGTTGCTTGAGACCTTTCTGCTTTTTTGATGCAGGCATTGATTTCTATAAACTTTCTTCTTAGTACTGCTTTTGCTGTATCCCACAGATTTTGCTGTTGTATTTCGATTTTAATTCATTTCAAGTTTTTTTTTTTTCATTTTCCCATTAGTTTTTTCCTAGATCCATTGGCTATTCAGGAATATGTTGTATAATTATCATGTGCTTGTGTAGTTTTGAAGTGTTTCTTTTTTTAAAGATTCGTTTATTTATTTGAATGTTAGAGTTACAGAGAGAGAGAGAGAGAGAGAGAGAGAGAAAATCTTCCATTTGATGGTTCACTCCCCAGATGGCTGCAATGATTTCTAACACCTTATTTGCACTTTAGGTGATGTTAGGATTCCATGTAAGTTCTTTTTTTTAAGATTTATTTATTTATTTGAAAGTCAGAGTTACACAGAGAGAGGAGAGGCAGAGAGAGAGAGAGGTCTTCCATCCAATGGCTCACTCCCCAGATGGCTGCAACGGCCAGAGCTGCGCCTATCCGAAGTCAGGAGCCAGGAGCTTCTTCCGGGTCTCCCACGCGGGTGCAGGGGCCCAAGGACTTGGGCCATCTTCTGCTGCTTTCCCAGGCCATAGCAGAGAGCTGGACAGGAAGTAGAGTAGCTGGGTCTCGAACTGGCGCCCATATGGGATGCCGGTGCTTCAGGCCAGGGCATTAACCCACTGCACCACAGTGCCGGCCCCTCCCTATATGTTCTTAATGCTTATCAGTGTATGATTTTATCAGCACATTGAAAGATTATAGTAATCCAGCTTCTTCTGTGGCTGTCCTAGAAATTCTAAGCAATATGTTTATTTTCTATTTTCTCTGAGCCTATGAACGCTTCTGCTATTCCAGCACAAAGTGATACACTAAGTCAAATTTTCCCAGGTCTTCCTGTTGCTATTTTCTCATTGGTTCAGTCCTATAATACTCCCTAAACTCACATTTGTCTGAAATCTGTGTTTGGCTTGTTGTTCAGAATGAACTTGAAAGGGGCCTCAATAGGGGTATCCTGTCCCTAAAAGTATCTTCCTGGGCCTGAAGTAGGCCCAGGCACCTAGTCCTATAACCACCAATGTCATGCTGCCTGATTACATCCAGAGCTCACAATCTGATGAGACAAGTGCAGTCTAGGGATAAGACTGAAGCTCACCTTACAACACTGTCAGCTGCTGAGCTGGACTCACTGTCAGATGTCACTACCACCAGCCACTGGTGATGCTGGATGCACTAAAAAGTTGAACAACTGGACCCATGGATCTGCACTTGACACTGTTGCAGATGTTTTGTCAGAAGGCACTGGGCTGGGGACAGAGACCATTAACACCTGTCAATCTTAGGGTTTGCTAACCTGGCATTGAGTCCCTGAATAATTCTGTGGTTCCTTGCTGTGTTCCCAAGGTAATAGAATGGGTGATAGAGTCAGCCACTCAGCTGTGTAGGAAGGAAATAAGTGGGTCACACCTAGTTCTTGCACTCATTAGGCCTTGTACAATCTCACAGGTTAATGCTAGACCAATATGTGATATATGCCAAAACAAGTCCATCCTTCCAGGATGCATGTCCCTAAATGACATGGTGGCAAATCTAGAGACTCCATCTATAGGCACTTACCTATTACCATTAGAATCTTGCCAGTGTTGAACTTTACCAACCTGCCACTGCTTCCCAAGGCACAGTCCCATGACTCCTTGCTCCCTGTCCAAAACTGAAGAAGGGTGAAAAACATGGTTTAATGGCTGCCCAGACTGATGCAAGACAGGGTCATACCTGGGTCCCACAGTCACCAGGCTCTGTGAAGTCCCAGAATTACATACAAGGTCAACCTGAGGCTGACGGTGACACACATCAAAAGGTTTGTCCCACTAGAGCATAGACCTCTGTCAAATGCAGGGCAAATTCAAAGCTCTAACTTTAAGGACTGGCACAGTCATAGAAGTCTTTGGGCTTTATCAGGTGCTGCGTCTCAGGAGAGTGGACTGGGCTTCAAGATCTAAGACAGGGTCCTAAGCTCTCTTTTCTGCTCTACTACACAACTACTTGAGTCTTCCTTCACTTTGGGGGAGGGGCAGGAGAGACCACCTGGTTATGAAATGTCCAAATAGTCTGCAGGTATGGGCCCAGGGACAGGCAGTAGCCATGGAGCTCTGTCCAACTCTGAATTTTATCTCAATGGGGCTGACACTGGGATTCAAGTCCTTTTCCTTCTCCCAAATGAGAGGAATCTCTTGCCATGCTGTCCTACATGGAGCTGGGGATACAAGAAACTCTTTTCTTCTTGCTTTCTTTAATGTGAGTGGCTTTTCCATTATTACACTAAAATGAGGCATACGGTCTCTCACCTGGCTTCCACAACTATTCTGAAGGTGACTTGGTGTGTCATAGGTGTTGTTACAGCAACAATAGCTGCCCAAATTGTGGGGAGGTGCTCACTGGAGTATGTTATTCACTCACCATCTTCATCTTTCCATTGTGGTTTTGAAAAGGATTGCATTGAATCTGTTTATCACTTTGGAAATTATGGATATTTTAACAATATTAAGCCTTCCAATTTATGAAAATGTGTATATTTTTATTTATGTTTTTCTCAATTTATTTCATAAGTGTTTTCTAGTGTTCAATAATCAAATCTCTCACTGCCTAGGATAAGTCTATTCTTACATGTTTTACTGGCTTTGATGCTATTGTAAATGGGATTTTAAAATGTTCTTTTTAGGGTAGTTTGTTTTTAATGTATTTAAATGTAACTGATTTTTGTATGTTGAGCTTGTATCCCAAAAAAACTGCCTTTGTTTATTGTTTATTATTTCTAATGGTTTCTCTCTCTCTCTCTCTGTGTGTGTGTGTGTGTGTGTGTGTCCCTCTCTTTCTCTTTTGTGTATATGTGTGTGCATGTGTGTGGCATATTTAGAGTTTGTATGTACTGGGTTATGTCATCTACATACAGAGGAAAATTACTCCTTCCTTTCTATTTGGGATTTTTTTAAACATTTTTTTATTTATTTGAAAGGCAGAGTTACAGACAGATAAGGAAAAACAAACACCACACACACACACACACACACACACACACACACAGATATTCCACCCAATGGTTCACTCCCCAAATTGCTGAAACAGCCAGGGCTAAGCCAGGCCAAAGCCAGGAGCCAGAAGTTTCATTGAGATCTCCCTCCTGTGTGCAGGGGACCAAGCACTTGGGCCGTCTTCCATTGCTTTCCTAGGCACATTAACAAGGAGTTGGATGGAAAGTGGAGCAACAGGGAATCGAACTGGCACCCATACGGTTGCCAGTGTCATAGGTGGAGGCTTAACCTGCCATGTCACAACACCAGTCCCTAATTTGGATGTTTTTTATTTCTTGTCCATGCCTAATTTCTCTGCTAGGATTTCAAGTATTAGTTGAATAGATGTGATGATAGTGAGCTTTCTTGCTGTGCTCCTGGTCATACAGGAAACACTTTTAGTTTTTATTGTGTCAACTCTGGGGTTTTCATATATTCCTTTTATCGTGTTGAGATAATTTTTTTCAAGTGAAACTAGAAATCAATAACAGAAGGAAATTTGAAAAATTCACAAACATCAGGAAATTAAACAACACTCTCTTGAACAACCAGTAGGTCAGATACAATCAAAAGGAAATTAGAAAAGAACTTGTGACAAATGCAAGTGGAAACAAAACATATCAAAACTTAAGCATTGGAGAAAATTCAGCACTTTACAGGAATGTTATAGTGGCAAATATCTACTTTTTAAAAGGAGAAAGACCTCAAACACTTACATTTATATGAAGATTAAGGAGCTAGAATAAGAAGAATAAACTAAACCTAAAAGTAGCAGATAGAAGAAACTTCATTAGAGCCAAAATAAAAAAAAATAGTGAGTATAAAAACAATAGGAAAAAGTGAAACTAAGAGTTTATTTTTTTTAAAAAAAGATAAAAAAAAGATTGACAAAATCTTAACCAGGAGAACAAAGGATGAAAGAGACAAGACTCAAATAAGTAAAATTATAAATGAATAAGGAGACATTACAACTGAAGCAACAGAAAAGAAAAGGATCAGAGGACAAAAAATAATTCATTTATCTGTACATTTATGTGCATTTCTCAGAATGTATACTGCACTTCAATAAAAGGCTTCAAAAATAAATAAATAAAACACCAAATCATACTAAAAGGGTGATTGTGAGGGGCTGGCACTGTGGCGTAGTAGGTTAAGCGTCTGGCTGTGGCACCAGTATCACATATGGGTGTCAGTTCGAGTCCTGGCTGCTCCATTTTCCACCCAGCTTCCTATTGATGGCCAAATAAAGACATTACAACTGAAGAAAACTCCACATTAATATCATCAATGAACATAGACAAAAATATCCTCTACAAAATACTAGCAAACATAATTGAACAGCATGATAAAAGGATCATCTACCATAAATAAATAAAATTTATTCCTGGGATGCAAACATGGTTCAACATGTACAAATCATTCAATAGGAAACAACACTTTAACACAATGAAGAATAAAAATTACAGGGGCAGGCTTCCTAACATAGAACTAAGCCTCTGCCTGCAGCACCCACATCCCACGTGAGCACCTGTTCAACTCCTGGCTGCTCCACTTCTGATCCAGCTCCCTGCTATTGCACCTGGGAAGGCAGTGAAGGATGGCCCAAGTACTTGGGTAACTGCCACCCATGTGGGAGACCCAGATGGAACTCGGGGCTCCTGGCTACAGCCTGGATAAGCCCCGGTTGTTGATCTCTCTCTCTCTCTTTCTGTCTGCTTTTCAAATAAAGAAAACACATCGTTAAAAAATTATTTAAAAAATAAATTTGCATAATCATTTCAATCTTGATGGGAAATTATTTAACAAAATCCAACAACCTTTCATGAAAAAAAAAACATATAATAGGTAGCAAAATTATATTCTTAAATCCATTTAATCTCTCGATAATTTTTAAATCATAAGGCAATGCTTAATTTAAAACAGTTATTAACTTATTTTTATTTATTTGGAAGGCATAGTGTCAGAGGGAGAGAGAGAGAGGGAAAGAGAGATGATCTTCCACCTGCTGGTTTACTCACCAAATTCCCACAATGGCTGAAACTGGACCAAGCTGAAGTCAGGATCCAAGAACTCATTCAGATCTCCAGCATGGGTGGCAGGGATTTAAACATGCACGTTAGCTGGAAGCTAGATTGGAAGTGAAATGACCAGCGCTTGAATCAGGCACTCAGATAGGGGATATGGGTGACCCAAACAGCAGTGTAAGCTGCTATGTCAAAATACCTGCCCCTGTGTGCTTACATTTCATACTTGTCTTCTTTCTTTTAAACACTTTTTTATGAACTGCAAGGATATTTTTAAAAGTTAGTGAAAAGATGGAATTAAAAAAATACTTTTATTTGTGTGCAAAGATTTGAAATCCATGTGTAATTTTAGCATAATATGATGGACACTTTGATTGATTCTGTATCTTGGCTATTGTGAATAGTGCTGCAATGAACATGGTGGAGCAGGTATCTCTTTGACATAATGATTTCATGTCTTTTGGATATATACCCAGTAGTGGGTTTGCTGGATCATATGGCAACCTTATTTCTAGTTCTTAAGGAATCTCTATGATATTCTCCATAATGACTATACTAATTTACATTCACACCAACAGTGTGTAAGAGTTACCTTTCCTTTTTTATTCATTTCCTTTTTCTTATACACCAACAGTGTATGAGAGTTACATCCTTTCCCAAATTCATGACACAGCATAAGATAATAAAAGCTTAGTTGCTTAGAGTAACTAATTTTAGAATAATTTGTTGCACAGCAATATATAACAATATGTAGGGTATTCTTAAAAAATCCTGGAAAATGTGTATTATGGAAAAAATGCATGGACTTCAAAATTGTTTTGCAACACAATGAACGTACCTTTTAATTCTGTTTTCCAGGAACTATTTGAAGTACCCTCACATAATCGCATGGCAAATCTGCCAAATCCTACCCCACAAATATGAGAAGTGGTTGGAAACGCTAATGTATCCATGGTTAGTCCTCCAGATTCAGTGTATAGCTTCAGAGGATTGGGACTCTTAACACTAGACCTCGTTGGGCCTCCAATTAGACAGATAAAGATAGAGACAAAAGAATGCATCTTAGCCTTTCTTATCCTCAGAAGGAAGCTAACTAGGTCGCTATTACCATGTTTTTATAAAACTAATCAATTGTTCTTCATCTCCCTAATTAATATTAATATTTCTGCAATTTACTCCTCTTTGCAAACCAATACATGACATAATTATACCTGCTATCTCATATATTGTAAATTTCTTGATTCTTGAATTCAAATAACTGAAATTTATGGTTTCCTCTTTTACTTGAAAGTTTAACTCATGTAAAACTATAACTCTTCAAAACATTAGATTGAATAAAATTACCAGAAGTAGAAACTACTCAAATAGATTAATTGCAAATGGGTTTTACTTTCAAGGGACTGTTCATATTCACAAGTAAACATCTTTCAAATGAGAATGTTCATGATTTATTCAGAGTGGAGTTTTTTATTTGTACAATAGTTGTCTATTCTCATGTCTGTTTTTGCTCATGCACTCAACAAAACTAATATCCAAGTTTAGAGAAAATAATAGAATATTTCTCTTGCATGCTTATTCTCTGTTAAAGTACATATTACTCTCTGCTTACTTCAGTACCAACATTGAAATTCAGGACATGAATACCTATTTCCCCATTCTTACTCAGGAAAAGAACTTGTATTGTTACACACCACAGGTGGCTCCACTTCAGTGGTTATAATGTGATGTCAGTGAGCAAAGTTCAAGTCATTTGAGATTCTCTGCAGATAAACAGACAGTACAATATAAATGCAAATAGAAGCATTCATTCATTTTTAGGTCTGGGGAATGAAGTCAAAGATGACCTTCAATATTCTTTGAAATATTTTAAAAATTCTTTGAAATTTAGAACATACTCTATTTTGGTGTTTTTATTTGAAAGTTTACTTTATTTAACATGAACATTCTCAATTTACAGGATCCATGTTTGTATCAATTAATGAAATTTCTCTGAATATTCATTGTGCTTTGCACTCTACAAAGGCCAGGATTAGAATGCTGAGTATCCTGAGGCTTCTCCAAGTGTGATCTTGGAGTTGCTGGCATTTTTTTCTAAAATGTTGGAGGGATATCTAGTACGAAACTTCTAATGAGATTGTTATTCACGTTCAAGTCTCATCACGTACGATTCAAGCTGATATCTGTGTCACCACTACAAAAGCAAAGAAATTTGTAGGTGTATATGAAACAAGAATATTTTCAACGAAGAGTTCAAGTAAATAATTAGTTAAAATATAGTCACAGGGTACAATGCAGATGCACGGATAATTGTTTGCAATGCTGACAAGCTATAAACTAGGTCGGTTTTACTTTTCTAATAGGAAAATATACTAATTGACTCTCTGAGAGCATGAAATTGATTAGTGATTCATCTTGTGGATGCAATTGTTATAGAAGACAACATTTGTGTCTTGATTTCTGAAACTTTAATGAGGTCTGATTTAAACTGTGAATTACAAGGATTTCAAATTTACCTGTATCATTGCTGGCCTTATATTTCGTTACTCAATTTTGTAGATCAATCTAATTTAAAAACTGAAAACACAAAGAAACATATTTTCATGCTTTGGATTTCACAATTTTGTAATACATTGAGTTAATACTGTTTGACTGACAAGATTTTATAATGTGCATCTATTTTCACATTTAATGGAATAGGATTTGAAGGAGGTGAACCTGTCAACCTGTATGCATGTCTAAATTGTCTATTAAATAGTTTCGCAGGTCACAGGAACTTATATGTTCTACTGATTAAGGTTTAGTTTCTCATAAATAGATGATAATTATTTATGCTAACTTTAGGTTGAAGAATTTCTGTTTAAATTAAGGTGACTGTATGGATAAAGAACTAAGTGTTATTCACATATTTCTGAATATTTTATAATCTTTATGAACAGTTAAGAGGAACATATAAAATAACTGTAAACAATATCTAATATATATTTATATTTGATATTTAAATTATAAGCATGAGAGGACCATGATGGTGGATCAGGAAATGACACACTGTGCTAGGCTAGAGATAACTAGTAAAAAAAAAAAAGTGTAGGAATTGCATTCTCAGGCAAGAATTGGAGAGAAAACTGCACTGAAGTCCTACAAGAGGAAGAGGAGCACTGTGGACATGTGTGGAGGGAACGGACGTGCAGCATGAACACGAACACAATATAACACTGCAACAGCTGAAAGATGGAATGGGCGGCAGCTTGGAGACGGAGGTGAGACTGGACAGCAGCAACTCATGGTGATATAACGGGAGGGAGAGTAGGGTGTGGGGTGAGTCCAGACTGGAGCCCTGAGGGCTAGCAGTTGCTAGTTGTTGCCCGCAGACACAGTGGAAGTAAAGGGGGCACTTAATCTCACCCCAACTTCCCTAAAACAGCACCCATTGCCTGGGTGAAAAAGGGCAAGCACCATTTTGGATTTGGGCAGGAGAAATGGAAGCCTTTGTATGCTCGCACAGTAACTGGATGAGAAAAGATGCTGTCTTCTTGGCAGTACTGGTGGCAGTGGTGGGAGAGAGCAACATTCGGCCAGTAGCTCTTGTGTAGGCAGGTAATCCAGAGATTTTAGCAGAGGGAAAAATCTGCAGTCCCCAGTGACTTTGAACCTGGCTGGGTTGTGGCTGGTCAACCACATAGGATGGTGAGGCACTTGCACCCTCCCAGGATCAAGATGCCTAGGCAAGCTCAGTCAGGGAACATTTGTCTCTCTGTTGACTGGGCAGGCTGGATCTGCAGTCCCCAGTGACTTTGAACCTGGCTGGGTTGTGGCTGGTCAACCACATAGGTTGGTGAGGCACTTGCACCCTCCCAGGATCAAGATGCCTAGGCAAGCTCAGTCAGGGAACATTTGTCTCTCTGTTGACTGGGCAGGCTGGCAGGGCAGAACGAAACCTCTGCATCCAGTGGCAGTGGGAGCTTTGTGTGTTGAGACCATGGAGACTCAGGGATTACATGAGAAGGTGCAAGGTGTAGCGGGGTCTCTGAGCAATCATTGGTTGTTGCTCCACATGCTCGAAGCTTCCTGGTTGTCTAGGGCAGGTCATTGCAGTGGGAACCATGATCACAGTGAAGTCTGCACAGATCATTTGTGCAGTTCTTACAGCAGTGTGGATGAATGTTGAATGCACTGGAGACTAACACCCAGGCATTGCTCAGCTTGGAGGATAAGAGGTGAGGGGACAAGCACACTAACAGAGGTGACCAATCCCCCACTTCTGTTAACAAGAGATCTACCATGCCCAACTTGAATATAACCCTGTATACTCACCCCACCCTAGAGCACTGACCAGAGCTCCCCGGCTATATTCACCACACATCTCTGGGTATTCAGTGAAAGTGCAGACATTCCACTAAGCCACAGAGGCATAGCTCAAAGATAAAAGTCATCAGAGGGGGAAAAAAAACAATTAACTCCACAAACACCTAAAATAAATGCAGAAATTCAAGAAACAAGAATAAGGAAGACACCACAACCCCCTGTTTTCCCAGGAACACAACATTTCAATATTAGAATGTGAAGATGAAGAGATTGAGGAAAGGCCAGAAGTGGAATTCAATAAATTAGTCATAGAATTACTCAAAATAATCAGAAACAAATTGATGAACTAAAGAAAACCATACATGATATGAATGAGAATTCTTCCCATAGGCAAAGACTTCATGGAAAAGACTCCAGAAGCACAGGCAATCAAAGCCAAAATTGACAAATGAGATTACATCAAACTGAGGAACTTCTCTGCAAAAGAAACATTCAGCAAAGTGAAGAGGCAACCAACAGAACAGGAGAAAATATTTGCAAACTATACAATGGATAAAGGGTTAACATCCAGAATCTATAAAGAGCTCAAGAAATTCAACAACAACAAAACAATCCAATTAAGAAATGGGCAAAGGACTTGAATAGGCATTTTTCAAGAGAGGAAACTCAAATGGCCAATAAACACTTGAAAAAATGCTCAGGATCATTAGCCATAAGGAAAATGCAAATCAAAAAAACAATGAGGTTTCACCTCATTCCAGTTAGAATGGCTCTCATACAGAAATTAACAAACAACAAATCCTGGAGAGGACTGGCAATAAAGGTTCCCTAATTTGGTGGGAATGCAAACTGGTGCAGCCGCTTTGGAATATGGTATGGAGATACCTCAGAAAGCCAAAAATAGACCTACCACAGGATCCAGCTATCTCACTCCTGGAAATTTACCCACACCAAAAGAAATTAGCATCTGAAAGAGTTATCTGTACGTCCATGTTCACTGCAGCACAATTCACAATAGTTAAGATATGTAATCAATGCAGGTGTCCATCAACTGTTGAATAGGTAAAGAAATTGTGGTATATATACAGTGTAGAGTACTACTCAGCTGAAAAAATATGAAATCCTGTCTTTTGCAACAAGATGGACACAACTGAAAACCACTATACTTAGTGAAATAAGCCAGTCCCAAAGACAGATGTCATATTTTCCCTGATCCAAGGTAACTGATATAGTACCTAAAATGTAATGAATCGGAGTGAAAAGGACATTTTGAGATTCAATGATTTACATCCCTTGTCTCTTCCATTGAGGAACAGTGTTTTATTCTTCCTACTATTTATTGAATTCTTTTGCTTAGTATAGGGTTAACTTTAAGATCATTAAGTAAACTGAAAATAGATCTTTGTAAAAATTAAGAGTGGAAATCTGAGAGGGAGGAGGAAGAAGGGCTGGAGTGTAGGCAGGAGAGAAGGTAGGATAGGAATATCACTATGTTCCTAAGTCTCTAAATATGAAATACGTGAAAGTTGTATAACTTAAATAAAAGTTTAAAAATAAAAAATATAAGCATGATTTCTATTTCTACATCAAAAGAGAGTTTAGTTATGAAAAAATCTAGGCTCTAGTATGAAGAAGCCCTAGATATAATGATCTCTCTCATTTAACATTCAATTGCTTCCCAAATTACAGCTGACACAATTAAAGTTGGGAGACTCTAAGTACATGTTTTGTTTGTTAATTTCACTTCTTTTCTGAAAAGGTTTAGCTTTGAAACTTCAATGTATTGTTTTTGATAGGAGCATGGAAGTGTCACAGATGAGCAATTTGAGGAGACACATTTCTTTAAAAATCTTCTGTACCATGAAGGAAGACACTATTTCATAATTATCATATTATTATTATCCAAATAATTTATATGCAATATTTAACATTGAATGAGATTTTGAATGATTAGATTCACTTCATTTCTGACCTCACATTTTTCACCTTACTAACCATATAGTATACAACATTCATTTTAAGATCTCATGCATACTTGCCATGTAGGCACTAAGTAATAAATGCTCAAATTTGTGACTCTGTATCTCCATGTTTCTTGTGAGGTGTGTATTTTGCTTTCAGAAACCACCAGTGAATGTACTGGATATCATTCAATTTATAATATATTTCATGAAGTTGACCCAAAACTTTGTGATATGTATTTAGTTTGTAAGCTTTGTAATTAAGTAGAAGCAGTAGTATATTCCTTCATGTAATTCTTGCTATTTTAAAATTATATAAATGTGTGATGTCACTATATGTGTGCATATGCATATTTTATATATGTATGCATAAGCCATGCATATCTGAATTCAGAAACTTATTCTAATCCTTGCTACACTCATAAGAGAAAGACTCTTGGTGTATGCAATGCCCAAGAACATAATATTTTTATTTTTTTTCCCAAATTACCAGTTGAATGAAAAATTTTTAGTATACAGTTTATTACCACTGTTTTAAATTGTGTGTGTACATATGTATTATATACTTATTCTCTGTAGAGAAATAACCTTAATTCAAAATTCAGTGGATGATTCAGACTGATCCACCCTGAAGGCGATTTATTTTTATCTTGACACAGGGGAAGAAATACCAATGTTTCACATAGAAAATCCTTCTAATTTAGTGTTTGAACTTTCTTTTCATGTTCCATTTATTGAGTAATTTGCAGCTTCAATTTAAGTTTCAAAGTATGAACCAAAGTAATGGGTTCAATAATTTCCTAAGAGAACCGTGAGTATTAGTACAACTAATTTGCAGCCTTCTTTCATGGCCAAAAATTTTGAAGGTGTTATTTGCTCCCCCCGCCCGCAACCACCATTTAAATGTTTACCTTGTAACATTTCATTTTGAGGGAAAAGATTAAATACATGAAACATGCCAAACTCATTATTTATTTTTATACTATATGATTGCAAGTTGCATAGGACTTAAAGTTGCACACTTATAAATTGAGCTATTTTGCTATACTAGTCATCTGAGGCATGGCTTTAGACTACTCTAGGAGGTCCAATTTTGAAGTCCCATTTTTTTCCTTTAAAAGAAACTGGTCTTCTAATCACACAGATAGAAGGTTAAAGGAGACTTGAGTGGGTGCAGCTGGGAATTGTTACCTATATAAAACTTAAAGGGATTCCAAAAGCAGAAAGTATTTTCAGTCTCTGGTCAAGCTCTAGAAACTTTGTGAACCAGAGGCTTTAAGACTGATGAGAGCTGGTGAGAGTTTATTTTCTTTTTTTTTTTTTTTTTTTGAGCTTGGACTTGAATTTTTCTTAGATGGATATACGACAGTTTCTTACATTGTGTTCCAGCATGTCATTTTTTAACTACAACAGACAAAATTTGTAGAATATTGCCAACATTTCCTACAGAGATAAGTAGTAGTTTGTGAAATATTGTCTTCTCACATTAAATGAAGAAAGCATGTCTAATTAGCGAATTCAGTCCTAATCAAAATTGTAATTAAAAGATTATAATATACTGAGATGTTTATTCTTTCCCACTATGCTTTGTGTTCTGAATATTCAAATCACCACTAGTCCATTTCTCAATAGCTTCACAGTGTTGTCTTTTCTTTCAAAATATTACACATAGAAATCTAATGAAAAAATATACAGCTAAGGATAGTTTTTAAACATTGATCTTGGGGCAGGCATTTGGTGTAGCAGTTAAGACACCACTTGGGACACTCACATTCCATTTCAGAGTCCCTAGGTAGGAGCCCCAGCTTTGCTTTCAATTCCAGCTTCCTGCTAATGTGCATCCTGGCATGCAGCAGGTCAAGGCCTGCGTACTTGATTCCCGGCCACCCACATGGGAAACCTGGATTAAATGCTGGATTCCTGGCGTCAGTCTGGCTCAGCCCAGACTCTTGCAGGCATTTGGAGAGTGAAACAGTATATGGGACATCTCTATCTTTCTCTGCATCTCTCTCTCTCTCTGACTTTCAAATAAATAAATACATTTTTTAATGTTCTTGTAAATTTTATGATGCTATTTCTGTTACCAGATAAGTATTCTAAAAATGTCACTTCAGTTTGAAGTTATTGGAATACTCCTCAGAACAAAATAATAAAACAGACCAAGGTTATGTGTCTTAGCAACAATATTCCATTAGATTATTGAGTACATAAGATAGAAAAAATAATTATTTTTTCACTTGTATAATGAATCTAGGCAGGTGAAAATAGAATGTATTACTTTGGTAACTGAAAAAATAAATCAAGTATGTAGGTTTGGGTTAAAAAACAATATATGGGGGCCAGTGCTGTGGCATAGTGGGTAAAACTGCCACTTGCAGTGCTTGCATCCCATATGGGCACCAGTTCGAGTCCCGACTGCCCCTCTTTTGATCCAACTCTCTGCTATGGCCTGGGAAAGCAGTGGAAGATGGCCCGAATCCTTGGGCTCCTGCACCTGCATAGGGGACCCAGAAGAGTCTCTTGGCTCCTGGCTTCTGATAGGTCGAGCTCCACCCATTGCAGTCATTTGGAGAGTGAACCAGTGAATGGAGATCTCTCTCTCTCTGCCTCTGCCTCTCTGTAAATCTGCCTTTCAAATAAAATATACTGTTTTAAAAAACAATATACCTTTAGCACAGCGTTTTGTATTACTTTTCAACACAAAAATCATATGATATTCACAGTCTGTGGTCACATAAGTGACAACTATTATATTGTTAATATTTATGCGTGGGCTGGGAGCTAAAGATTGTCTTTACACATTGTTAAGCAAGCATATGTTATGCTTATCAGTTAAATAAACCAATTACATAATTCATTAATGCTTCTATTCTTGATTATCATTTAATCTCAATTTTTGTGCCATTCAATAAACCCATTTTGTGGAATCTCATTTTTGAATTATCATTTAAAGGTAATTGAGATTTTTCCAACCTTTTATTTAAGCAAGTTTTTTATCATTCACACTTTATTGTGTAATTAGTAACTAGCTTTGTAAATAATTTTAATGATAATTTCTTAGTTTTCTCTAAGAATTTTTTGGACCTGATAAAAATTGTCATTGAAGATTCCTTTTTTTTGGCAAAATAGTTGTATTCATTACAGATACAATAGGCAGCTGTCAGAGATGAACACACAGGCTTTTGATTAATGAATTAATTATACCAATAGAAAATTTGTCAAATTAGATTGCCAGGCAAAATGCATCAAAAGTGGCTGAGGCCAAAGCAAAAACAATACCAAAGGAAAAAGAAATCTTAACTTAGGGTGGACAGACCCTAGAGTAACCCAAAATCCCACCTCCTGCTATGTGCACCATTAAATAATTGTTTCATAAGTGTGGAACCCGTAACTTGCTTCTAAATAACAAAGCATGATAAAGTGGTGAAATGCCATTCCTGTTAATATTCTCCCTTTTTAGGTTTAAAGGAGTAACCTGCCATGATTAAGTGGGTTTATGGTGAAGGCCACACCCCCCAAAAATAAAACCTGCAAGCAACCTCTAGGACCTGAGAATGTATCCTACAAGTATCCCACAACAAACTGGAAATGTCCAATCTTCCAACAATCTGAATGAGCCTAGAAATGGATCCATGTTCAGTTGAACATTCAAATGAGAATATAACCCTGGCCAATACGTTGACTGCAACTTTGTGGAGGTCACAGCTAAAATGTGCCTTACTCCTGACTCATAGAAACTGTGAGATAATGCCATGATATTTTTTAAAGTAGTTAAATTAGGGTAACTTGTTACATAGCAACAGAAATTTGCAAGGTGGAATGACTAAATAAGACTAACACCCATCACTGAGAATACTTACCTTTTTGTAGTGAGAATATTAAAGAAACTACTCTGATAAGCTTGAGGTGTATAATACGTTGTTATTGACTGTAATTACCACGCTGTGCAATAGATCACTAAAATTTATTCCTCCAATCTAACTGAAATTCTGTAGCCTTTGACCAACATCTTCCCTTTACTGTCCCTGCTCTCTGCCTCCAAACCCCGTCATTCCACTCTACTTCCCTGAGTTCAATTTTTTTAGATTTTATCATTTTTGAATACTAGTTTTACTGTTAATTCGCATAGTACAACACATTAAGGACAGTGATCCTACATGGGGAGTAAGCGCACAGTGACTCCCATTGTTGATTTAACAATTTTTTTGTTAGATTTTATCATTCTAGTGTGTGTACCTATATCAAAACATCACATGATATCACATGAATACATAGAATTACTATTTCAACTAAAAATTCTAAGAAAGAAAACAAATACAATGTCATTGTTTATGTCTGAAATAAATAGAATTAGCTATAGAATAAGACAAAAGAAAAAGAGCAGTGACCCAATAAAATGTGTATTAAAATTACAATCTAAGGCAGAGATTAGAGACTGACTTTTTGGTGCAGCGGGTTAAGTTGCCTCCTGCAGTGCTGGCATCCCGTATGAATTCTGGTTTGAGTTCTAACTGCTCCACTTCCAATCCAGTTCCCTGCTAATGCATCTGGGAAAGCAACAAAATATAGTCCAAGTACTTGCGCCCCACCCACCCACCCACCCATGTGGGAAACCCAGA
Organism: Oryctolagus cuniculus; assembly: GCF_051225735.1. Classification (NCBI taxonomy): domain Eukaryota; kingdom Metazoa; phylum Chordata; class Mammalia; order Lagomorpha; family Leporidae; genus Oryctolagus; species Oryctolagus cuniculus. Next base: position 61,721,075 of record NC_142888.1, read on the forward strand.
TGAAGCTCTTGGGTCCTGGCTTCTCCCTGGCCCAGCCCTGGCTGTTGCAGTCATTTGGGGAGTGAACTAACAGTTGGAAGATCTCTTCTTCTCATCCTATTTTTCCCTATTTCTCCCTCTCTCTCTGTAATTCTGCCTTTCAAAGAAATAAATAAATCTTTAAAACAAAGAAAGGCACCGGTGCTGTGGCGTAGCGGGTAAAGCCACTGCCTGCAGTGCCAGCATCTCATATAGACGCCAGTTTTAGTCCTGGTGCTCCACTTCCGATCCAGCTCTCTGCTGTGGCCTGGGAAAGCAGTGGAGGTTGGCCCAAGTCCTTGGGCCCCTGCACCCACATGGGAGACCCAGAAGAAGCTCCAGGATCCTGGGTTCGGATTGGCCCAGCTCTGGTCATTGCGGTCATTTGGGGAGTGAGCTAGCAGATGGATCTCTCTCTCTCTCTCTTTCTCTCTCTCTCTCTGCCCCTGCCTCTCTGTAAATCTGTCTTTCATATAAATGAATAAATCTTTTAAAAAATAAAAGAGAGAGATTAAGCCCCAAGATTGTTCTTAGTTTTATATAATTAGAAAGAAAGTGAAAGCTTTGTAATAATGATAATAATGGATATTTTACTAAACATCAACATTAATTCCAGTTTATGTCTATATAATGCCAGAATATTTCCAGAAAAAATGAGAATAATTTAGCCATATGGATACTCTGTGAAGAAAAATTAAAATAATCTGAAAAAAATTGTTCATGGCTTTGATTTTTTTACATTGCTTTGGCCCATAGAGATAATAAATATTAGACTATACATATATACATTGTTCTGTTCAAATAACTATCTTTTGAAATACTATTTTCATATATATACAAATCCTTCCAAAATGTTAAGTCCTAATAGTAGATAAATGTGATTTCTAAATACTACTTCAGATCAGTAACAGTTTTCATTCATAATCTGGTTTGTAATGCTATTTTTTAATATTGTACATAAAAACTAGGTACATGAAATAGCAATTTATTACTTTTTTTTTTTTTTGACAGGCAGAGTGGACAGTGAGAGAAAGGTCTTCCTTTTCCATTGGTTCACCCCCCAATGGCCACTGCGGCCCGTGCACTGTGCTGATCTGAAGGCAGGAGCCAAGTGCTTCTCCTGGTCTCCCATGCGGGTGCAGGGCCCAAGCACTTGGGCCATCCTCCACTGCCTTCTCGGGCCACAGCAGAGAGCTGGACTGGAAGAGGAGCAACCGGAACAGAATCCAGCGCCCTGACTGGGACTATAACCTGGTGTGCCAGCGCCACAGGTGGAGGATTAGTGTACCACTAGTGAGCCGCGGCACCAGCCAATTTATTACCCTTTAGTTCATAAAATTTATTACTTGCCAAATTAGTTTCCTGGTATATATAGTCTTGGATAGATTATTTGTAACAGACTTAATTAAAAATTTCTTAACAGGGAGATTACCAAACAAGGCATTAATAGACAAAGAGTTTATGTTGATGACTAAAAGTGATATTTTGTTGTAAAAAAAAGTTACTGTGTAGATGGTAAGGCCAGGATTGGCTGAAAAATTCAACAGAGCTATCACTCTTACTGGGATATACTAGATTTTCAAATTTAAGATTTTCAATTTTGTAATAGATTTTCAATTTTGAGACAAATAAAAGCAGACATTCAATTGCAAATGAGGAATTAATCAGTTGATGTCAGTCTATACTTGTGTGCTGTTTCAAATGATCTATCAAACATAAATCCCATGGGGAGCATGGGGACCCATACTCATATCTCTTCTATATAACCTGACTGCTAAAGAGTGGTGGATGCCTTATTTGAAGGTCAAATGCTAAACATTGAGCTCAACAATTGTGGTATAGTGGGTTAAGCCATCACTTACAGTGTCACATCCCATATTGGAGTGCCGGTTAGCAACCCAGCTACTCTGCTTCCAGTCCAGCTTCCTGCCAATGCACCTGGGAAGCAATTGAAGATGATCCATATACTTGGGGTCCTACAACCAACCTTGGAGACCAGGATGGAGTTTCAGGCTCCTGTCTTCAGCCGAGACCAGCCCTGAACATTGGGAAGTGAACCAGTAGATGGACTATCTCTCTCCCGCTCTGTCCCCTTTCTCCCCCACCTGTCGCTCTGCCTTTCAAATAAGTATGCAGTAAGTAGATAAATCTTTTAAAAAGATAAATATTGAATTCAAGCCATCCCCCTAACATTATTCTCTCCCTTTTCTGTAGAAACTCATTTGTTTACTAACTCATTGTGTTTTACTTGGTTTCAGAGCTCCAGTTTCCCTGTTTTAGATTGAAAAATTGATGGTCCAAATACAGTAGTACACTTAACTCATCCAGTTTCTAGGGAGAAGGCAACAGTGAGTATTCTGGTTCTCTGGTCAGGCTCCATGTACAAGCAGGGAGGAGTGTGATGCTTGAAAACAATTAAAGTGTTTGCCAAAGGGAATGTGTACCACCGATGTTCAGATGAGTATAATGAGTATATTTGACCTAATGAATTGCATAGCAATATTCCCTCACAGCTTGAAGAAATTAAAATCACTTTGTCTTTAAACTAACATTATTGTTTCTTAATAATTCTTGAAGACATAATTGGGCCTGATCTTGTTTCCTTTGAATAAATTGCTTATTCATGGGAGATGAATCTCAACAGTTGGCTTTGACCTAATGAGAAAAATAATTTGTCTTGGAGGATTCCTCTAAGTTGAAATGATTCTAAAAATCATCTCAGGAAATCTCCCACTTTTGCTACTATTAAAAGAATACTATAAATCAAAAATCCTTCTATCAAGCTATCTTCCTGACAGCAAAGTATGGAAATTCTGTATGTCCTTGAACCCAGTGCTGAGCAGTCATCTTGTTTTTGCTTTTGTTTTTTACTGCTAAGCACTTAAATGACTTCTCCACTGATGCTAGCTCCATTTCCTCATGCATTTTATAGTTAACTCCATGTTGAACTTTACAACTTTCCACTGTTTTTTGTCCCTAGAGCACTTGACCCTGGAAAACCTCACTTTTCTTAAAATGTTCTGCTTCCTTAGCTTCATGGACAATTGAGATGTATAAGTTATCATGTTTTCTGATGGTTCTCTTTTGAGAGCTAGCACACACATATGCACACAACCTTACACTCATATGCCATACATACAGTTATATTTATATATACAAATGCACACAAAAGCATGTATGTGCCATGTTAACTCAGGTGTCCACACATTAGAATTCAAATCTTGTGGTTCATCATCATTGCTGTTTTGAAACAGTATTATTATCCTTTATCATAGACTATTGCTATCTTGCTCATTTACATTCAGTTCAGTTTCTACTCCTGTCCTTGATGATCATGTATATGTGTATTCTTTATAATTGTACACCCATCAAAACTTTCTCATCAGGGTCGGCGCTGTGGCTTGACGCCCTAGCTTGAAGCGCCAGCATCCCATATGGGTGCCAGTTTGAGACCCGGCTGCTCCTCTTCCAATCCAGCTCTCTGCTATGGCCTGGGAAAGCAGTAGAAGATGGCCAAGTCCTTGGGCCCCTGCACCTGCATGGGAGACCTGGAAGAAGTTCCTGGCTCCTGGCTTCAGATCAGTGCAGCTCCAACCATTGCTGCCCACTAGGGAGTGAACCATCGGATGGAAGACTTCTCTCTCTCTCTCTGCCTCTCCTCTCTCTGTGTAACTCTGACTTTCAAATAAATAAATAAAAACCTTTTATCACTACATGCAACTGTTTTAATACTCTAGTAGCGTGGAGTGTCAAGAAACACTATAAAGCTTGTTAGGTCTCCAAGTAAACAGATAAATGAGGATGGCATCACTCTGTATTCTCATGTTTCCTAAATCTGGAAGAATGCTATTAAAATTCTTCATATGGAGATAAGACTATAGTGGGACATGATGTCATTTATTTATTTTTATTTTTTTGACAGGCAGAGTGGACAGTGAGAGAGAGAGACAGAGAGAAAGGTCTTCCTTTGCCATTGGTTCACCCTCCAATGGCCGCCGCGGCCGGCGCACAACCCTGATCCGAAGGCAGGAGCCAGGTGCTTCTCCTGGTCTCCCATGGGGTGCAGGGCCCAAGCACTTGGGCCATCCTCCACTGCACTCCCTGGCCACAGCAGAGAGCTGGTCTGGAAGAGGGGCAACCGGGACAGAATCCGGCGCCCCGACCAGGACTAGAACCCAGGGTACCGGCGCCGCAGGCAGAAGATTAGCCTAGTGAGCCTCGGCACCGGCCATGATGTCCTTTTTTTAAAATAAAGGTTTGTTTATTTTATTTGAAAGGCAAAGTTACACAGAGAGAGGAGAGGCAGAGAGAGAGGGAGGTCCTCCATCTGATGGTTCACTCCCCAGATGGCCGCAATGGCCGGAGCTGTGCCCATCCGAAGCCAGGAGCCAGGAGCTTCTTGCAGGTCTCCCATGTGGGTGCAGGGCCCAAGGACCCCGGCCATCTTCTACTGCTTTCTCAGGCCATAGCTGAGAGCTGGATTGGAAGAGCAGCAGCCGGGACTAGAACCGGCGCCCATATGGGATGCTGGCGCTTCAGGCCAGGGCATTAACTTGCTGCACCACGGCACCGGCTCCAAGGGACATGATGTCCTTTCTCAGGGATTTCAACCCAATTAATTCCCTTGATTTTTTGATTCCTCTTTCTTCTCTCTTCCTCTCATGCAATTATCTTTATATATTTTTCAGAGAAAAGCATTGTAGCAGAGAAATGATTCTGCTTGATTCTATTTTGTCAAATCTTTCTTGCTTTATACAAAAGTTGAGACCCTGGCACTTTATTAACTAATTATTATTTATCTGAAATACAGACAGAGGCAGAGAAGCAGGTCTTCCATTCTCTAGTTCACTCTCCAAATGGCCACAATGGTCAGGGCTAGGCCAGGCTGAAGCCAGGAGCAGGGAACTGTTTCCAGGTCTCCCTTGGGAATGTCAGAGACCCAAGTACTTGAGCCATCACTTGCTGCCTCCTCTGATGTGCATTATAAGGAAACGGAAATCAGGAGGGAAGCCAGCCGGGATTCAAAAACCATATACTCTTATATTGAGTGAGGGCTTCCCAAGGTGTGTTTTTCACTGCTGCACCAAACACTCAAGCCATGAAGCTTCGGCAATTTAAAGACAAAAAATATTAAAATGCAATGTCTTTATTATTTGATTCTCCTCTATTTAGCGTCACTGAAGCAAAGGTTGTCATTATTTCAGTTTTCTGAAAAGTCTCATGGAATCAACAAGAATGGTGGAAAAATTTTACAGTTGTACAATATGGGGGGTATTTTAACAAGTTTATGGAAAATGGAACTGAAAAATAAGCTTTTTATTGAACAAAATTTGAAATCCATGCATATGAAGGTCCTTCAAAAAATTCATGAAAAATGCACATGGTGACAAAAGTGTGCACATATTTCAATATTTTTATCAAAGCAAATTTATCTTTTAAGTTCATTTTCACAAATCTTTTTTTTTATTTTTATTTTTCTTTTATTTAATGAATATAAATTTCCAAAGTACGACTCATGGGTTACAATGGCTTCCCCCCCCATACCGTCCCTCCCACCCACAACACTCCCCTTTCCCACTCCCTCTCCCCTTCCATTCACATCAAGATTCATTTTCGATTATCTTAATATACAGAAGATCAGCTTAGTATACATCAAGTATGGATTTCAACAGTTTGCTCCCACACAGAAACATAAAGTGAAAAATAATAGGTGATTTTTTTTAAATGATGATGAAATCAGATCAGACCTATTGTCATGTTTAATCCCAGTGAGAGTCAAGTTGGGAATTGATAATTTCTTTCTTTTTTTTTTTTTTTTACAGAAGATCAGTTTAGTGTACATTAAGTAAAGATTTCAATCGTTTGCACCCCCATAGAAACACAAAGTGAAATATACTGTTTGAGTACTCGTTATAGCATTAAGCCTCAGTGTACAGCACATTAAGGACAGAGATCCTACATGAGGAGTAAGTGCACAGTGACTCCTGTTGTTGACTTTACAAATTGACACTCCTGTTTATGGCATCAGTAATCTCCCTATGCTCCAGTCATGAGTTTCCAAGGCTATGGAAGCCCCTTGAGTTCTCCGACTCTTATCTTGTTTAGACACGGTCATAGTCAAAGTGGAGGTTCTCTCCTCCCTTCAGAGAAAGGCACCTCCCTCTTTGAAGACCTGTTCTTTCCACTGGGATCTCACTCACAGAGATCTTTTTGCCAGAGTGTCTTGGCTTTCCATGCCTGAAATACTCTCATGGGCTTTTCAGCCAGATCCGAGTGCCTTTAGGGCTGATTCTGAGGCCAGAGCATTTTCACAAATCTTTTTGAAGTAGTTTCATATTACATATAAAATACATAATCAAAATATGTAGAAATACATATGAATTATAAGAAATACTTTAATATATTAGACATTTTCATTGATGCTTTGTCAGTTCCTAAAGAGGAAATTCAATTAAAAAAAATCAAAATCTCTTAAAACATAGAATTAGCCTGGAAAAAAATAAAGCATTTGTATTTTATTATAGCCAAAAAGAGATAAAAGTCTTCTTTTAAATTATTTAATTTATTACATGACTTTTCAGCCAAACCTGGTATTTGACTAAGTTTAAAGTGATAGAACTCTTTTAAAAGGGGTAATTATAGTAACAACAAACAGTTTCTAAACTTCAAAGTTGAGGACTGGATTCAAACATGGTATTTTCAATCTAGTCTTCTTAGAACTTTTGTAGCTTTTCATGTTAATTAACATTTGTAGTTATATAGATCAAATAAATACCCTCTTTGTGTATTTAAAATATTTTTGATCACCTAATGTGTGATAAGCACTGTTCTAGTGCTAGTAGTAGATAAAGTAATTATGATCCTCATGGAACTCTGAGTCTAGTGGGAAAGACAGACCGTATTCATACAATAAATATATGAGGGGGGGTCTTCAAAAAGCTCATGGAAAGTACACATTATGGAAAAAAATTATACATATATTTCAAAATGTGCCTGCACTATATTGAACTTAGCTTGTATTCTATTTCCATGAACTTTTTGAAGTACCTTTATACAGTTAAAACTATGACAGGGGCCGGTTCTGTGGCGTAGCGGGTAAAGCTGCCTGCAGTGCCAGCATCCCATATGGGCACCGGTTCAAGACACAGCTCCTCCACTTCAGATCCAGCTCTCTGCTATGGCCTGGGAAAGCAGTGGAAGATGACCCAAGTCCTTGGAGCCCTGTACCTGCGTGGGAGACCTGGAAGAAGTTCCTGGCTCCTGGTTTCTGGCTTTGGATCTTCACAACTCCGGCCATTGCAACATTCTGGGGAGTGAACCAGTGGATGGAAGACTCTCTCTCTGCCTCTGCCTCTCTGTAACTCTGCCTTTCCAATAAATAAATCTTTAAAAACAAATAAACTCAAATGTCTCTTCATATACCTAAGCATCATGAATCTCACTGGATTTTCTCAATTGCTTTCTCAATTTAACCCCTGTCTATTTCACACCTACTCCACTTAAGTCTAACATGTTTTCTTAAATACTTCCCTTCCCTTTTCTCTTGCCAGAACAAATGATATTATCCCAATATTTACATTCTCTGCTGAGTCAGTTTCTTCTTCTTGGACTTTTTTTCTTCTTGTAATAATGTGCTCAAGTTGAAAATGGATCCAAATGGACACCATAGAAATATTTTGTTATTGATGATGAAGGGAAAAGAATAGGATGTTTGGGAATGATGTGATTTCCCATCTATTTATACAATTTTGATCATTATACTTTATCCTATATCCTATGAGGTAAGCTCTGTACTTAAACATTCATTCAAATTCCAAACCTCCAGCCGGACTGCACTCTTGTCCAACACTAGATACTTCTTATTCCCCTGGGAGTGTGTGAGAATCTTCTTATAACTTTGATAAAGGAGACTTGTTGCTTGGTAGTCACTAATGAGTGGTTATATAGTTTTCATCTGAATTTTAATCATTATTTGGCCTGATATTTACATTTTCTTCCTTTTTATAGAAAAAAAGATTTATTTATTGGGGCTGGCGTTATGTCATAGCAGGTTAAGCCACCACCTACAGTGCCAGCCCATACGGGTGCCGGTTTGAGTCCCAGCTGCTCCAAATTAAATCCAGCTCTCTGTTAATGTGCTTAGGAAAGCAGCAGCGGTAGGCCCAAGTATTTGGACTGCTGCACTCATGTGGGAGATCCAGATGAAGCTCCTGGCTCCTGGCTTGCACCTGGCTCAGCCCTGGCCATTGTGGCCAATGAATGGAAGATATCTCTCTCTCTCTCTGTCTCTCCGTTTCAATCCCTCTGTAACTCTGCCTTTCAAATAAAGAAATAAACTTTTTTTTAAAAAAATAGAAAAATATTTATTTATTTGAAAGGCTGAGTTACCCAGAGAGAGAGGGAGAGACAGAAAGACATCTTCCATCCGCTGATTCATTCCTTAAATAACCACAATAGCCAGAGCTGGGCTGATCCTAAACCAAGAGCCAGGAGCTTCTTCTGTGTCTCCCACATGCATGCAGGGGCCATCTTACACTTGGACCATCTTCCGCTGCTTTCCTAGGAGCGTTAGCAGGTAGCTGGATCAGAAGTGGATCAGCAGGGACTCAAATTGGCACCCATATGGGATGCAGGCATCCCAGGCGGTGGCTTTATCCAATATGCCACAATGCTGGCCCGTGTTTAATTTTCCTACCGTGAGGAATCCTTGAAACAAAATTTGGCTTTGTGGTCTTGGTCCAAAACAGTGTGGGACCTTGTCAAATCTCGTGTAACTATTAGCATCTCTGTGTCTCCTTACAAGTCCATCTTTGTATCAAGTCTCTGGTGTAGTCCTCAACCTAAGGTTGTTTCTCTAGACTCAAAATATTATCTTCCAAGAATTTGTAGCTCAGAAGAGGAATTCTGTTGCTTCCTTCTTGGTAGTCTTATAACCTTGGACATATTTCCAAAGGATATGTTACTCAGTAGTACTAGTCATTTACTTAGACCTATTCAAAATGCATTTGTCAGCAATATACTATAATAATAATAGCAACATTATTCTTAATAAACTTCTCTGGTTTCTTTTTTTAAGATTTATTTATTTACTTGAAAGGCAGAGTTACAGCAAAAAGAGAGACACAGAGAAGAGATCTTTTTTTTATATATAGTTTTCAAATTTATGGGAGGTGAACAAATTTCATGTATTTCATATATACAGCTTTAGGAGCAGAGTGATACTTCTGACCCTACCCCCCTTCCTTCCTGTGCTTCCACCCTCCCTTCTCCGTCCTTCTTATTTTATATTTTAATTTTTAAAATTTTTACAATGACATACTTTCAGTTTATTTTATAATCACAAGCTTAACCCTCCACTAAATAAAGAATTCAACAAATAATATAAGTAGAAAAAATAAACTACTGTCCCTTAAGAGTCTAAACAAGAGCTATAAATTATAATCACATCTCAAAATGTCAGTCAGCTCATACACATTTTTGAAAAGATTTATTTCATGTATTTGAAAGTCAGAGTTACACACAGAAAGAGGTAGAGCCAAATACAAAGAGATCTTCCATCAGCTGGTTCACTCCCCAAATGGCTGCAACAGCCAGGGCAGAGCCAGGCCTAAGCCAGGAGCTTCCTCCAGGTCTACCATGTGGGTGTAGGGGCCCAAGGATTTTGGCCATCTTCCACTTCTTTCCTAGGTATATCAGCAGGGAGCTGGATAGAAAGTAGAGCAGCTGGGAAATGAACCTGTGCCCATTTGGGATACTGGTGCTGCAGGCTGCAGTTTTATCTGCTAGGCCACAAAATTGGCTCCATATGTCATTTTTTGTTTGTACTCTGTATATTAGCTACTACAAAATCAGGGAAAACATGTATTTGTCTTTGTTGGACTGGCTTATTTCACTAAGCATAATGGTTTCCAGTTGCATCCATTTTGTTGCAAAAGACAAAATTTCATTCTTTTTGTGGCTGAGTAGTATTCCATAGTGTATATATACCACATTTCCTTTATTCAGTCATCAGTTGATGGACATCTGGGTTGACTCCACATAGTAGCTATTGTGAATTGAGCTGCAATAAACATGGGGCTACAGATAACTCTTTTGCATGCTGATTTCATTTCCTTTGGGTAAATTCCCAGGAGTGGGATGAGTAAGTCATATGGTAGGTCTACGTTCATATTTCTGAGGAATATCCATACTGTCTACCTCAATGGCTGCACCAGTTTACATGCCCACCAACTGTGGATTAGGTGACCTTTTCCCCACATCCTTGCCTGCATCCATTTATTTCTTTATTTCTGTATGATAGCCATTCTAACTGAGCTGAGGTGAAACTTGATTGTGATTTTGATTTGCATTTCCCTGAGGGCTAGTGATTCTGAGCATTTTTTCATGTGTCTTGAATTCCTCCACTGGTTCACTCCCCAAATGGCCGTAACGCAGGCTGGGCCGATCGGCAGCCAGGATCTAGGAGTTTCTTCCAGGTCTCCCATGTGGGCAGAGGGTCCCAAGTACTTGGGCCATCTTTCTCTGCTTTCTCGGGAGAATTAGCAGCGAGCTGGATTAGAACTGAAGCGTCAGGGACATGAACTGGCACCCATGTGGGACACCAGCATCGCAGGTGGCATATTAACCCACCTATGCCACAACACCAGCCCCTGATCCCTTTAAAAATCTGGTGAGCACTGTAGTGACTCAGCAAGGGTAAATGACATTTGAGGACAATATAAACAAATGATTGCACCCTCTGTCTTCAAATATTGCTACACTTGGTCTGGGAATGAATGAATGAATGAATAAATAAGTAATGAAGCTATAGACATTATTTTGCTTAGCCTATGAAATGAAACATTTCAATGCAAACTTGAAAGAATCTCTAATTCACATCTTCATGCATCAACAATTTCCAAGACTCTAAGTCCATCCTTCATATAGTTCATGACTTTGAAATCAAAGAAACTTTTTGAAAATATTGCTAATACATAATTATTATTATATAAAAGTTAATTATTGTCTGACGCCGTGGCTCACTTGGCTAATCCTCCACCTGTGGCACCGGTACCCGGGTTCTAGTCCTGGCTGGGCGCCGGGTTCTGGTCCCAGTTGCTCCTCTTCCAGTCTAGCTCTCTGCTGTGGCCCGGGAGTGCAGTGGAGGATGGCCCAAGTCCTTGGGCCCTGCACCCGCATGGGAGACCAGGAGGAAGTGCCTGGCTCCTGGCTTCAGATCAGCACAGCTTGCCAGCCACAGTGGCCATTGAGGGGTGAACCAACGGAAAGAAGACCTTTCTCTCTGTCTCTCTCTCTCTCTCTCTCACTGTCTAACTCTGCCTGTCAAAAAAATTTAATTATTATTTTTTAATTTACTTGAAAAGTAACAAGGCAGAGATTTTCCATCCACTTGTTCACTCCTTAAATGTGTGCAACAGCGTGTGCTGGGTCTGGATCCTAAAAGTTAATCTGGGTTTCCCAAGTGGGTGGAAGGGACCCAAGTACTTGAGTCACCACCTTCTGTTTCCTGTGGTGTGCATTAACAGGAAGCTGCAATTGGAAACAGAAGCAAAACGCAAACTGCATTATTTGGTACGGGATGCAGGCATCCCAAGCAGTGTCCTAACCATTGGACCAAAACGTACTCCCCTGAAACGTTCCTGAAGGTATTTGTAAGTCAAAAGTATTGAAGAATAAAAACTCCTGGTTCCATTTTGTTATGTTTGTGGCTGGTATTTACATTATTCAGAGTAAAGCAACTATAAAACAAAGCAATGTCTGTCCTATTAATATTGTACGCCCTTCATATCTTGGTTACTGTGCGTGACTTAGTTGATAGAATGAATGGAGTGAAGAAACTGAAACTCCATTTTCCATTCCATGCTAAAATCTCAAAGTCCAGAGAACCATGAAAAGTTTCAGAAAGATAAGTTCATCTTACCTAGGCAATTATGAAAATCGTCCCTGATGAACTTATCTATAAGGTTAGGTCTGAAGGATAAGTACTTTATACCAAATTATATATGTGTATTGAGGTGAATGAGAGATAGAAGGTTGTTACACAACGTTATATATACCATACTTCTACCTTCTAATATTTTTATTCTACTTTGGCTCTTTTTGTCACAGATACTATCTTCTGGTTGGTTGGAATACTGTTGTCTGTCTAATCTCAAAGAATAGGCAATTAATATATATAAACACTGTCATCATTTGAGTCCCTGATGTTAATTTCTTCAGTGTGTTTTTGCAGAACTTTCTGCATTTTTTGCATCTGGCCACACAGAGTCACAGTTTCGTATGGAGTTCCTAATGATGTAAGAAAAACCATATATTTTTCTGTAGCCTAATGCAAATGTGTAACTGTTACAGTTAGATATTATCTTGTGTTTGTCAGTGATAAGTCAAGATGGAATAGGTTCCTACTATATAATATAATTTGTGGGACATGAAAAACTCAACTCTGAAAAATATTTTCTGATAAAACTATTCTAAGGCAGCACTTTATGTTACAACACGGAAAATTCCCTGCGAAGATTATACCTAAGATGGATCATCTAAGAATCTCAGAGAGTATCTCGTTTTGGATTTATCAGAACAGTCTGAATTGTTTATCAAACATGTCTCACATATTTTATGCCACTTATCACATGGTGTGATGTTTATTTTCTTATCTAACATCCCAGATGGACTATAAAGTCCAGAAGGTGGTCAGCTACTGAATTCTATTTATTTTTATACCACCAGCATGCATCATATAAACCAGAGACATTTAGTAGCTGTGTTTGAAGGAATGTATGGATGAATTGTACAATAATATACATCTGTGAAAAATATTTTATAAAAAATATTACATATGGTCAATCCTAGGTCCAAACAGGAAGCTAACAAGGACAATTCATGTTTGTTTTAATAAAATATGAATTCAGAAAAACAAATTTCAAATGTGGCACAAACAGAATGCTGATTTAGTAGGGAGCTCCATTGTGAAGAGAGGTATAACTGGGCTGTCAAGGAGCAGCGTGGTTGCACTGAATTCAGAGGGAGAAGGTAGGTGTAGAGAATGGTACTGGGGAAGGACAAAGAAAGTCAACTTTATTTCATCCCAAACAATTCATGATGCCTTAGGAGAGTGAAGCACAATTAGCCACTTAGCCTCTCAACATTCCTGGCAGTATATTGTGCACAGTGTTTCTAAAACATAATCCTAATGTACTGAAGTGATACTGACATTGTTGGTTGCATGAGCTCTACTTGTGTATTTAAGTTTTTTTTCTTTTACTTATCCATTTTTGTTTGTCTTTCAATTGTTAATTTCAATTTATTATATACTTTAAAATTATTCATTTATTTTCATTCTATTTGAAAGGCAGAAGGCCGGCACCTTGGCTCACTAGGCTAATTCTCCGCCTAGCGGCGCCGGCACACTGGGTTCTAGTCCTGGTTGGGGCGCCGGATTCTGTCCCGGTCGCCCCTCTTCCAGGCCAGCTCTCTGCTGTGGCCAGGGAGTGCAGTGGAGGATGGCCCAGGTGCTTGGGCCCTGCACCCCATGGGAGACCAGGAAAAGCACCTGGCTCCTGGCTCCTGCCATCGGATCAGCGCGGTGCGCCGGCCGCAGTGTGCCAGCCGCGGCGGCCATTGGAGGGTGAACCAACGGGAAAGGAAGACCTTTCTCTCTGTCTCTCTCTCTCTCTCACTGTCCACTCTGCCTGTCAAAAAAAATAAAAAAAATTAAAAAATAAAAAAAAAAGAAAGGCAGAGAGAGAGAGAGAGGGAGAGATCTTCCATCCATTGGTTCACTGTTCAAATTTCCTCAACAGTCAGGGCTGGATCCAACTGAAGCCAGGAGCCCAAAGGTCATTCTGGGTCTCCCAAGAGAATGGCATGAACTTAAGTGCTTGTGCCGATACCTGCTGTCTCCTACTGTTTGCATTCGCAGAACACCAGGATTGGAAGCAAAGCCAAGACTCAAACCCAAGTTCTCTGCTGTGTGATTCAAGTCTCCCAAGAGGTGTCTTAATCATTGTGCCAAATACTTTCCTTATATTATATACTTAATATTATAATAAATATTATGCTAAAGTTAGCAAGAGTTATGAACAGAAATGCTGTCTCTAAAAAATAGAATGTGCACCATAACTTTAGTATCCATCCTTCATTCCAATAACATTTACACAAGTCCTCATCATTAATTATCTATGAGTAACAGATTACAGACACATAACCAATATTTTGTCCATATTTTCAAGAAGAAATAAATCTTATATACAAGAATGTCAGTTGTACAAATTGTAACAGAATTTCAGTGCCTCTTGTCTTAAATATCAATCATTTCTGCAATGTCTGGTCTGACTTTCAATATCATACTTACACAGAATTTATTCATGGTCTGCACAGGCTGGGTTCACTGTTAGGATTTTAGCCAACTATCCAGCCCAACATCAGTTGTTACCTGCACAAAGCCATTGTCAAAAAGGTGAGAGCATGGCCAATAAACTCTGCTCTCTCTTCGCTTTTTTTTTAAAAAAATGTTATTTATTTTTATTTGAAAGTCAGATTTACACAAAGAGAGGAGAGGCAGAGTGAGAGAGAGGTCTTCCATCTGCTGGTTCACTCCCCAATTGGCTGCAACGGCCAGAGCTGTGCCAATCTGAAGCCAGGAGCCAGGAGCTTCTTTCAGGTCTCCCCGCGGGTGCAGGGGCCCAAGGACCCGGGCCATCTTCTACTGCTTTCCCAGGCCATAGCAGAGAGCTGGATTGGAAGTGGAGCAGCCAGGTCTTGAACCGGTGCCCATATGGGATGCTGGCACTTCAGGCCAGGCGTTAACCTGCTGTGCCACAGTGCCAGCTCCTCTCTCTTTGCTTTAAGTCATTATTACGAGAATGAAAGGGAAATGTCTGTTGGGCCTCACAGGAGAGGAAATTTGAAAAAAAAAATGGGACTAATTACTACTTCAGCTCCCCATAATGACTCTGATTAAAAGCAGATTGGAGAAAATTATATAAAACTATATTATATGGGAAGGAACAATACTGATTTTAAGAACAAAATACTAGTTGCAAGTTTATTAATGGTAAGTCAGAACTGTCACCCTTAGAGATATTAAGAAAAGAAACAGACCCAGAGAAATTAAGCTGTTGCATTCCAGAAAGATTTATAGTTGATTGCTAAACAAACTAGAATTAACAGCAAAAAGCTATTTCTTATTCAAAGGGGATGGAAAATAACATCAGGTGAGGTGGAATATGAATATAGGGTAAGCAGGCATCCTTTTCCTTTTTGATAGGGATGCCTTAGGTAAAGAGGAACTGAAGTTGTTAAGTGATTACACATGTCTTTAATCTTTCATATGGATGATAAAAAGTAAATTGAGTTCTGTCTTGACTTCATTAGGTTAAGCGTAAAACCTCTGGGGCCAGCGCTATGGCATAATAGGTTAAGCCTCTGCTTGTGGTGCTGGCAGGCATCACATATGGGTGCTGGTTCGAGTCCCGACTGCTCCACTTCCCATCCAGCACCCTGCTGATGGGCTGGGAAGGCAATGGAGGATGGCCCAACTGCCTGGGCCCCTGCACCCGCGTGGGGGACTCAGAGGAAGCTCCTGGCTCCCGGTTTTTGATCGACCCAGTTCTGGCCATTGCAGCCATTTGGGGAGTAAACCAATAGATGAAGACCTCTCTCTCTCTCTCTCTCTCCCCCTCTCCCTCTCTCCCTCTCCCCCTCTCTCCCTCTCTCCCTCTCTCCCTCTCTCCCTCTGTAAGTCTGTAACTCTGCTTCAAATAAATAAATCTAAAAAAAAAAAAAAAAAAAAAAAAAAACCACTGGGGCTGTGGCGCAGCGGGTTAAAGCCCTGGCCTGAAGCGCCAGCATCCCATATGGGCACCAGTTCTAGTCCCGGCTGCTCCTCTTCCAATCCAGCTCCCTGCTATGGTCTGGGAAAGCAATAGAAGATGGCCGTAGTCCTTGGGCCCCTGCACCCACGTGGGAGACCCAGAAGAAACTCCTGGCTCCTAGCTTTGGATCGGCACAGCTCTGGCCGTTGCGGCCATCTGGGGAGTGAACCAGCAGATGGAAGACCTCTCTTTCTGTGTCTCTCTCTGTAACTCTGTATTTCAAATAAATAAAAATAAAAATAAATCTTTTTTTTTTTTTTACAGGCAGAGTGGACAGTGAGAGAGAAAGACAGAGAGAAAGGTCTTCCTTTGCCATTGGTTCACCCCCCAAATGGCCACCGCGGCCAGCGCGCTGCGGCCAGCGCACCATGCTGATCCGAAGGCAGGAGCCAGGTGCTTCTCCTGGTCTCCCATGGGGTGTAGGGCCCAAGCACTTGGGCCATCCTCCACTGCACTTCCTGGCCACAGCAGAGAGCTGGCCTGGAAGAGGGGCAACCGGGACAGAATCTGGTGCCCCGACCAGGACTAGAACCCGGTGTGCCGGCGCTGCAAGGTGGAGGATTAGCCTAGTGAGCTGCGGCGAAAAATAAATCTTTAAAAAATAAAAAAAGTAAAAGTAGAGTACCACATTACCCAGAAATCCAACTATTGTTTTATATATATCTGTGGGACATGAAATTAGTCTGTTGAAGAGACATCTGTACTCCCGTGTTTATTGCAGTACTATTCACAATAACGGAGAAATAGAAACAACATCCATAGATGAATGGATAAAGAAAATAAGGTCCGTATGCACAGTGGAATATCACTCCGTCATAACAAGGGTGAAATCACAACAATCTGGATAGAATTGCTGATTATTGGTAAGTGAAATAAGCCTGGCATAAAAAGACAAATACTGCACCTCATTCCTATGTGGAATCTAAAAATGTTTATCTCAGGAAAATTTGAAATTAGAAAAATGGTTACCAGAGGCTTAGTATAATAGGGGTGAAGGGAGAAAGGAAAAGATTGATCCAAAGGTGCTAAGTTGTAGTTTTTTAGGAAAAAGATGTTCTGCAGGCTGGCGCTGTGGCGTAGAGGGTAAAGCTGCTGCCTGCAGCGCCGGCATCCCATATGGGCACTGGTTGGAGTCCCGGCTGCTCCACTTCCAATCCAGCTCTCTGCTATGGCCTGGGAAAGCAGTAGAAGATGGCTCAAGTCCTTGGGCCCCTGTACTCGCATGGGAAGACCCGAGGAAGCTCCTGGCTCCTGGCTTTGGATGGGCTCAGCTCTAGCCATTACGGCCAATTGGAGAGTGAACCAGTGGATGGAAGACTTCTCTCTCTCTCTCTCTCTCTCTCTGCCTCTTTTCTCTCTATGTAACACTGATTTTCAAATGAATAAATAAATTTTAAAAACCAGAAAAAGACGTTCTGGTGTTTTATTGAACAGTAGGAGGACCATGGATAACAATATCATACTGAATATTTCAAAAAAGCTAAAAGAAATTAGAATATTTTCAACCAAAATGATAAATGTTTGATGAAATAGATATATTTACCATGATGTGAACATTATACATTGTACACATGTCTCAAGGCATCCCATGGTAACCCATATACATGTACACATTTTGCATGTCAATTAAATAAATGAATAACATGAAAAAACAAAGACTGAGTAAAATTAGTCAAATGATATAGTAATTGGTACATGAACAGTGAAAACAACAATAAAACCAAAACATTTTTTCTGGGGAGGGGGGTGGAGGGAGAGCTGTGTGCATGTGCACATGTGTGTAATCAGACACTTTTTACTTATAATCATTTATACTTCTAGGATATATGCATGCCTGAATGGAGTTAGTAAACTGGTTGGGTACACTTGCTTGTATCTCTTTGTCCAATGTTACTAAGGACCTCTACGAGTGAATTTAATTTTGGAAAAAGAGCCGAGCACATAAAAAGCAAATCTATTGTGGATAAGAAGTTAAGTAATTCTTCATGATAATTTCTAAAACTTTGAGGTATTAGCTTTTCTGCTTTGGGACACCCTAGCCAACTGTATTGCATGAATGGGCGACAGACTTTTCTCCTCTTTTCATCCAAGAACAGTGAAGTTTTGGCCCCATTAGGGTTCCAGTAAATTAGTGTTGGCAGCTGAATTTAGCCTGAGCATTGCTACTGCTGAACAGCAGGGATAGTGGTAACCAGGAAAAGTGGCAACAAAATTAGGAAACGCACAGTAGTCGAATAACTGCCTTGGCTATTGTGTCCAACAGAAGCGATTTGGCCCAAAGCACACCTCACAGTAGTAAATTATAATTGTCCATGAGTAACTATAAAATACTCTCTAGTAATGCCTAGACATTTTTGTAGAGTGACTTTTCAGAGTACTGCAGACTTGCGGTAGCAGATGGGGTAATAGCCACAAAAACAAATCAAGCGGTGTTGAAGATGATCTATTTTTAACTACAGATTGGAAGGTAGCACTCAGGGTACATAGAAAAAGTGTCTTCAGATTGCAGCCATCACCATTTATATACAAAACCTCTTCTTTTCCTGTCTGTATCCCTTTTCCTCTTCCTTATAAAAAATACTGTGTTCTGTTTACAGATTAGCTAGCTTCTGGCTGGAGTTAAGAGGCACAATCCAGGATGGTATTTCATCCAGGAAAAAGAAAGTGATATTTGGGGCATTCCTTGCCAGTTTGGAATATCTAAAACCATACCCATAATTGTATGCCTAAACATGGTTAACAGTAACTATGCAGACATCTCTGAACTGAATTTTTAAATTCTCCTGATATACACGAAGAAAAAAGAAGCTTGTAATGAACTTTGAGAAAAAATCCTTTAGATAACCTTTGGGATCTGAACTACTCAGTACTTAAAGGAGAATTTAAGAATTATTTATGGTAACTACTCCTGAAGAAAGAAGTGCTCTCAACCCCAGCTTTAATCCAGATGAAAGAAAGCAGCTTTGGGAGACTTGAGTTTTTCTCTCTAATCTTAATTTGTGTACAGTTTAATCATATGTAAATATGATTAAAATCTGATTGATTCTTTAAAATATGAAATTATAACAGTTGTGTTAAACTTATAAAAAACTTGAATTTAAAAAAAATTAATCATCCAGACTTTCAAAATTAGCCAACTATTAAATAGATGAATATACACTAAGGGGCATGGCTCAGAAGAGCTATTTTACATTACACACTAATAATTGGAAAACATTTGCATGCATTCTGTTGGTTAATGGTGAAAGGACAAACATAATTTATCATGGCTTTAAATCATGTTTTTAATCAATCAGTACAAATAAGAATGGTATGTAATATTTAATGGTAAGAATAATAACTTGAAATGAGCAGTTTTTCAATAAACTAAAGAAAAAATATACTAGTGTCATGTTAAGCCCCATAAATATAAAATTATGACAGCATGTCAAATGTTACACCTAACTCAGTAGAGCAAATTAAGATAAATGCAGTTTAGTTGTATTGGCTTTATACGGCGGTTTTGCTGACAGTTTGTTGTCTCTGTTTTCTTATGATAAAGAATTACCATGGTTGTACAAGTTTACTCTCTGAATCTGGGCAAATTTTTCACAAAACTGTCAATGTTGTCTACTACTAGCTTTTCACTCATGAATATACATATTTTGCGGAAAGATTTAAGGCAAGGTGGTATGAGTCAATCACACAAAGTTTTCTTGTTGCAAGTTCATATTTCAAATGTTTCAGCTATCACTTACAGAGATGAAAAAGAAAAAAAATAATTATTCTAAACTGAATATTTGTGGATCAAGATATAATTTAAGACATCATCTATTCTAGGTCTTGGAATTCTCCAATAGATGAATATGTGTTTCAGGCAGATCCATTATTCAGAAACTCCATACCACAAATATGGTTCCCAGCTCAACGTAGCATGGGAACAGAGACCTGGAGAGCTATGTAAGTTCTCATAAATCTGTGTTCTCAGAAGTGACATATACCATTTCCACACTCAGAACATTAGCCATAACTAATCACCTGACCCAAACTACCATAAACGAAATATCTATGTTCCTTTTCTCTAGAACACTATTCCTCCTGTAATCTATGTATGAATCACTAGGTGAGTTTGTTAAAATGGAAATGTTGTTGTGGTAGTTTGGAGATGCTAACTTAAATTCCTCATTTGTAATAATGTCTCAATCCATGCTGATGCTTGTAGTTTTAATTCATATTTTCAACAGTAAGATTCCAAATTACTTGTCTAACGTAGAACCTTAAAGTAATGGAGTAAGTAAACCTTGAACTTTCAAACAATGTCAAATAATTTATTAGGTTATACTGATGTATACTCCTGTCTGTAATTTATAGATTTCTCTTTGATTCACAACCTTATCAACACTTGGTGTTTCCACATATCTTTATTTTACCAATCTGATGAATTTAAAATTGAATCTCATTTTAAACTTAATTTTCATTTCTCTGATTGCTGAAGTTTGGTTTCATTGCATATGTTTGATTGTCATTTTTGTATCCTTTATTGAAAACATCAGTTTGTATCTATCTTAGGTGTGGCCTGCAGAACCATACCTTGAGTTGGAACTTCACACAACAAGGTTTTATTAAGAAGTATTTCGAGGACACATTCAGTCCTGTGGCTGTGAGATCCAGAAGGGAACAAATGAACATTCGTGCCACAACACTTAACTTCTTAATTAAGAGATACTATCAGGAAAACAAAATATCCAGGTTGCTTTCTCCTTCCCATCAGACAAGCCAAAACAAATCCTGAAGTTCTTTTTCCTGCAAAAACAAGTCTCACATGTTCACTGTTAGGAATGAAAGTATACCAGCAAAGATGTGCACACCAGTGATAAAGAGATGTGAGGGGATATAGGTAGAATAACAGAAAGTCTCATGTTTTATTCAGTTATATTCCATTAGCCAGTGTTTCTTTCTGTCTTCTTTGTGCTTGAAATATCTTCTTGAAGATGATTATTTGTGTTTTCATTTTTAATGGATATTTTGAGGAACTGAGAATCTAAATTCTTAATTTTATTTTAGTCTAATGTATCAACATTTTAAATAATTAGAATTTTTATTTCTTTGAGAGTCATAAAGGGAGAGCGAGATCCCATCTGCTGGCTCACTGCTCAAATGCTTGAGGTGCTTAGGGCTGGGCAGAGCTGAAGCAAGGAGCCTAGAAACTCAGTCCAGGTCTGCTGATACGATGGTGTTTTTTTTTTTTAATTTTTTTTTAATTTATTTTTTGACAGGCAGAGTGGACAGTGAGAGAGAGAGAGAGACAGAGAGAAAGGTCTTCCTTTGCCGTTGGTTCACCCTCCAATGGCCGCCGCACCGCGCTGATCCGATGGCAGGAGCCAGGTACTTATCCTGGTCTCCCATGGGGTGCAGGGCCCAAGTACTTGGGCCATCCTCCACTGCACTCCCGGGCCACAGCAGAGAGCTGGCCTGGAAGAGGGGCAACTGGGACAGAATCCGGTGCCCTGACCGGGACTAGAACCCGGTGTGCCAGCGCCGCAAGGCGGAGGATTAGCCTAGTGAGCCATGGCGCCGGCATGCTGATATGATGTTAAGACCCAACTACTTGAACCACTACCACTGCCTCTAAGGGTCCACATTATCAGGAGGCGGGAATCAGGAGCTGGAGCAATGTATCCCATCAACTACTCTGATATGAGGTGTAGGAATACTATCCAGCATCTTAACAGTTGGTCAAATTCCTGCTCCAGCCCAACTTTTAAACTGGTGATTGTTTATTGAAGCTTTTGTAAGCTATACAATGTATACCAAGCAGAATAAATAAAATCAGGCTGCTACCACCATTAAAAAAAAAAAACTTGAAATTGACTCAGTGGTAGGAGGAGGCAACTAACTCTGAAGCATGGAAAATTTGAATTATGGAATGGTAAAATATTTTGTAAAATTTTAGCTAGCTGGGGCCGGCACTGTGATAGAATGGGTGAAGCCACCGCCTGCAGTGCCAGCATTCCACATGGGTGCCAGTTTGAGTCCCAGCTGCAGCACTTCTGATTCAGCTCTCTGCTATGGCCTGGGAAAGAAGTAGAAGATGGCCCAAGTGCTTGGGCCCCTGCACCCATGTGGGAGACCTGGAAGAAGCTCCTGGCTCCTGGCTTCGGATCGGCACAGCTCCGGCCTTGCGGCCAACTGGGGAGTAAACCAGCGCATGGAAGACCTCTCTCTCCCTCTCTCTGTCTCTGCCTCTCCTTCTCTCTCTGTGTAACTCCGACTTTCAAATAAATAAATAAAAATCTAAAAACAATTATATCTGGCAATATATCATAATTTACCTGTGCCTACTGAGTCTGCAGCACTAGGGGAAGTGGTTGACAAGAACTGAAGACAACTTATGCTTTGAGTAGTATGTCTGCATTTTATAAGGTATTTATTATTAGAAGTAAATGAGCTCATGTGCAATTTGGCTGTTTTATGGGTGTACTAAAGGCACCAATACACAGAATTCAGAGGTTAGGGGCTTTACAAAAATAGGAAAACGCATTGCTTCTGAACTTTCAGTAGTAAAATCTGAGACCGAACATTTTAAGATATAAAGAAAACAATAAGCTTCTTTAATTGAACTAATAATTCAGCTCAGTCACAAAGATCAGATTAAGGATATGACCTTCCCATATATTATTCCTAATGGATTTGTAGTATTTAACATGAACATGAGAAACAGAAGTATGAGAAGGCCAAGCAAAATGTGGCTCAGACTTGAGAATTATGTCAAGAAAGAACTTTAGATACAATTACTACCACATGAAACTGACAAGGAGAAAGCAGTACGAAGCCCACTACATTGTGGAAATAAATATCTTGCCAAACACACTGTGAACACAGAGAAAAAAAAAAAACTAAAAACAATCCCACAAACAACAACAACAGCAAAAATACTAAAATACTTTAATCATCCATATTGAGAAGCCAAGCTCCGGTTCCTAAACTTTCTTCTTGTGTTATTTTTCTTTATGTATTGAACAAACATTTATTGACCATATACTATGTACCAGGCATGATACTGAGCCAGACAGAATCATTTAAGCCACACAATAAATTACAATGTTGATACAATTATTATCTTCATCTTACAGATGAAAAATTTGAAACCCAAAAAAGTTAATTTACCAAAACCCATCTAATCAGTAGTGAAAGAAGATTTTAATCCACTATGCTTTCATAAACCTGAGTTTTAGTGGAGGAGCAAGCAGCACTGTCAAGGCATGCAGATCTGCAATCAAATGTTAGTTTTCCATGCCCACGCCTGTGAGATGAAGACAACGGCATCTTCTCTTAATGGGGCACAGGCTGAGTGGGACAGTGAGCTGCACACCCTCTATTTCAAAGCCTGTCACAGTCGGTGCACCAGAAATGCTATTCCTATCATCTTATTTCTAGCACTTACTGTGACTGCTGTTGAAATCTGTAAATTTCAATGTGCTGGAATGAGAGGATGGAAATGGTTCTCTATGAAACTGTGCTGTCTGCTCAATTATTTCAGCCCTTGGGCGAAGGTGGTTTCTTCTCCAAGAGGCAGGACCGTTCTTTACGGGGGCTGTGGAGAGAGGGCCTTGTCTGCTCTGTCCGGCACAGGCTTCTTGCAAGGCTGCAGAGGCTGGGATGAAGCCAGGTGATGATGGTCGGTCTGTCAGCTGGCACAGCACAACCCCGCTCCCAACACTCCGTGGAGCACTCACAACTGTCAAGAAGGCGTCTCCCAATGGGAGAATACATTTTCACATTTTCAGAGTAGGGCATAAACACATAAGGCACCTAGAGATGAGGAGTCAACTGCACTGGAGGTGGGACTTCTGGGACCATCACCAGGCAGTACTATCCCCTGTCTTTAGCCAGCGAGTTTTGTCTTTTTTATTTCTCTGATTGCCCCAAAGTTTGACACTTTTCCAAGTTATTTATTGCCATGGCCATATATTTCTAGATAAACAGAACAGCTCTGGCTCTAGGATAATCAGAGCACTACCACATAACACAGTGGACTTTGCATAAGGAGGATGTCACTGGGCTTTTCTGCCCTAGTTCAAATCTGGCACCAGAGGTTTGGAAGTCCTCCTCCTGCCCCTGCTGGTCACCTTCACTGTGATTGCACATTCTCCTTGTCCCCTCTGTCCCCACTCACATGCTGAAGTTCACTTCATCATCAGCATCAAGATGCACATAAACAAAACTTAAAAATAGTCTCTAGCCTTGTGAGACTCTGATCTCAAAGATGAGAATAGCTGTGAATAGACGAGACAATATTCTTTGCTGGGCAAGCAGATGTAAAAAGAGGTTTACTCCTGCCTGTGTGTCTGCTTGAGGCACCACAGCTGGGAACAAAGGTATAAAAGCCCCCCACGTGCTGCATAGTGAAGCTAGACTGCCTATAAAGAGCTTGCTAAAGGGTAACCTCCAAAACACCCATCACTTCTTAGCTCACAGTTTTTCTTAAGAGGGTCTAAAGAGAAGATGCAGAACTCACCAAAGAAAACCGGATGGAGGGAATTACTCTGGTGAAATTAGAGCTATAAATAATAAATTTCACATGCTGAAATTGTGCCCCAAAGGCATCTTCTTCATCCCCCCATTTTTCCAATAGGAGAGACAGAAAGAGGCAGTGCTTATCCCCAACACCAACCAGAGAGCCTTCTAGAAGTGGAAAATATATCTGGGATCAACCCAAAGACATCGAGGATGAATATGGACATTGCAGATGAGGATGTCTTACTTTGGCATTTGAAAAATCTTATGAGTATAAAATAAACCTTATGAGGCAAAATCAACCTCATTGAAGGTATGAAACTGCTACCCACGTACCAAAGCCTCAGAGAAACCGTCCCATCTGGATGCAGACAAGATACTCCAGGGAGACAGACATACATTACAGCCAAGGAAATCCACACCAACCATTTGGATGGCACATCTCTGTGCCTAACTCACAAATATGAAAAGACTAGTGAAGACTAGATGTGTGAGGAAACCCAGCAGGCAGAAGGGAAGAACCAGAGAATATATGACTTCAGAGGAAAGAGATTTTAAGACTGAAGATGAAATATGATTGTTTTAGTCTGTTTTCTGTTGTTAAATCATAATACCACATCCTGGGAAATTTGTAGAGATTTATTTAGTTCACACTTTTTTTTTTTTTTTTTTTTTTTTTTTTTACAGGCAGAGTGGACAGTGAGAGAGACGGAGAGAAAGGTCTTCCTTTGCTGTTGGTTCACCCTCCAATGGCTGCCACGGCCCGTGCGCTGCGGCCGGCGCACCGCGCTGATCCGAAGGCAGGAGCCAGGTGCTTCTCCTGGTCTCCCATGGGGTGCAGGGCCCAAGCACTTGGGCCATCCTCCACTGCACTCCCTGGCCACAGCAGAGAGCTGGCCTGGAAGAGGGGCAACCGGGACAGAATCCGGCTCCCGAACCGGCACTAGAACCCGGTGTGCCGGCGCCGCAAGGCGGAGGATTAGCCTAGTGAGCCGCAGCGCCGGCCCTAGTTCACACTTCTAAGAAGTCCTAGGGCATGGTGCAAGCATTTGCTGGGCATCTGGTGAGGGCTTTTCTGTTGGGTCGTGACTGGGTAGAGGACATCACATGAAGAGACAGAGAAAGCTGATGGATTGAGACTTCTCTTTTCTTTTCAATATGGCAAAGATTTTATTCAGGACTATTGCAGTAGAAAAGAGCTATTGATCTTAACAGAACAAATGGAAAAGATGGGAGGGTTTTCAAACATTGGATGAGGCAATGGGAAAGTACTAGAATATGTAAGAGGAGAGATTAACCAATGTGATTAGGCCCTATGTGTTTGCTAATTCTCATTCATTTATGCTAGGCTCCTAGCTATCCAAAACCTGGACCAGAGGCATGCTATCTTTTTTTCTGATACTTTATTTTTTTTTTTTCATGTTAATGTAATATTAATACAAAGACAACTGATTCTAGGTAATTCATACCTAAAATTTTTTCTTTGTTTCATTGTTTCTATTTTAGGTTCTCTTTTTAACAATGATCTACTTTCAGTTTATTTTATACTCATAAGATTAAGCATAAACAGAGTAAGGAATTCAACAAATTGTAAGGAGAAACAAGCACTGTTCCTCAACAGTAGAGACAAGGGCTGTAAGTAATCATCAAATCTCAAAATGTCAGTTTCACTCCTATACATTACACTTTTTTTGGTACTAGATTAGTTACCACAGATCAGGAAAACATATGGTATTTGTCTTTTTGGGACTGGATCACTTCACTAAGTATAATGGTTTTCAGTTGCATCCATTTTGTTGCAAAAGATAGAATTTCATTCTTTTTTATGGCTGAGTAGTAGTAGTATTTTATGGCTGAGTAGCAGTAGCAGACAACTCTTTTATATGATGATTTCATTTCATCTGAGAAAAATTTCCATGGAGTGGGATTGCTGGATCATATGGTGTATCTATTTTCAGCTTTCTGAGGTATCTTCACAGTGTCTTCCACAATGGCTATACTAGTTTACATTCTCACTAATGGAAGATTAGGGCACTTTTTTTTTGCCATATCCTCACCAGCATTTATTGTTTTTGATTTCTGTGTGATAGCCATTCTAACTGGGGTGAGATGAAAACTCAGTTTTTTTAATTTGCATTTCCGTGAAGGCTAGTGATCCTGAGCATTTTTTTCAAGTGTCTGTTTGCCATTTGAATTTCCTCTCTTGAAAAAATGTCTGTTCAAGTCCTTTTTCCATTTCTTAACTGGATTGTTTGTTTTGTTGTTGTTGAATTTCTTGACCCCTTCATAGATTCTGGATGTTAACCTTTTACCCATTGTGTATTTTGCAAATAGTTTCTCCCATTCTGTCAGTTGCTCTTCAATTTGCTGAGTGATTCCTTTGTTATGCAAAAGCTTCTTAGCTTGATGTAATCCCATTTGTCTATTTTTACTTTGATTGCCTGTACTTCCGGGGTCCTTTCCAAGAAGTCTTTGCCTATGTCAATGTCTTGCAGAGATTCTCCAATGTTTTCTCAAGTAATTTGATGGTACCAAGTCATAGATTTGTATCCTTGATCCATTTTGAGTTGATATTTTATATACTGTAAGGTAGGAGTCTTGTTTGATACTTCTGCATGCAGAGATCCAATTGTCCCAGAACCATTTGTTGAAGACACTGTCCTTGCTCCAGGGATTGATTTTAGCTCCTTTGTGATAGATTAGTTGGTTGTAAATGCTTGGATTGATTTCTGGAGTTTCCACCCTGTTCCGTTGGTCTACATATCTATTTTTGTACCAGTACCAGGCCATTTTGACTGTAACTGGCCTGTAGTATGTTTTGAAATCTGGTATTGCATTGCCTCCAGCTTTGTTCTTGTTGTATAAGATTGCTTAATCTGTTCAGGGTCTCTTGTGTTTCCATATGAATTTTAGTATCATTTTTTTCCATATCAGAGAAGAATGTCATAGGTATTTTGATTGGAATCACACTGAATCTATAAATTGCTGTTGGTAGTATGGTCATTTTGATTATATTAATTCTTCCAATCCACTAACATCGAAGATTTCCATTTTCTTTATGTCTTCTTCTATTACTTTCTTTATTGCTTTGTAATTTTCATTGTAGAGATCTTTCACCTTCTTGGTTACATATATTCCAAAATATTTAATTTTTTTGTAGCTATTGTGAATGGGACTGATCTTACAAGTGCTTTCTCAGCCATGGCTTTGTCTGTGTATACAAAAACTATTGATTTTTGTGTTTAAATTTTATATCCTGCCACTTTACCCAACTGTTTTATGAGTTGCAATAGTCTCTTAGTGGAGTCTTCTTGATCCCCTATATATAATGTCATCTGCAAATGGAGGTAGTTTGACTTCCTCCTTTCCAATTAGTATTCCCTTTGATTTCTTTTGCTTGCCTAATGGCGCTGACTAAAACTTCCAGGACTGTATTGAATAGCAATGGTGAGAATGGGCATCCTTGTCTGGTTTTGGATCTTAGTGGAAATGCTTTCAACTTTTCCCCATTGAATATGAGGCTGGCTGTGGGTTTGTGATAACTTGCCTTTATTGTCTTGAGGAATGTTCCTTCTATACAAAATTTGCCTAAAGGTTTTTTTGTCATTGAAAGTTTTACCAAATCGTCTCTCTACATCCACTAAGATAATCCCATGGTTTTTATTATTGAGTGTGTTAATGTGATATATCATATTTATTGATTTTCATATGTTAAATCATCTCTGCATAGCAGGTGAATGATCTTTTAGCTGTGTTGCTGGATTTGATTAGCTGATGCCTTGTTTAGGATTTTTGCACCTATATTCATCAATGGTATTGGTCTGTACTTCTCTTTCTTTTTGTATCTTTTGTTGGTTTTGGAATTAAGGTTATGCTGGCCTCATAGAAGGAGTATGGGAGGATTTCCTTCATTTCAATTTTTTGAATATCTTCAGAAGAATTTGAATTAATTAGTTCTTCTTTAAAAGCCTGGTAGAATTCAGCAGTGAAGTCATCCAGTCCTGGGCTTTTTTATTTTTGTTTGGAGAGTCAATATTACTGATTCAATTTCTGTCTTGCCTATTGGTCTGTTTAGGTTTCCTCTGTCTTCAAGACTAAATTTTGGTAGATTGTATGTGTCCAGGCATCTATTGATTTCTTTTAGATTTTTCAATTTGTTGGCATATAGCTGTAACAATTTCTGATGATAGATTTTTTATTTCTGTGGTAACCATTGTTGCATATCCCTTTTCATATCTGATTTTATTAATTTGGTCTTCTCTCTTTTTTTTTGGTTATTTGGGCCAATGGCATATCAATTTTGTTTATTCTTTAATTTTTTTAAAAAAACTAGCTCTTCATTTCACTGGTAATATTTTGGGGGGATTCAATTTTGTTTATTTCTTCTATAATTTTATTTATTTATTTCCTTCTACTATTCTTGGGTTTGATTTGTTGTTTTTCTAGGTCTTTGAGATGCATTAGTATCTCATTTATTTGATGCCTTTCCAATTTCTTGATGTAGGCACTAGTTGCTATAAACTTCCCTCTTAACACTGCTTTTACTCTATCCCATAAGTTTTGATATGATATATTGTCGCCTTCATTCATTTCTAGGAATTTTTTTGATTTTTCTTTTAATTTCTTCTATGACCCACTGTTTATTAAGGAGTATGTTATTCAGTCTCCATGTGTTTGTATATTTTCTAGAGTTTCTTAAGTTGTTAATTTCCTGCTTCAATCCATTGTGGTCAGAAAAGATGCATGGTATGACTGCAGGTTTGTTTCATTTTGTTTTGTTTTGAATTTGCTGAGACTTGCTGTATGGCCTAGCATATGGTATATCCTAGAGAGATTCCATGCACTGCTGAAAAAAGTGTGTATTCTTCAATTATGGGATGAAGAGTTTTGTAGATTTCAGGTATGTCCAATTGGTCCATAGTGTAGACTAGGTCTGTTGTTTCTTTGTTGATTTTTTGTCTATTTGATCTGTCCATTGAAGAAAGTGGGTTGTTGACGTCCCCCATTATTATATTAGAGTCTATATCTCCCTTTAGTTTCATTAACATTTATTTTAAATCGAAAAGTTCCCTGGCATTGGGTGTATATCCGTTTATTATAGTCATGTATCTTTGTTTAATTGATCCTTTCATCATTAATAATGCCCTTCTTGGTCACTTTTCACAGTTTTTGTGTTAAAATCTATTTTTTCTGGTATTAGGATGGCTATACCTGCTCATTTTTGCTTTTCATTAGCATGGAATACCTTTTTCCATATTCTCACTTTCAGTCTGCATGTATCTTTCTTGGTGAGATGTGTTTCTTGTAGGTAGCAAATAGATGGGTCTTTTTTTTTATTATTCATTCAGTCAGGTTGTATCTTTTAATTGGAGAATTTAAACCATTTATATTCAAGGTTACTATTATTAAGTAAAAACTTGGCCCTGCCATTTTTCTGTAAATATTCCAGTTGTAAACTTTGGATTTCCCTACTTTTACTATATCTTCTGCCTTCCCATTCTTTCATAATGATGATTATCTTCCTGTGTTTCTGTGTGTAGCATGTCCTTAAGCATCTTTTGTAAGGCTGGACAAGTGTGACAAATTCTTCCAATTTCTGTTTGTTATGCAAGGTCTTTATTTCACCTTCATTCATAAATGAGAGATCTGCAGGTACAGTATTCTGGGTTGACAGTTTTTTCTTTTAATACTTGGACTATGTATTGCCATTCTCTCCTAACCTGTAGGGTTTATGATGAGAAATCCACTGTGAGTCTATTTGGAGATTGTCTGAAAGTATAAGTTGGCATTACGCTTATGCACATTTCAGAATCTTTTCTTTATGTTTTACTGTTGAAATTTTAACTATAATGTGTTGTGGTGAAGATCTTTCTGGTCATGTCTATTAGGAGTTCTATGTGCTTCCTGTACTTGGATGTCCCTTGGTTCTCCAAATTAGCAAAGTTTTATGCTAATATTTCACTGAATAGACCTTCTAATGTATTCTTTCTTTCCATAAATTCAGGAATTCCTAAAACACATATATGCCTTTGTTTAATAGTATCCTATAGATCTCTAACTCCAAATCCAGTTCCTCCTCCTCCTCCTGCTCCTCCTTCCCTTCTCCTTCTCTTTCTCCTTCTCCTTCTCCTTCATCTTCGTCTTCATCTTCGTCTTACTGAGATGTATCCAAAAATTCATCTTCTAGCTCCGGTATTCTTTCTTCTGCCTCACCAAGCCATGTGGTCTGCAAGGTTCTCCCTCAGGCAATATCACCAATGGCACAAGCTGCTTCAGTTTCCTCTCATTTCTCTTTAAGAAGATGGCATCTCCTCCTTATGTTATTTCTATCATAGGCTTCAGAAAAGCAGGAAACAGTTGTTCTTGAGCTGAGTTCACTGTGACTCTCTTATGGTCATGGAAGGGCTGGAAATCAGTTCCTAAACTTTCAACAGAAGAAGTCTATGAAAGCTGTACAATACTTAATACAAGTATGGCCAAAAAAGAATTGGAAATCCTAATAACAATCATTATTATAATGAGATTAATTCAACCAAAATAGAAAGTATAATGACTAAGTAATGAAAACAAGTCAATTGAAATTATAAAAAATGCCCAAAATGATAAACATAAGTTCCTAAATATAACTCAAAATTTAGAGATGAACAATTTCCTCAGCATTGATCACATAGATAAAAATAATTATAAAATATTAACAATTAAGAAAAGTGGAGTACAGCATGAGAAATGCAACAGTTGCTGAATCAAAGTTGCACAAAATGGGTACATCACATTAATAAATAAAGGGAGAAATAAATAGAAAAAACATGAGCAGCTACCACTAGTGATTACATACACAAATCCTCATATTCAGGGAGTCTGTCTCAAATTACAAAATTATAAAGAAATCCATGTTTAATCATAATGTAACTGAAGAACTTCAAGACAAAGGAATTTTTTAAGTAAAAGAGACATGATAAGAAAAGGAATTCCTGGTATTTCTTTCAATGTCCAGGGACACAGAGTTAGGGAAGAATACCAGTGGAGAAATTCCTAAATAAGAAGCAGTAATTTGGAGAACCACAGTATGCTGGCTAAGGATGGAAGGGGTGTACATTTATAGAAAATATTTGGCAAGGGTAGCTTTTAGCAAGCCTAAGATCCTCCTGAAAGAGGAGAGGCACATGGTGGCATGCGCTTTTACTCCATCTGGAAATATCAGCAGTGATAAAGAACCCAGAAGATAAAATTAACACCATGTAGTCTCTGAAAATTAAACTGTCATTCAAATCTCAGTCCATAAATGTATTCCAGAATCTGCATGATATACATAAACAAAATGATAGCCTGCCAAATTATAGGCTTTAAATAAGACCCAGTGTTTCCTTACATAATAAACACAACATCCAAAATATAATTTTAAAAATCACTTGCCATACTAAGAACCAAGAAAATAATAACTTGAATGAGAAAAGAAAACTAACTGATGGTAAATGTTGGAATTATCTGACAAGAATTTTCAAGCAATCATCATCAACATGATTGAACAACATGTAGATAATTCTGAAACAGAACATCTTATCAAAGAATTACAAGTTGTTAAAAAGACGAAAATGAAACGCATAATACTAAATAATACATAACAATATAAAAACTACCAAATGAGCTAAACAATAGGACGAGAGGATAGAATCAATGAACCTAAGTACAGATCAATAAAATATGCCCAATGTAAACAATAATTCAATACCATCTAATGATCAAATAAAGCTATTTCTAAATGAGGGTGATAAAGGGAAATGAATGAAAGCAAGGTTTCCATACTTTACTCAACTAAGTAAAATGTTAATACCATTAGACAGTCACCTATGTATCAGCCAAACCAATCCTGAAAGAAGTATACAAAATGATAGAATAAAAATCACAATATGTAATTCAAGATACTATTATTTAAAAAGTGTTTGAGAAAAATAAATACAGGATAATGAACAGTGAAAAAGAAAAATGAGAACTAGAAAAAGCATAAAACAATAAGGTGGCAGGCTTACATCTTAACATGTTAATAATATAAATTTAATATAAATTACCTAAGTGCATCTAACAAACAAAAAACAATAATAAACTCAAGAGGTTAAATAGCCAAACTGTATCTTTATTTTAAGAAACTCATCTCAAATTCAAAAACATAGACAAGTTGAAAATAAAGGAATGGAAAAATATACTAGGCAAACATTAATCCAAACACAACAGGAGTGATCACATTGGATAAAACAGTTTTCAGAGCAAAGAAAATTACTAAAGGAAAATATACACTTACATAATGATACAAGGATTAATCTACTAGGAAGACATCATGATCTTAAGTGTGTATGCATTAGACAACTAAATACATGAAACAAAACTGATAGAATTGAATGGAGAAATGGATAAATCAGCAATTATAATTATAGACATTGACATCTCTCAATTGATGGAGCTACTAGATAGAAAATTATTGTGTATATATATTGCATATATGTATATATTACTGTCAAACAAAAGATTCTTATTGATACATAGCCAAACACCCTACCTGAAGACTGGAGGATGCTCTTTATTTTCTCAGGGTCAATGGAACAGTCACTAAGATAAATAAGATCTTGGATCATAAAATATACCTTGACATATTTAAAATACATGAATAATGTAAGTTTTTTTTTCCTGGACTGTTATGGAAATCAATTTAGAAATCAATAACAGAAAGACAACAGGAGTATCTCTAAATATCCAAAAACTGATCACTTCACATTAATCCTTGTTCAGGGATAACATCTACAGGGAAATATTCAAAAGGACTAAGAATTGAATAAACATACACATGCATACTCAAACCCATGAGATGTGTCCAAAGCGGTACTGAAAGAGACAGTCATACAAAAAATTTACAATATAAGTAAGGAAAGGCATTAATCCCCTTATATAAAATATAAAACAAAACCAGAAAGATAAGAGGAAAATAGAATAAAAGCAATTAAAAAAAAGAAATAATGAAGATTAGAACATTGTTCAATGAAATTGATGTCACAATAAATAATACAAAATTAAAAATTCATTCTTCAGAAATAATCAATAAACTTTATAAAGCATTAGTAAACTGACAAAAAGCGAGAACATGGAAATCATCTGTGTTATGAATGAAGTAGCGAATATGACTACAGATCTTAAAATCATTCAAGTGAAGTGGGAGCACTGCAGACAACTTTATATTAAAGAGTAGACAACATGGAAGAAATTCACAATTCTCAAAATCACAAACTATTAAAATGCAAACAGGATGAAACAGAAAACTAAAGAGTTCTATTAACAGTAAATTAAATTGCTTTTTTATATATGAGAGTGAAAAAGAAATCTCCAGGCACAGATGTCATTATATTGGAGAATGCTCCCAAACATTTGCAAAAGAAAACACATAGGGCCAGCTCCGCGGCTCACTAGGCTAATCCTCCGCCTAGCGGCGCCGGCACACCGGGTTCTAGTCCCGGTCGGGGCACCGGATTCTGTCCCGGTTGCCCCTCTTCCAGGCCAGCTCTCTGCTGTGGCCAGTGGAGGATGGCCCAAGTGCTTGGGCCCTGCACCCCATGGGAGACCAGGATAAGTACCTGGCTCCTGCCATTGGATCAGCATGGTGTGTCGGCTGCAGCACGCTGGCCATGGCGGCCATTGGAGGGTGAACCAATGGCAAAGGAAGACCTTTCTCTCTGTCTCTCTCACTGTCTACTCTGCCTCTCAAAAATAAATAAATAAATAAATAAATAAAAAAGAAAACACATAATATTCACATAATGTTTCCATCAAGAGAGTACAAGCACAAATAGAGAATCTGAGAAAATACTTACAAAACATTCATCTGGTAAGGTCTTAACTTCTGCTATATAGAAGGAACCCTTACAAGTCAGTAGTCGAAGCCATTCTCCCCACCCAACAAAACCTGAATCTGATTAAAAAACAGTGTTAAAACACAGTGTTAAAAGACACACAAATGGCCATGCTCAGCATCACTAATGAATAAGGAAATGCAAATCAATGCCACAATGCGATATCAGTTCTACTTTGTAGGGCTCTTATTCAAAAATTCCATCTGTTGGTGAGGATGTGCATAAAATGGAATTTTTGTACTTTATTGGTGGGAATGTAAAATACATACAGATTCTCTGGGAATCAATGTGCCAATTCCTCATTATCAGAAAGAATTCAAAGTGTGGACAACAGGGGCCTACGTTGTGGTATAGGGGGTAAAACCATTGCCTGTGAGGCTGGCATCCCATATGGACACGGGTTCACGTCCTGTTTCTGATCCAGCTCCAACTCCCTGCTAATGGCCTGTGAAATCAGTGAAAGATAACCAAAATGTTTGATTCCCTGCCACTAACGTGCAAGATCCGTATGAAGCTCTTTGCTCTTGGCTTGGGCCTGGCCCAGTGCTGGCTATTGCAGCCATCTGGGGAGTGAACCAGAGGATGAAAGATTTTTTTCCCTCTCTCTCTCTCTCTCCCTCCCTACCTCCCTCTTTCTAATTGTGACTTTCAAAATAAATCTTGGGGCTGGTTCTGTGACATAGTAAGCTAAACCTCTGTCTATGTTGCTAGCATCCCATATGGGCCTCGGTTTTAGTCCCAGATGCTCTACTTCTGGACCAGCTCTCTGCTGGCCTGAGAAAACAGTGGAAAACGGCCCAAGTGCTTGGGCCCCTGCACCCTCGTGGGACACCCAGAAGAAACTCCTGGCTCCTGGCTCAGTTCGGCTCAACTCCAGTCATTGCTACCATTTAGGGCATGAACCAGCAAGGCAAGACTTTTTTCTCTGTCTGTAGCTCTACCTCTCAAATAAATAAGTAAAATCTTTAAATAAATAACTATTTAAAAAAATAAAAAAAAAATGTGGATACTAGTATTTGCAGAAATATTATTCACAATCCCAAAGGGACAAATACCACTTGTTCTCCTTGATAGGTAACAACTAACTGAGCACCAAAAAGGAAACCTGTTAAAGTGAAATGAACACTATGAGAAACAGTGACTTGATCAGCCCTCACCCTGACTGTAGATGAGCAACTTGATATGTTATCCCTCTTAGTATTTTTTTTTGTTTGTTCTACTTAATACTTTTGGTTGAATACTGTAATCAATACACAATTCTTCTTAAGTGCTGAAACTTAACTGAAAAGTGATCACTGTTAAATATAAGAGTGGGAATAAGAGAGGGAAGAGACGTGCAATTCGGGACATGCTCAAGCTGACTTACCTCAAACGGTAGAGTTAGAAACATACCAGGGGATTCCAATTCAATCCCATCAAGGTGGCATGTACCAATGCCATCTCACTAGTCCCAGTGATCAATTTCTGTTCACAATTGATCATAATGATAGGACTAAGAGCCAAAGGGAGCACATAAACAAGACTAGTGTCTGCAAATACTAGCTGATAGAATAAAAAAGGGAGAGAATGATCCAACATGGGAAGTGAGATACACAGCAGACCCATAGAATGGCAGATATCCTAAACAGCACTCTCGCCTCAGAATCAGCCCTTAAGGCATGTGGATCTGGCTGAAAAGCCCATGAGAGTATTTCAGGCATGGAAAGCCAAGACACTCTGGGGAAAAAAAAAACAACAACAAGACAAAAACAAACCTAAATGAAAGATCTCCGTGAGTGAGATCCCAGTGGAAAGAATGGGTCATCAAAGAAGGAGGTACCTTTCTCTGAAGGGAGGAGAGAACTTCCACTTTGACCATGGCCTTGTCTAAATATGATCAGAGTCAGTGAACTCAGGGGGCTTCCATAGCCTTGGCAGCTCATGACAAGAGCCTAGGGTGATTACTGATGCCATAAACAAGAGTGTCAATTTGTTAAGTCAATAACAGTAGTCACTGTGCACTTACTCCTCATGTAGGATCTTTGTCCTTAGTGTGCTGTACATTGAGATTTAATGCTATAACTAGTACTCAACCAGTATTTTTCACTTTATGTTTCTGTGTGGGAGCAAACTGTTGAAATATTTACTTAATGTATGCTAAACTGATATTCTGTATATAAAGAGAAACGAAAATGAGTCTTGATGTGAATGGAAGAGGAGAGGGAGTGGGAAAGGGGAGGGTTGCGGGTGGGAGGGACGTTATGGGGGGGAAGCCATTATAGTCCATAAGCTGTACTTTGGAAATTTATATTCATTTAATAAAAGTTTAAAAAAAGAAATATTATTCACAATAGCCCAAAAGTGGAAGTAATACAAATATCCATCAACAAATTAATATTGTAAACAAAATGTAATGTTCATCTAATGGAATATTTTCAAAATATTGAAATTCTGATACTTGCCACACCATGGATAAACCTTGGGAACATTTCCCTAAGTGAAATAATCCAAACACAAAAGGAATATTATTGTAATATTGATAAAGCTAAACTGATAATAAAGAGTGAAAGTAGAAGGACCAAGTCCTAATCAAAGAAATGTTGCTATAAGATTTATTGATATAAGCAAGGAAGCATGTACCAATGCCAGCACACTTGGTAAAGTGATAAGTATAAGTACATAACCGATCAAAAAGATAGGGTAAGTGTCGAAGAGATTTCACAAATAAGACCAGTGTAAGCAATTAATGAAGGACAGAATTAAAAGGGAGAGAATGATCCTGCGGGGAAAGCAGGACACACAGCAGACGCATAGAATGGCAAACGCCCCAAGCAGCACTCCAGCCTCAGAATCACCCTTGGGGCATTCGGATCTGGCTAAAAGGCCTGTGAGAGTCTCACAGGCATGGGAAGCCATGACACGGTGGCAAAAACAAACTAAATGAAAGATCCTGGTGAACAAGACCCCAGCAGAGGAACAGGCCATCAAGGAGGGAGGCGCCTTTCTCCGAAGGGAGGAAGGAACCTCCACTGTGATATGGCCTTGACTAAACAAGTTCAGAGTTGGTGAACTCAAGGGGCTTCCATAGCCTTAACAGCTCATGGCAAGAGCCTCGGGTGATTGCTGACATCATAAATAAGAGTGCCAATTGTTAAATCAACAACGGTAGTCACTGGGTACATGCTCCCTACATAGGATCTCTGTCCTTAATGTGTTTTACTATGAAACTTAAAGGCAACACCACTAGTCAAACAATACCCTATACCTTGTGTGGTTGTGTGAGTGCAGCCTGTTGAAATCCTTGCTTAGTGTATACTAAGTTGATCTTCTGTATATGAAGATGATTGAAAATGAAATTCGATGAAGAGCTGGATGGGAGAGGGACTGGGAGAGGGGAGGGCCGCAGAAGGGAGGGAGGTTGTGGGGGGGAAAACCACAACAATACAAAAGTTGCATTTTGTAAATTCACATTTATTAAATAAAAAAGTGAAAAAAAAGATTTATTGATATAAGAAAAAATAGAACTTAAGGATGAAATAATTATCAATAATATAGATCAAGAATGAGCAAAATATGATCAAAATCTGGCTTCCTGCCAGTTTTTATAAATGATTTTTGTTGTTATTGGAACATAGCTATGCTCACTTTAAAGTAAGTTACTAATGGTTACATTTAAAAATTGTTAAATTTATTACTCATTTTATCTGAAAGACAGAGAGAGAGGGAGAGAGAAAATCTCACATCACTTGGTTCACTTCCCAAATGTGAGCAACAACCAAGGCTTGGCCAGATTAACACCAGGAACCATGAATTTAATCTGGATCCCCTGTGTGGATGGCAAGGATTCAGATACCAGAGCCATTAGCTGGTGCCTCCCAGGATTCACATTAGCAGGAAGCTGGAATCAGAAGCAGAGTCAGAACTTGAACCCAGGCACTCCTATGTAGGATGAGGGCATCCCAAGTGATATCTTAATCACTGCATCAAGCTCCTATCCCTCCTGCTACAACAGTAAAGAGTTGGGCAGAGTTGTGAAAACACTTTATGCACCACCGATCCTAAAATGTTCACTAACTGGCCCTTTAGGAAAACATTTGCCAACCTCTAATAGAGTCTCTACATGTTAATTTTACAAAGCATATGTAAAATCTAATCACTTTAATCCGCTATGCACACAGTCTCTTGTCTGTCTCCCTTAGTCCAAGATGTCCTTGCCTTTCCTTTATCCAAAGGAATTCACTGACTTGAGGGAGTGATCCAGCTTGCCTCATAAGGTTCTAATACTGGACCCAAGGAGTCATTTGCTTCTCCAATCGATAAGATCCTTGATGGTCAGTATTGTCCTATTTAGGGGAATTCCATGTCCAGGCAGAATGTAACTGCCACCTTCACTGAACCCCCAAAACAGTTGTAGCCCACTTGGCCATCATAAATTCCCTAAAGTGCCCAGCATTGCTGATCAATCAAAGGAAGGTCATGAACACCACTGACCAACCAGGAACTTGGACAGGAGCTGTTCACATACCTCTCAGCTCCAATTTGAATCTAAAGACTCTTCACCCCCTACCTCCTAGAGGAGCCCAGGAATTAATACCTGCTTGGCTTCTTGCTCTGTGCTTTGCAATAAATTCCTACTTTCTTTAACCACCCCGATGTCAGTGATTGGCTTTCTGTGTGCCAGGTGAGCAGACCCAGTTTTTCCACAGCAACACCTCCAACTAATTTGGGGTGTTGTTTGGCAACATGTTCACTAACAGGCCTATTAGGAAAACATTTTCTAGGTCCAGCACTGTGTCACAGAGAGTAAAACTGCCACCTATGCCACTGACATCCCATATGGACACCTGGCTTCTCCATTTCCAACCCAGCTGCCTACTAATGGCCTGGGAAAGCAGTGGAAGATAACCCAAGTACTTGGGCCCATGCACCCACATGGTGATCTGGAAGAAGCTCCAGGATCCTGGCTTCAGAATGGACCAGCTCCAGCTGTTGCAGCCATTTGAAGTGAACCAGTGGATAGAAGATCTCTCTGTGTCTCTAACTCTGCCTTTCAAATAAGTAACTCAATTTTAAAAGAAAAAAAAAAAGAAAGCATTTGCCAACCCTGATAGCTGCTATGCATAAAGAAAGTAATTCACAAATCCTTTGGAAAACAAATCAAAGTTTGGCCATAGTCAGTCAGCCAGAAGCTTATAGGTGTCATACCCCATGTAATGTGTCCCCCCTGCCCACATACCACACTTCATGACAATCAAGACAAATTTTGTCAGGGGTCACACAGATGTCATGTAGTGATAGCCTCTACATCATAAATTGAATGTACTTTCAGCTGTTACCATGTGCAGTGCAGTGATGAATACAGGCAGCAATCATAGTATGCTGGGCTGGGCAGGGCAGGACCATTCAGCAGGGTGATTCCAGTCATTGTCATCATAGAATGGGATCCTATAATGACCATCTATATGAAATTGCCTAGACAGTTCCACCACTAATCATGATTTATTTCCACATTTTGAAGCCTCAAAGAGTAATACTATTCTTTCACTAGGCTATTTTCAACATGGCTAATAAGCAGCCAGACTGTTGACAACAGTCCAGGGGTCAATGAAAATATAACAAAATTTATCAAAGTGGCTTCTAATCTGCCTGTTAGTGACATACAGTGATCACATACATTTTTGGTTAAGCATAGCTGGTGCAAAGGATGAACAGCTGCAGCATCACCATGAGCATGGCTATGTTCCAACAAATTTATTCACAGAAGATTTTTTCTAAGCTGAACCATCAATGAACTGTGCTCAGGCATTTGGAGAAGACTCAGAAAATACACGGCCCCAATAAGATAGCAAAATTGGTTAAGACAAGAATAGAGATGAAATTTTCTCCAGAGGGAGAGATGCCATATGTTATGCAAAGCCAAAATGCTGGTAGGTAGAGTTACCAGATTTAGCAAGTGAAAATATAAGACTCCTAAGTACATTTGAATTTCATATTATTTCAATATTGAGAAATATGCTAAAAATCATTAATTATCTGGAAATAAAATCAATTGGATATCTTACATTTCCTATGGCAATGCTACACTCAGGCCAAGCTGGCTGTGTTCTTTAATATGCCATTCCCATTTGACATATTAGTCTTGTTGGTTCCTTACTACCTTGTTTTTCATTGGTTCTGAATTGGCTCACCCAAAATGGGATCGTCTTGTCAGAGTCATGGTCTCCCTGGTTTGATGTTATGGTTCGAATGTACGTATCTATCCAAAATCTAGATGTCACAACTTAAACCCCAAGGTGATGGTAATAAGAGGTGGAGCCTTTCAGTAGTAGTTAGGCCATGAGGTTAGGATTAATGCCCTTATAAAAAAGGGCTCTGGGCTGGCACAGTGGTGTGGGGGGTTAAAGTCTCAGCATGCAGTAGCAGCATCCCATATGGGTGCTGGTTTCAGTCCCGGCTTCTTTTTTTTTTTTAACTTTTATTTAATGAATATAAATTTCCAAAGTACAGCTTATGGATTACAATGGCTTCCCCCCCATAATGTCCCTCCCACCCGCAACCCTCCCCTTTCCCATTCCCTCTCCCCTTCCGTTCACATGAGGATTCATTTTCAATTCTCTTTATATACAGAAGATCAGTTTAGCATACATTAAGTACAGATTTCAACAGTTTGCTCCCACACAGAAACATAAAGTGAAAAATAATAGATGATTTTTTAAATGATGATGAAATCAGATCAGACCTATTGTCATGTTTAATCCCAGTGAGAGTCAAGTTGGGAATTGCTAATTTCTTCTTTTTTTTTTTTTAACAGAAGATCAGTTTAGTATACATTAAGTAAAGATTTCAACAGTTTGTACCCCCATAGAAACACAAAGTGAAATATAGTGTTTGAGTACTCATTATAGCATTAAGCCTCAATGTACAGCACATTAAGGACAGAGATCCTACATGAGGAGTAAGTGCACAGTGACTCCTGTTGTTGACTTTACAAATTGACACTCCTGTTTATGGCATCAGTAATCTCCCTATGCACCAGTCATGAGTTTCCAAGGCTATGGAAGCCCCTTGAGTTCTGCTATGGCCTGGGAAAGCAGAAGATGGCCCAAGTCCTTGGGCCCCTGCAGCTACACAGGAGACCCGGAAGAAGCTCCTGGCTCCTGGCTTCGGATTGGCTCAGCTCCATCCATTGTGGTCATTTGGGGAGTGAATCAGTGGAATGGAAGACCATTGTCTCTTTCTCTGCCTCTGCCTCTCTCTGTAACTGTCTTTCAAATAAATAAAATAAAACCCTTAAAAAAAAGAGGGTTCAGAGAGCTTCCTGGCTCTTTTTGCCTTTCTGTCTCTTCTGCCATCTGAGGGTGCAGCAAGATAGTGTGATCTACTATGTAGAAAGCCATGAATCTGTTGGAATCTTGATCTTGGACTTCTAAGCCTCCGAACAATAAAAAAATAAATTTCTGTTGTTATAAATTATCCACTGTAACTACTCAATGTAAAATATCTTGTTAGATCATCCCAAATAGAGTAAGAGAATAAAAGGTTCAGTTTTTGAGCAGAGGTCAATAGCAAGAAAATAGCTGCTTCTCAAAAGTAAGGTAACCAGCAGACATGTTAGAAAGGTGATGAAGCCAAACCCCAAGGAGGGGAAAATTCTAGCAGAGGCTACCCTTCCCTTTGCTGGAGTCTACAATGGGAAGAACTCGTCCATCAGAGATTTGAAGCTCAAAAGCACCATATAGGGTTGCAAGCACCAGAGGTATGTACAAAAGCTTGCCGGACAGCTTTCAAATAATTCTGTAGGTTTGGTTTCCTCTGAAAGAATGCTGCTTTATGGATGAGCTGATATAAGTGACTAAATTTGAATGTGTACATTGGATACATATTATCTTCAATACCCAAATTGTTCAACATATGATTGAATCACAGGGATGAGGCCAAAGATACAGTCATTTTTCAATGAATATCAGAGCAACTGAGTATTATAAATGTGCCCAAATAATCTTATGAAACTTACTTTGTGAGTATTCCCTGGATTTCAACAGATTTCATCAGTAGCACCTGCCAATGGAAATTTGATTATTTTACACTCTGAGATGTTGAGATACAGGCTCTGACTTCCCAACCACCTCACCTACAGAGTGAGAGCTTTGCAATGGCTGGCATATTGTGCCACTATATACAAATGGCAGGAGAGTTTAGTGTACTTTTGGACACGTACCATATATTGGAAACTTTGCAACATGAATGCAAATTAGCTTTGGTCCTAGGGTGGTAGTGATATAGGTAAGAAAATATCAATAATGTCCAAATGCCATCAGTTTGTATAGTGGATTACACTATAGTCAAAATGGTATATAGCTAGAGCAGTTGGAGCAGACAACCAACTGTAAGTCTCCACCTTCCATTGGCCATTTCTGTAGAACATACAGGTTGTTGTATTGGATATGGCATCTCTTATTACCCTAGCATATTTTAATGCTTTAGTCTATAATATGCTATTACCCTTCTTAGATTCAATATTGCTTTCTTCCGATCATCTAGGAAGGAACAGGGAAATGGGCTGGGGTGCAATTTGCATATTTTGCTACTACTTTCCTATATGTAGCATAGAATAATTGCGAGTGTGTCCTTTGGCAATTATGGACTTGGGAAAGAAGTACAATACATGAATTCCATATATATATATATATATTCATTTGTAACAGTAATAATAACAGTACATTGAATTAGTGCAGAGTTCCAACTACAAAAGCAGGTCATCTTCCATTCTACGCTAGGAACCCTGGCCAAACCCAGCCATTGAATGTAGGTTATTCTCTTCTCATTCATGCTTCCACACAGACTGGGCTGAGAAGCATGATGAGTTGGGCACTAGTATCCAACAGAGTCATTGAAGTTTGAGTCTCACCCTTGTGGATGTACCCAGCACTCAGACCAATATATAGGGCCTTTGCTCCATTTCAGGGACTGGAAGACCTCAGCCTATCCTCCAATCAGAGGGTATAGATGGAGAGAATGGCTCCATTCCAAAGAGCTTTCAAATTTCAGGAGCAAAGCATCTGCTCATGAATCAACCACATGTTTCCAACAAATGTTTCCAACCTGTCCAAAGCCCTAAAGCAGATGACAAGATCAGCATTGCCTACAGAACATATTTCAGCCTTAGAAATCCCTTGGTTCAACATCCATATCCACAATGGCTTTCTGGGTGAGGCCATAGTGACCATGCCTTTGCACTGACTCAAGAAGTTTTTCCACATGATGGTGATTTGTTAAATGGGCTACCTTAGAATAAGGCATCTACTTCCTTTTGAAAGATAGCTAAACTATGCAGAAGCCCATGTACCACATGATACACTGCAAAAGTGGCTAAATCATGAAGCACCCTAGCTGCTGCCATTCCTCCTTAACAAGTGTTTCATTCCATGTCCCTTCATATTCCAAAGAAGCCCATGTTTTTGTTTTCTGAATTGTTCTTTCCTTTAAAAAAATCCTAACTCTCACATATAAGGGAAAAATATAGTATTATTTCTATCTCTAGCTTATTTCACTCAACATAATATCCTCTAGTTACATCAATTTTGATGCAAATGGTAGATTTTCATTCTTTTTATAGCAGAATAGTGTCCCATTATGTATATATACCCTATTTTCTATTCATCTGATGATGGACACCTTGGATGATTCCAAATTTTAGCTATTGTGAACAGTGCTGCTATAAATATGGTGGTATAACATGTTCATGATATAACATGATATAACATGTTCATGTCTTTTGGATATATATCCAGTAATGTGATTGCTGAATCATATGGCAAGTCTATTTCTAGCTTTTTTTTTTTTTTTAAGAAATCTCCACAAGGTTTTCCACAGTGGCTACACTGATTTACACTCCCACCATCTTACCAGCATTTGTAAACTTCTTATTTGGTGAAATACTAAGCCTTTTTTACTGTACTGTAAATTTAAACTATATTATCTCAGAAACAGAAAGAAAGAAAGAGGGAGAGAAAGAAAGAAAGAAAGAAAGATAGATAGATAGATAGATAGATAATGGAAGGGGGAGGGATGTAGGAGGGGAATATCATTAGGTTCTTAGAATTGTATCTATGAAGTACATTGAATCTGTTAAAAATAAATTTTTTAAAAAATAAAATAAAATAAATAAACAAATGAAAGAAACTCACATCCCACATTGGAGTATCTGGGTTCAA
Source organism: Oryctolagus cuniculus (assembly GCF_051225735.1). Classification (NCBI taxonomy): domain Eukaryota; kingdom Metazoa; phylum Chordata; class Mammalia; order Lagomorpha; family Leporidae; genus Oryctolagus; species Oryctolagus cuniculus. The sequence goes on from NC_142888.1 coordinate 61,765,547, forward strand.
TTCCTGTCTCTAACTCCTGGTTCCAGATTCTTGTCAATGCATTTCCTGGGAGGAAGCATTGATAACTCAAGCAATTGGATTTTTACCATCCATATGGGACACCTGGATGATGATCTCGGTTCCTGGCTTTGATCTCAGCCCAGTCCTGGCTGTTGAGGGCATTTGATGAATGAGCCAGTAGATGGGTGCTTTCTCTGTCCATGCTTCTCTCTCTGTCTCTCAAATAAATTTTTAAAATGCAAAAAAAAAAAAAAAAACCTCTATCGGGCCACCTGCTGTGTGCAGTGGGTTAAAGCCCTGGCCTGAAACGCCAGCATCCCACATGGGTGCCGGTTCTAGTCCCGACTACTCCTCTGCTGATCCAGCTCTCTGCTATGGCCTGGAAAAGCAGTAGAAGATGGCCCAAGTCCTTGGGCCTTTGCACCCAAATGGGAAACCCGGAAGTAGCTCCTGGCTCCTGGCTCCTGGCTTCAGATCAGCATAGCTCCAGCCATTGCGGCTATCTGGGGAGTGAACCAGCAGATGGAAGACCTCTCTCTCTGTCTCTACCACTCTCTGCAACTCTGTCATTCAGATAAATAAAATAAATATTAAAAAAAGAAAAAGCTATCATTCCAAGATTAATTGGTTATACAAATATATTTGAAAAGATAGTCCAGAATAAATTGGCTGTTAATGCTTTATATTAATTTATATGAATAAATCTATAAAAATTTCCCCTAATTAAAAATGGTCTATGTCTTCATAGTGATATTTGTTATAGAACTTGACACATCTTTCAAAACTCATCAGATTATGGAGCTGGCACTGTGACATTTTATGTAGGCTAAGCCTCCATCTGTGGCGCAGGCATCTCTTATGGGTGCCGGTTCGAGTCCTGGCTGCTCCTCTTCAGATCCAGCTCTCTGCTTGTGGTCTTGGAAAGCAGTTGAAGATGATCCAAGTGCTTGGGTCCCTGCAACCACATGGGAGACCTGAAAGAAGTTTCTGGCTACGGGTTTCAGATCGACCCAGCTCCAGCAATTGTAGCCATTTGGGGAGTGAACCAGCAGATGGAAGACCTTTCTCTCTATCTCCCTCTCTCTCTGTCTGTAAATCTGCTTCTCAAATAAATAAATAAAATCTTTTTTTTTTTTTTTTGACAGGCAGAGTTAGACAGTGAGAGAGAGAGACAGAGAGAAAGGTCTTCCTTCCATTGGTTCACTCCCCAAATGGCCGCCGTGGCCAGCGTGCTGTGCCGATCCGAAGCCAGGTACTTCCTCCTGGTCTCCCATGCGGGTGCAGGGCCCAAGCACTTGGGCCATCCTTCACTGCACTCCCAGGCCACAGCAGAGAGCTGGACTGGAAGAGGAGCAACCGGGACAGAATCCGGCATCCCGACCTGGACTAGAACCCAGGGTGCTGGTGCCACAGGCGGAGGATTAGCCTAGTGAGCCACAGCACGGGCCAATAAAATCTTTTTTAAAAACTCATCAAATCATATGTTTTATGAAGGGGTTTGTTTTATTGTATGAGAATTATACTTCAATGACAGCTAATAAAAGTAAATTAAAACAAAACAACAACAAAGAAAGGTTACAAGATCCAACTTGAACGATTTCTTACAGGCCAAATCTAAAACAATTTGCAGATTTGGCTTGATTGTGGTAATCATCTCACAATGTATACATATCTCAAGACATCACATTGTGCACACATGTGGGGAGCAACTCGGACTAGACTAAGTTACTGGAATTAAGACTTATTCTATGCATCTGCTCTCCCACAATATGGCGCTGGGAGAGGAGAAAACAGCTTCTACACAGCTGCCTCCAGCTCAACCAATAAACAGCAGGACCTGCTCCTGATTGGAGGAGAGCAGCGTACTCGGCGTGTGGGTAGCAGAGTTGGGATTGGTGGAAGAGGACTATAAAGGAGGAGAGAGACAACATGCACCAGGAACATCCAGATAACATCTGAGCAGCCCCCGAGAGAGCCGGCTGGCGGTGTGCTGCTCCCCCGCGGAAGTGGGGAAAGTGGCAGGGGGAGCCGCCCCTCCATGGAGGTGGAGGGTCGGCAGCCAACCCGGGAAGGACCAGCAGCAAACCCGGGAAGGGCCAAGCAGACAAAAGAACAGCGCAGGGTCCTGTGTCGTTCCTCCACGAAGAGGGGGAGCGACACACACACTAACACAAACACATATTTAAAATTTTCATTTGGTTTACTGCTCAAATACCTGCAATAGCCAGGGATAGGCCAGGCTAGAGCCAGGAACGAAGAACTCCATCCAAATTTCCCAAGGGTGGTAGAAACCCAAGTATTTCTGCCATCATCAGCTACCTCACAGGCACATTAGCAGGGGGCTGGATCAGAAGTGCAGAGACCTGAAACTTGAACTGGGCACTCTGACATGGAATGAAGGCATCCCAAGCAAAAAAAAAGTTTAACTCACTGCATCAAAATGCCCCCACATTGATTGGGTACTGTGAAATTAGCAGTAACATTGGTGCCAAGTAGCAATACTACAAACTATCACTGGTTAATGAGATTAGATTAGAAACATTAATTATTTGCAATTTGTGAATTAAATGCCCACAGAAAATTGTGAGAAGAAATATTTCTGATATTTATAATAGAATCAATAAGTCTGAAATCAAATGAATTATGCTATAGCAGTTAGTACTAACATTTTGGGCATCAATTTAGTTTTAGCAGGGCCAGATCATAACCCTATTAATTTGCAAATTTAAATCACATCAGCGTTTTTGCTTTTTCTTCATTTAGTTTGTGAATGTTTTCCGGTTTATAATAAAGAATAGAAGGAATTGAGATTATGCTGAGTTTTATAGTAAATAAAATTTTAAATCTTTACTAATACAAGTGAGGGGAAAATATTGGCAGGTTATTTTCTTTATTTTAATGTAAAAAATCCATCCAAACATGTCTTTGATCTCTTTCCTCTAAACTCTGCCAATATAGGGGGTGAGTGTGTGGCCTAGTAGTCAAGAGACCACTTTGAACACCTACATCCCATAAGAGAGTGCCTAGGTACGAGTCCCAGCTCCATTTCTGATTCCAGCTTCCAGCCACTGTGTATCTTGAAAGGCAGTAGACCATGACTCAAGGGGTTGGATCCCTTCCGTTTATGTGAAAGATCTACATTGGGTTCCAGCTCCTTTATTCAACCTGGCTCATCCCAAGGTGTTGTGGGCATTTGGGGAGTGAACCAGAGGATGGAAGATTCTCTCTCTCTCTCTCTCTCTCTCTCTCATTCAAATGAATAAATCTTAAAAAAAAAGCATTGGGGGTGCCTTGTTATAATTATTAAGAAGTTCAAGATGTTGTGAGGAGGCGGATGGGCTAATAGGCAGTTAGGTAGGTCCAGTAAGAATGAGGAAAAGGAGAAATCTCTTTTAAAGGATGCAAAATGCTTGCCCCTTCCCAAAAAGCTACCTTTAGCAAGATGAAAGTGCAGAATGCCACTCTTGAGTTTGCAGTTTTACTACAAGAATAGCAAGGAAGTAGTGATTCCACCCTCCGAGTTTTCGTTTATTATGAGAATATCCAGGAGAAGTTCCCAATCACACCTTTCTGATGGCTTTTTGTTTTATCCTGAGCAAACAAGACAGGATAGACAGGACTATAAATCAAGCCTTCTGATGAGTTTTGTCCCCACCCTCTGACTGATTGCTGGCTGCTGTTCTGTTTTTTCCCCAAAAGTTTTGCTTAAAGACTTGACAGTCATAGTTTCCCAAGTCTGCCTCTCTTGCAGCCCCACCCCCGCTGCTGGGGCAGGAGGTTTCTGACTTAAATAAATCACTGCCTTGTCCAGGTGGAAATTCTTCTTTCAGTGAGATAAGTGCCAAGGTCTTTGCTGCTGTTTTACCCATAACAATGGTACCTTTTGGAGCATAAGTCCTTGTACAACAGAAGACGTTGTATGTCCAGGAAGCCAGCTCGTTTGTTTTTTTTGTTTGTTTGTTTGTTTGTTTGTTTTTTGACAGGCAGAGTGGACAGTGAGAGAGAGAGAGACAGAGAGAAAGGTCTTCCTTTGCCATTGGTTCACCCTCCAATGGCCGCCGCGGCCGGCGCGCTGTGGCCAGCGCATTGCGCCGATCCGATGGCAGGAGCCAGGTACCCATCCTGGTCTCCCATGGGGTGCAGGGCCCAAGCACTTGGGCCATCCTCCACTGCACTCCCGGGCCACAGCAGAGAGCTGGCCTGGAAGAGGAGCAACCGGGACAGAATCCGGTGCCCCGACTGGGACTAGAACCTGGTGTGCCGGCGCCACAAGGCGGAGGATTAGCCTAGTGAGCCACAGAGCGCCGGCCCAGCTCGTTTTTAACTATTAGAAGTTAATTTATAAATACCCAACTACATCAGGAAGTTGGTTTACATAACTCTGAAGCATGTGCTTTACATTGCTTGCCAGAGAGAGTTTTTCCATGAGATTAAATCCTCGCCTTTTTTAAATCCTGCTGATTTGATAACACTCTTTATTGGTTTATTTCTTTATTGTTTCCCCCTCTCCATCCTTCTAGTATCTTTCTTATCACCCAAATAAACACTATGCACTTTTATTCTTGTCTCTATGACTGTTTTGGAGGAACCCAGAGAAAGATGGATTATGTACCATTACTTTAATACATTGGAAATTGGTCCTGGAAAGGTCGGAGGAAGCAAGTCTTCAGGAAGGATTTTTTTAAGTGGATAACCTGTTGGCCAAATGGCAACAAGGGCCCTATTACTGATGGTGAGGAGAGCGATAATTCACTTGTGAATGGGAACGGGTTACAGTTGAAAAGAGATTCTCTGGCTTGTATAGTGTCTTTAGTATTGACAAATATGATAGAACCACTCTTTAACGGAATGAATTTTTTGTTGTTGTTCACTACCATGGATGTGCTGAGGGTAGCATATCACCGACTCAAATAAGTCAAATAATCACATTGGACAAAGTGTGAATGCCAAAAAGCTTCTGTACAAGCCATTCTCTCCAGTTTCCTTAGGCAAGTGAGCACTAAAAATCAGGCCATGACTTAACTGCTAAGAGTAGCCAAATTATAAATGAAACCTTAATTATTGTACTGTGCTAAAACTTCCGCTTTCATATGAAAACATGAATCCTAGAATGTGAACACATTGATGGCTTTACTTGTAGATTTTGAACCTCTAGATTCTATAAAACTCTCTTATCCCAGAAAAGCAGAACACTCCATATTAAACAGGAATGGCAGGCCAGCGCCGCAGCTCACTTGGCTAATCTTCCACCTGCGGCACTGGCACCCCTGGTTCTAGTCCGGGTCGGGGCACCAGAGTCTCTCCCAGTTGCTCTTCTTCCACTCCAGTTCTCTGCTGTGGCCCGGGAAGGCAGTGGAGGATGGCCGAAGTGCTTGGGCCCTGCACCCTCATGGGAGACCAGGATAAGCACCTGGCTCCTGGCTTTGGATTGCTAGCGCCATTTGCGGGGTGAACCAGCAGAAGGAAGACCTTTCTCTCTGTCTCTCTCTCTCTCTCACTGTCTAACTCTGTCAAAAAGAGAGAGAGAGAGAGAAAAAAAAAAAAAAAAAAAAAAAAAGGAATGGCAGACGGCTCTTGTCCAGAGATCATGGAGAAGCCATAGTGGAAGTGAATCAGTAATGAGGCAACTTTAACAAACTAATGGAAAATAAAAGATAATATCTGTGACAGGTGTTTAGCTTAGCAGTTAAGACTTTGGTTAAGGCTCTCATGTTCCATATCAAAGTACCTGGCTTCAGTGGCTAGCTCTGGCTATTAATTCCAGCTTCTTGCTAATGAAGATTCTGAGAGGTAGTGGTGATGTCTTAAGAGGTGGCATCCCTGCCACTCATGCAGAACACCTGGATTGAGTTCTTTCTTAGTTTTGGCTGTTGCAAGTATTTGCAAATTGAAACAGTGGATGGGAGTTTCTTTCTCTCTCTCTCTCATCTCTCAAATGAGTAAAGAAATAAATTAAAAATAAAATAGGGGCACACATTGTGGTACAGCATGTCAAGCTGCTGCTTAGGATGCCTCCATTCCTTATTGGAGTGCCTGGGATTGTGTCCTGCCTCTGCTACCAATCCAGATTTCTGCTGATGTGCCTGTGAGGCAGAGATTATGGCCTAAGTACTTGGAATCTTGCCACCCATGTGGAGACCAAGGATGGTGTTCCTAGCTCTTCTCTTTGTCCCAACCCAGTCCTGGCTTTTGTGAGCATGTGGAGAGTAAACTTAAAAGCTGTATCTCTCTCTCTCTTTTTCTCCCTCTCTCTATCTCTCTTTCCCCCCCACATTCAAATGAAATGAAAACAAATAAAAAGCTTTTAAAAAATAAGAAAACAATTGATCTCTTCATACTAGTTTATTAATTTAGAGTTTTTGTTTTTCTTCTAACATTGAATCATTTTTTTATATTTCTGGAATAATTCCGTATGCTCATAATGTATTACTTTTTAAACCATGGGACTCTGCATGTTACTTTTTATTTAGCATTTTACGGGTACTGTTTTCATAAGCAAGATTAGTTTACAGGTATGTGTATATGTCTGTGCATACAAACCTTATTAGGTCTAGGTATCAAAGTTATACTTGCTTCATAAAAAGAATTTAGAAATTTTCTGTGCTTTGGAAAATTATACATAGTTTAGTGATTGATTGATTGATTGTCAGAGATTTAGTAAAATTCCGTGAAATTTCCTGGGTCTATTTTTTCTTGTTGGTATAAATCTTTTGATATATTCTCTGTTCTATGGAAATAGATCAGTTTATGGACTTGATCTTTTTAGGAATAAAATGATTTTTTTCTTACAAAACTATCTACCCTACCTAAGTTTTCAAATTTATGTACATAGAGTTAAACAAAGCAGTTCATTTCATTTTTAAAAATAAGTTTCCTCTGTTTCGTTATTCTTTCCTTCTCCATCATTGATGTGTTTTTACTTTTTCATTCTCTATTCTGTTTAGGTAAGCTAATAGTTTGCCAGTTTTGCTTACATTTCAACTACATTTTACATTTTTATTTCATATATATTTCATTTTTTACCTTATATTTTTCTTAAGTTTGCTTTTTTCCTTTGTCTTTGAATTGAAAACTTAATTCATTATTTTTTATGATATAAACATTTAAAGTCATGAATCCTCATCTGATCACTCTTTATCTGAATTCTGTAAATTCCAAAATACAATTCATTATTGTTGTTTTCAAATTTTGGTATTAATTTTATTTTTGGTCTATACATTTTTAATAATAAAGAGCTTTAAAGCTTCTGCTTTTTGCTTTAAAACTTCTAAATGGAATTTGCTTTAAATGCTATGTTATTAATATCTAGTTTTATTGCTTTGAACAAAGTACTATATACTATTTATGGAATCTATTGAGGTTACTTTTGTCTCTTCTTCCATGTCAGCTTCTGTGTATGCTTATGTTTCACCTGTTTTCAAATCATGGTACTTTTTTATTATTAGAATGTATGTATCAAAATATACTACATTATTTCGGTTTTGGAAACCTTACTTGCTGTGTTTATATTCAACTTTAGACCGTACATGGTGAACATCTAACATTAATTTGTTTCTGTGTATTTCTCCTTACGTGTTTTGTAGTTTTGATGTGAGCAGGTAGGTAGTGTTATCCAACAGAAAGGAGCTGTAGGTTTCATAGCCTCAGCTGACCCATGCAGCAGCGCAGGCTGCCATTTGACAGCTCCAGCTGACCCATGTTTTGACAGCTCCTTAGTCAGCCACCGTGGTACAGCTCTGGCAGGCCTGTGCAGAAGCCTTGGTTGGTTGGCATAGCAGCTGCAGCCAGGCCCCACGTGATAGTCCCCCTAGTGACTAGTTCAGCCTGCACAATTCAAACTCCTTTTCTCTGCACCATCCAAACCCACTTTCTATGTACCAGCAAACTCCCCCCTTTCTATGTAGCAGAAACTGCAAGTTCTACAACATCGCAAACCTAGAATCATCATCAGCTGGAAATATCCAGTACGGCTGCAGGATGTGTCCCTGTGATGACATTCAGGTCATTACATTGTCATTATAATAAAATTGGCCTCACCTGCACTCCCATTCCTGTCATAAGCCCGATCCATGACACTTTTGATATTTTAAGAAAAAAAAAGGCTTAGAAAATTGTTGGTATTCAAGTCCTGCCCCAAATTCCATTACCTTTTGGATATTCAATTAAGCCCACCCCAGACAGCACCCACTATGCCTCTTGATAGAATACAAGGATAGCCAGAAGCTTGTTGAGGGATCTTTTTTCGTGTTTTGACTTCCTGTTTATTCTCTCTAGCTTGCCTGCATTTTTCATTTACTTTAAATAAATCCTGTTTCCCTGCACACCTTTATGCCTCCACCTTGAATTCTTTCACACACAGGGGGAAGATCCTGGAATAAGCCCAGCCAGGGGCCCTAATGTCCACAACAGTCTAAGCCATTACAGTTTTAATTGCATGGTACCTACTCCTTTTTCACCTTCATTGTGCATTGTAGGTTTTATCATTAGAAAACACCTGCTTTTTTAAATTTTAATGCTTTTGTTCTAGAATCTCAGAATCATAATTTTTGCTTTCTTATGCTTAACTGTCACTTTCTATATCTTTACCCATTCTCTTATTTTGACCCTTTTGAGTAAATTCTCCTCATGCGTTGCTTTTTTTCCCCTTGAGTTTAGTTATTTATTTTTATTTGAAATACAGAGTGGCACACACACACACACACACACTCAGAGTTACTCCTCAAATGCCTATAACTATCAAAGTAGTCCAGGCTGAAGCCAAGAGCTAGGAACTTCACCCAGGTCTCCACAGGAGTGACCAGGACTCAAGTATTTGAACCATCATCCACTGCTTCCCCAGAGTGTGCATTAGCAGGCCTTTTGAATAGGAAACAAGGCAAGACTTGAATTCAGGCACTAATATGTAGAATGCAATGTCCCAAGTAGCCACTTAGCCCACTGCACCACATCTGCCCATGTGTTACTTTTGTATTCATCATGGAGTTGCTTGCTGTGACATTATGGATATTTTTCTGTCTTTTGCTGTTTATTAGGTATATTTACATTTATTGATATGATCCAAATACCCAGGTATTGTACTTAAAGATTTTATAATATATTTTATGGATCTCAATTTGATCAAATTATTTTGATGAACTGTTTCTTCACAAAATCCATTTTCTCTTTTGAATAATTTGCTTTTTCTTTTTATATTTTGTTTGGCATTTGGGACATTTGTGTATTTTCTTTATTATTTACTTCTGTGTTAATACATTTATAATATCCTTCATCCTTTCTTGCCTTACTCATTCTTTTACTCTAGAGTTTGTCAGCTTCAATTGCTATTTTTTACTCTCATTTACTACAAGGTGGCAATCAGTGTTAGATGTCGTTTTTCCATTCCTTGTTTTTAAATGAACTGCATTATTTTTACATTGTCTGATGCATAACATCTAATACTCACTTTTGTACTTTGCTCCATCTATATTTCAGTCTGATATTTGCAATTACATATACATAACGACTACCATTATTACTTTTGCTAACCATTTCATAACCATAACTTGGTTAGAAGAAATTTGTCCTGTAATAAATTCCTAGTGAAGGGCTATGAATTCAGCATGCCCTGAGTTGTTATATGCTTGAAATAGTCTTATTACAACTTTGTAGCTTGAATGATACTTTGGTAGACAGGTGCTGTCCATAGATAAAGAAAATGATGCTGTGTGTTCAGTGTTGATTCATTCAAGATATTAAATAAAAGGTATTGAAGTAGACAGATAAAAAAACATTTTGGATATGAAACTTCAGATGTTTATCTTAATGACTTTCTTTATTCCATAGTGTTTAGGATTGTTATGGGTGAAAAGGTGACAGAGAAAGAAGACCTCAGTTGTTTGTCACACGTGAAAGAATTTCCATGCAGACAACACAGAAAGCAAGATTTATTTAAGTCGGAAACCTCCTGACTGATTGGGAGGAGGGGACCAAAAAGAGGCAGACTCCCTGAACTGTGAGGGTCTGAATCTTTTAAGCACACTTTTTTTTTGGGGGGGGGGCGGGGGGAAGGTGGGTGGTGGGGACAGAACAACAGCTAACAATCAGAAGGCAGGGACAAAACCCATCAAAAGATTGAGTTTCTGATCCTGCCTGTCCTGTCTGGCCTGCTCAAGATAAGACAAACATTGGTGACTTCTGTTTTCACAGTAAACTGGGAACTCAGCGGGGTGGAATTACCACTCCCTTGCTATTCTCATGATAAAACTTGAAGCTCCCAAGGAGTGGGATCTCCATTTTTATCCTGTTAAAGATAACCTTTGGGGGAAGCATGCACCCTGTTAGAGGGACTCTCCTTTCTTCATTTTCCACAGGGCCCAACCTACCTGCCTGTTGACCCATCTGACTCCTCACAGGATGACTGTCAGAGTCACCTAAAGGGAAAGATGGCAATTAAGACCAGAATGACAGCAGTTATAACAGGCTTGGTCCTTGTATCTGCCAAATTGTAATAGCAAATAAGCCACAGTGTTCAACAGTGGATAGATAACAAGTGACCAATTACTTGATGTGTATAACCACCCACATCACTAAAAGAAAAAATATAGGCAAGTAAGCCAAAGGTAAATGTCATTTGCTACAGGATAAAATTATGATCTCTCACCTTTTTTCCAGATCTGAGGTAGTTACATGCTCCACAACCTATTGATCGATGGGGCAATTAGTTCCTGTAAGAGAATATACAGTAAAGCCACTATACTACTATTTACCTAAGTAAACACTCATTGGGAAAATCTATTAAGATCTTTTGAATACTTTATTGTTATAAAGGAACACAAAATATCTTCATAGCTTTATGTTAAACAGGGTATTTTGACAATGGGTCTGAATATTGTGGGAATGTGTTCCCCAGCTTTTTATCCCAGGTTCTTGCCCCTGCATAGAATAAGATTCAATGAAGGGGGCCAGCAGGTTGAGCCACTGCCTGTGAGGCCTGCATCCCACTGGGTGCTGGTTTGAGACCTGCTCCACTTCTGAACCAGCTCCCCTGAGAAAGCAGGGGAAGGTGATGCAATTCCTTGGGTCCCTGCACCCATGTGGGAGGCCCAGAAGAAGCTCCTGGCTCCTGGCTCCTGGCTTCAGACCAGCCCAGCTCTGGCTGTTGCAGCCATTTGGCAAGTGAAGCAGTGGATGGAAGATCTCTCTCTGTCTCTTCCTCTCTCTCTGTAACTCTGCCTTTCAAATAATTAAGCAAATCTTTATAAAAAGAAAATTCAGCACAGGTACATCAGCAAAGTGCAACAATGAGAGCAGGATTTTTGTTAAGTGAGAGAGTAAGTATACATTCTGGTATGAGTGTGGGGAACTCCATGAGCAGAGAAACTCCCCGTTAAGAGGGCCAAGGATAAAGGGCGGCCCATGAGGAGGAAGCTCAAAAGAAGGCAAAAAATGGTGCTTCCATGTCCAGTTGTCCAGTGGTCTTTTTACAGGATACAGGTTGATGGCCCAACTGTATACACAAATGGGGTGGAGTTTGGGCATGGTTTATTAGTGCACATGAAGACTTCTGGGAGAGTTTCATGGCGTCTCCCCAGTGGAGCTCAGTGTACTCATGTTCATGGCCTCCCCTTCCTTCCTAGTCCTGGAGGAAACTCAGGTGGATCATGGGAAAGTGAGTATACTGGATTGGCATGTAAGATTTAATGATATAATCATCATGTTAAGGTGCAAGGTTAAAGACAGAATTAGTAGAAAATTTTCCAGGTCATTTATTCCCTACCTCCCTGTCTGCCCCTTCCACCCCCAATATTTCAAGGACTAAGTATATGGTAAATTTTTCAGACTTTCAGGATATAAAGGGATGTATATATCTAGTATCTTTTTTCATTGGTTCCTGAGTCATGACAGCTATAATGGTAGGGAAGGCCAAATGGAAAGCCCTACAATTACAGCATCACAATCTAGGAAAACAGTAAATCTGAAACAATATTGCATATGAAGTGGAATGGCAGTATTAAAGACTTAATTCAAGGGTTGCATTTCTCATCATATCTCCATTTAATTCACAAGCCTGGCCCCTGAAATATGTGATTGATCATGGCATATGACAGTGAAGTACGATATACTTAATCATGTGATGACCCCAATTGTAACTGCTGTGCCAATACTAGAATAGATCAACATAGCCTTTGACACTAGGTAATTAGCTATTGATCTGTCAAATGCATTTTTTCCCATCTTTATTAGCAATTAACATTAGAAGCAACTCACATTCACTTAGAACAGCCACTAGTATTCTTTCATGGCCATACCTCAGAGCCATGTTAACTCTCCTAATCTTGGTGACAATACAGCTGCAAGGGAAGACTAAAACACTGGATATTCTTCAGAGCATCACATTGGTTTACTGTGAGAAAGGTATCATGTTAAGCATATTTGGAGAGCGGGAAATGTTAGACCATTGTAAATATTTGTTATGGCAGGGTGTTTGGGAGATTAATCCTATGGGGGTCAAGGGACTGTCACATTGCTGAACTGTATAGCTTACTGTGATCTGCAGCATCCTAAAACATTCCCTGCACTCTAAAGGATATGTGATGGAACTTCAGATGTCTTTGAGGTACCAGACAGTGAAAATTCCTAAAACAAACAAGAAACAAACAATGGAAAACCTTGTGGTTTGTCTTTGTCCCAAGGCCAACTAGGACACTGTTCCTGACACATATGCACCTCTAATTATTATGCCATTGTTTAACAGTAGTTGCTGCAATTGTTATCATAGGTATCATCAAACATGGGAGTAACAATAGGCATCCCAATGCTCATTTAATCACCTGACTCCAGGCATATTCCTCTATACTCTTATTTTGTAGCACCGAAAAAACACCTCATGAAAATCAGAGTTCACTGACTCTACCAACAATTCTTCCTTCACCTGTAAATGTACCACAAAAAAAGATCTCAAGATGACTGAGGGGGTATCCATAATCAGATTTGTTGACATATTCATCATGTCTCATGCTGGGAAAGGATCTCATTATCTCATCTCATTCAAATCCAGTGAAGCCCGATGCAGATGGAATAGGAAGAGCAGTTTCTCCAATTGAGAAAATAAAGATTGATACAACAGGGACTCATTCTTCTGCACCTTGGTTCCAGTAACTATATATTCTACCTAGCAGGGACAACGAACACTGACTCAAAGTATATACCATTTAATGAAAGACTGGACATCAATCCCCCAGGATGTCATCTTCAAGATGCCATTTTCGTTATGTTATTCATAGTCTATTTCATTGTTCTGTCAGTCTGGTAACATCTGTACAATGTGGCATATGGTAGGGCTAGTGGGTCCTGTAGTTATATGCACAATTTTGTACTTAGTTTAATGTAAAACAGATCCATTGGTCCAAGGTGAGGTTTTGCAGGATCTCATGACAATAAAAATAAATAAGCACTCTGTGAACCCTCAGACTATGATGTTAGCTGAGGCATTGCAGGGTGGGAAAGTTAAATTCATATCTAGAATGAATATCCTAGTAGGGACGTGTCCTAGTAATGAGGGATCTGTGCCTTCCAAATGTTAAGACATCCTATGTAATTAACATTCCAGCAAGTGGCTGATTGATTTCCATGAGAGATGGTACTGTATCAAGTATTCATTGTCAGTCTCCATTGCAGATAATTTGAATATTCAGCAGTAGTAATAAAATTCTTGGTGAAAGAGAACACATGTTACTGGGCTCAGGCATATTGCCGTTATGACAACTGTTGGGAAAAGAGTTGCATATTGGTGCCTCCTCACACGGGGCACCAAAATGTTAGGAAAAGAATCGCAGAATAGAGAAGAGGCAGTGCACGAATTTACAGCCAGACCGAATTTATTCAGAGAAAATAAATCCGCAGAGGTGGGTGACCAACTGCCTGCGTGTACAAGATGGAGCATGTGGCAGAAGGCACCGACCCCCAGGTGCTGGGCCTTTTTAAGGAGGGCTAGGGCTGGGGTGGGGGTAGGGGACAGCAGGGAGGGGAATTCCAGGAACTGGGCGGGGAGGGGGCACTTGGGAACCTGGAAAATAATGCAGGGCGGGGTATGAAGGCAATAGGGTGTGAGACCCAATAGAGTTTCAAGGGCAAGGAATACATTCCAAAGTTTATCTCCTTTGGGCAATGAGGGAGAATGGCTGATGCTTATGCCCTTGTTCCATCAACAAGATATATATCATTTTGCAAGCACTGAATTAGGCAAGTAGAGACTGATTGACCTCCACTTTAGAAGACATCCTATGCATTTTGTTGTTCAGTGCCTCCTTTGCGGTGGTTGCTCTCTGATGGGCAATGGTGTAAGATATAAAGACTGTACATTTTGTGCCCATCCCCATTGATCCAGACATATTCTCCTTCCTCACACTTCTTTGCCTCCTCCCCCACCTTCTATTCTTGCTCCTACGGCTCTGATCAACCAGATAAACATATTTGCAAATGCCCAGGACTCTATAGTCTTATATCGAATGACTTTCCCCTCATCAATATCATTCATGGTCTCACATAAGTGAAACTGTAGTGCAATTTTCAGCTGGGTTCAACATCATACTGACACATCTGAAAATTAGAACTAAATTTCTTTTCTTTTTGGAGGTTACTGATAGGAGTGCACATAAGGCTACAGATATGAGGTGAAGCAGAAGTGTTGCGGCAATAGAGGCAGGCACTAGCCACTTCATGTAACTTACTTGTGCCCCACCAATTTGTTTTAGCCTAATTTTATCTGAACCATTTCTAGCATAAAATAGGGTACCCTTAAAGCAACTAATCAGAATTTATGACTGATGTGCTTGACAGTATTCTACTATGATAAAGAGTTTCAGTTTCATTGTCAATTGTTATTTATTTATTTATTTATTTTGACAGGCAGAGTGGACAGTGAGAGAGAGACAGAGAAAGGTCTTCCTTTACTATTGGTTCACCCACCAATAGCCACTGCGGCCTGCGCGCTGCAGCCGGCACACTGCGCTGATCCGAAGCCAGGAGCCAGGTGCTTCTCCTGGTCTCCCATGCAGGTGCAGGGCCCAAGCACCTGGGCCATTCTCCACTGCACTCCTGAGCCACAGCAGAGAGCTGGACTGGAAGAGGAGCAACTGGGACAGAATCCGGCACCCCGACCAGGACTAGAACCCGGGGTGCCAGTGCTGCAGGTGGAGGATTAGCCTATTGAGCCGCGGCGCCGGCCATCAATTATTATCTTATAATTAGGCATTTTTATAGGGTACAATATGAAGTTGTGTTCTATGCTTTATAGAAAGGTTAAATCAAGCTAGTGAACATAGCAATAACTTTAATACTTTATCAAGGAGCTGATTAATGAATAGTGAATAGATATCTATTGCAAATGGAATTGACTTTCTCCAGAACCATAAACATCTGTGCTAGGCTCATCAGAGAATTCACTTAGTATTATTATCTGCTATTAATACCTCTAGCACTGAGGCAGTGCTGTGGTATAGTAAGTTAAGCCTTGGCCTGCGATGCCGGCATCCCATTTGGGTGCCAGTTAGAGTCTCGGCTGCTTCTCTTTCAATCCAGCTCCCTGGTAATGCACCTGGGAAAGCAGTGGAGGATGGCCCAAGTGCTTGGGCCCCTGCACCCACGTGGAAGACCTGGAAGAAGCTCCTGGCTCCTGGCTTCAGATTGGCTCAGCTCCAGCCATTGCAGCTATCTGGAAAGTGAACCAGTGGATGGAAGACCTCTCTCTCTCTTTCTGCCCCTCTCTCTTTCTGTAACTCTGCATCTCAAATAAATAAATAAATCTTTAAAAAATACCACTAGCACCATGGAATTTTTGAGGATCATAAGCCAAAACAGGAAAGTCACTTTACTTAAGTCTATCTATTTCAGAGTTCTCTTTCCCAAGCCACTCCTTAGATTGACACACTTATAAATCATCCCTAAAATATGTTGCAACAGAATCATCAAGTTTGGTATATTCTTTCAATTTAAGGAGTTCCTTAAATGCATTAATGATTGGAGGATGTGTAAGGTGCACCCCACTTCCTGTTCACTAGATGCAGTTAGAATCATGATGCCATAATACAGTGGACTATCATGATGTTCTCTAGACTATCAGAACAATCAAGGTCTCTACATTCTTATGACCACAAAGTAAGATAAATATTAGAAATATTAAGAAATATCTTCTTTTAAAGATTTATTTACTTGTTTGAAAAGCAGAGTTGGAGAGAGGGAGAGACAGAGGGGTCTGGGTCAGACCAAAGCCATGAGCCCGGACTTCCCTTGGGGTCTTCCACATGGGTGTCAGGGACCCAAGTCCTTGGAACATCTTCCACTGCCTTCCCAGGTGCATAAGACGGGAGCCGGATAAGAAGTGGAGCAGCCAGGACTTCAAGTGCAACCATATGGGATGCCAGTGTCACAGGCAGTGGTTTAATGCACTATGCCACAATTCTGGCCCAAAAATGGCCTTTAAAGGTTACTTTTTCCTCGTCTCATGAAAATTCAAACTTCATTTGGTCTTTTTGATTGATGGGGACTGTAAAAGACATATTTTCCAGATCAGTATCTCCCATAAAGTGTGATTCTCTGAATAATCTGTTTCACTAAGTATACACATATGTCACCAAAATTGTAATTGCTATTGGCATTCAATTCATTACAATTTATCTGGGGCAGGGGATGGGTGTCTGGCCTAGTGGTTAAGACTCTAGTTGAGTCACCTGTGTCTCATATATCATTGACTTGGTTCACATCCCAAATCTACCCCTGATTCTAGCTGTGGGCATCAGTTCAAGTTCTCTATCTGATGGCCCTCAACAGTTCTGGAAATTCTTTTTCTCAGTATTCAGTTTCTTGAGAAATGACTTCAGGTGTCTTTGGGGAAGGATTGAAGGACTGCTCATTCTTTCAGTGATATCGCAGGATCCTTTTCAAAGAAACTTGGACTCCCCTTCACTCAATGGGTTCTGGGACTGATAACCATCTCCAATCTGGACAAAGCACAAAGAATCACAATTTTTTATATTGTGGGAGCTCACATTAGTTCTTGCCCACCAGTTCTTTATGTATTTAGGCTACATAAATTAAGCTATGCTGTTATTCACTCTCTATCCACCTCAATCCTAGGAACACCATTTTCTTTTAAATCCAGAGGCCCCAATTTTATGGATCCACACTCTTTGGTTGTTACTTCACCTCTGTTGCATATTATAATAAATAGTATGTTATTTGGGGTGTATATTTTGGGGTAGTGGTTAATTCACTTCTTCACATGCTTTCATCTCATACTGGAGTGCCTGGTTCAATTCCAGCTTCTGATCCAACTTCCTGCTAATGCATCCAAGAGGCAGCAAATGATGGCCCATATACTTGGATCCCTTCCATGCATGTGGGAGACTGGATGTGGTTCTGGGCTCCTGCCTCCAGCCAATCCCTGGCTGTTGCAGGCATTTGTGGGAGTGAACCAGTGGATGAAAGATAACCCCCCCCATCTCTCCCTCTCTCTCTGGAACTCTGCCTTTCAAATAAATCAATAAATATTTTATATATATATTATTTTACAGGTAGAGTTATAGACAGTGAGAGAGAGAGACAGAGAGAAAGGTCTTCCTTCCATTAGTTCACTCCCCAAATGGCCGCTATGGCTGGCGCTGCACCGATCTGAAGCCAGGAGCCAGGTGCTTCTTCCTGGTCTCCCAAGCGGGTGCAGGGCCCAAGCACTTGGGCCATCCTCCACTGCCCTCCCGGGCAACAGCAGAGAGCTGGCCTGGAAGAGGAGCAACGGGAACTAGAACCCGGCACCCATATGGGATGCTGGCACTGCAGGCGGAGGATTAGCCAAGTGAGCCACGGCACCGGCCCCATCAATAAATATTTAAAACTCCTTTCTTCATACTCTGCTAAGGTATCTGGCATGATATCTCCTTCCCTGGACTTCCTCCCAATTTTGATATTGCATGAGAGATAAGTACATATTCTATGTCTACTAAAGCAATTTATCTGATATCTTAATATAAGATAAATACCACAAAAATTTGTAGTATGACAGCAATTTTGCATCAACTCTAGATGTTTAGAAATGCAGTGGATTGAGCTTGATGTTTCTACTAGGTGAGGATTTTGTCTTCTTGGGAAAGGATGTGAAATGTAAAGAATTCCTTGATCATGACATTAATGTAAACTTCTAAAAAGGTATTGATATTTTTTCTGCAATCGTGAATTCACTTTAGAGATAAGGGTTTAAGAAAAATGATGTGATTGTGTGGTAATTTTCATAGTACCTTAGTTACATATTTCAGGTTTTCAAAAACAGTAATTTATTTCCTTGGAACATTATTATATGTACAGGTGAAATGATTAGATAGGGTTCACATTAATTATATTAGGATGACATCGTGATCTTTCTTTTGATTTCCATCAGATTATAATACCTTGATGTGCACCATAGACCTTTGGCCTAGTTTCTTACACACATGTCAAAACAAGTTTGTTTTCAGGACTAATACAATTAGATTTTAATCATCAATCAAAAATGATATGGATGAAAAATACAGATTTTTAAACTTTGAAGAAATTCAATTTTTATATAAAGTTATGATCTCACCACAATCAAAATTAACAATGTCTTTTCCTAAGAATTTACCTCTTTCATTTCAGGCGTTATAGGGTTGATAATTCCATGCTTGATGTGTGATAGAGTAGTGTCATTCGCAACCCTTAATGAGCAGCAGAAAAGTCCTTGTTTTGAGTTTAATGACTTGGTTTTTATATAATTTTGTGAAGGTTTGGGGGATATTTAAGAAATGTCTCTCCTTGTGATTTTGAAATTATTTCCTTAATTTTGAAATATTGAGACACTCCAAGAAGGAAAATGGCTTATAAATTATTCTACATGGAAGATACTTTTTTCTTAAATAATGAGACTCTTTAATCTTTTAATTACTTTTTATGATATTGAATTTCAATGCAAAAAATCAGTCGTTTAACCTAACCATTTTCTGTAATTCATATTTTTCATTTTGTAAATCAAACAAGTAAGTTTTTCTTAGTTGTTCATGTCAAAGTTAATTAAACTGTTCTTGACCTCATGCTTACATAATCAGAGGAAATTTATTTTTAGAATCTGTATTCCTCCTCTGTAATATTTATAACATATAATATTATTTCTATAATATAATACATTTGTATAATAATATTTCTCTCTATATTTCCTCCTCTCTAATAGTTAGATTAGATAATTGCTATTGATCTGTATTCAAGTTCACTGACTCCTTAATCTTTCATTACTATTAAGCTGTTTTGTCTGTTCAGTTCATTTTTAAATTTGGATTACTATATTATGCAATTTTATTTGCATCTTTTCTTCATATAGCCCCATTTCTTTGCTGATATTTTCTATATCAATATTTGCTTCAACAATGATTGCAATTATTCACTCAAGAAATTTGAGCAGTTATATAAAAATAATTTTTCCAGATAATTCCCTCATCTCTGTTATCTTCATTTGTGTCACTTAATTGTTTTCCCCATGGGAATTTAGAATTTCAAAATTCTTGATAGGCTGAATACATGTAAATTGTAACCTAGAAATTTTGAATACTATGAGATTCTGGACCTTGTTATATCCTACAGAGAATGGTGATATTTTGTTTTAGCAGGCAGTTCATATGATATCAGTTCAGGGTGTGAGTTCCAGTCTACCTTCGGTGGATTATAGTTCAAAATGCCAATTCTGTTTTGAAAGCCATCAGGTTTTTCAGATCTGTCCCACATATGTGCCATTTAGTGGTCAGCTTTGACCCCAACCGAGGATCTGTATGTTAGCTCTCCAAACCCTTGGTTTGCTAATTCAGATCTGACACAGGACTAAGTACCAGTATTAAGTAAATCCAGGATTTTATAATCAGTTTTATGAGCCTGTATTCCCAAGTTCCTCTGTCTCTAATACATGCAGCGTTCCTTTTTTCTCCCCTGTTGGTCAACTGACCAGAAACCACTCACTTCCGGTATTTTGCTCTATCTAGACTAAGCAGTGGGATGATAAAGAGATACTAAAAATAATGCAATGGGGTTTGATTCAATCATCGTGGAGTCCCCAGATTCAGAGCAAATGTCCCCTCCCTTGGTGTTTTCTTAGTGTTTTGACTTGTGCACACTTCCTTCACCAACTACTGTCACAACAGAACTTACCTGCCAGTTGTGGCAAGAGAATAAAAGAGAGAAAGAGAGAAAGAGAGAGAGAGAGAGAGAGAGAGAGAGAGAGAGAGAAACCCAAAGTGTATACCTTTCTTTCTCTATGGTCTAGCAGTAACCTTTCCCGTGCTTTGAGACAGAATCAAAGGACTTCTGGATCTCTTTCCACCTACACTACTATATTTATGTCTAGGTTTTACGATGTATTGAGTTCAGGCCAGCAGTTATTATAGGAGAGAAAAATAGTAGACTTGTTTCCTGTTCATTCTTTTATTCTATAATTTACATTCAAGAGTTCTCAAATAGTCATGTCTTGCATTCTCTCCAGGTTTTAAAATTATGCTCCATGGTGAGAAAAGAGGACATGTGTTTACTCCATCTACTCTAATGAAAGTATCTGTAAGATTTTTGTTGCTATGTTTTTTTATTATCATAGAGTGAATTTGAGAATGTTGCCTCTTTTGTCACCTCTAAACTAGATTGTATAAGAGGGGAGTTATTCAATCTAATTTTTTTCCCCAATTCACATTTAAGGCTATCTAGGTCTCAATATTTTTATTTAATTAGTATTTGTTATTGTTGGGTTTTATAAACAAACATTTTAGGATTATAGCTTTTTTTCTTCAATCACAGTGCTATAGTTTTCTAAGTTTTCAAATTTGAGGCCATAACATTTTATGGTTTTCTCTAATTTTTGTATCTGTCATGTACATAGATTTTCCCTCCTTTTCACCTCTGAAAAAATTATGTCATTTACTCTCATTCTGTTTCTCCCTCTCTTTTCTTGCTCTCTTTCTCTCTCTCTCTCTCTCTCTCTCTCTTGCTTTTTCTCTGTCCCTGTCTGTTTCCCTTTCAACCCTACTGAGGTTTGTCAATTTTATTAGTCTTTTCAAACAAAAACTTTCGGTGTTATTTTTAGCTTCTCTAGTTTGACTTTGTTTTTTGTTCCATTAATTTCTGCTTTCATCTTTATTATTGTCTTTCTTCTATTTTTCTTGAATTTAATTCGGTGTCATTTTTCTTTTTAAGCTAATTTATATGCTCGAAAATTAACTCAGTAATTTTTCTTTTGCTTTAATTGAAATAATGTAAATACATATTTTAATTGGTTTTTTAGCCACATCCCATAGAATTTTTGCATTTAATATTTTAATATTTTGTTTTTATTTTAAAATGTACATTATGATTTCATTGAAATTTTTTTGGAAAAGCATTTTAAAATCTAGAAATGCATTTTCAAGCTGTATAGTTTAGAAGACAAGCTCTGAGCTAGACCATTTAAGTACACAATTGTAGTCCCACCAATTCATAGTCTGGCCCACATATTCTGTTTCTTCTGTATAGAACAATACAATTTGCAAATGTTCTGTGTGTGATTCTAAAGGCTGTGTTCTGTAATTGTTGAGCGTATTATTCTATGTATCTACTCTTACAACAAACATTTAACAAACGCCTATTATGTACCATTCCTGTAGCACTGTAGCACTAGGGATACAACAATGAACAAAATGAAGCCTTTTGCCTCGCGGAGCTTTTCATTCTAATGCGGAAAATGGACAACAAACAAACTGATAGCATAATTTCAGACAGTGACATGTGCTGAGAAGACAAGGTAAGAGAGGGGCAGTTACATAATAAGGAAAATCTCTCTGAAGCACTATCACATTTGATGAGACATGAATAAAGTGGCAATCCACAAAAAAGTGTTGGAGGAAAGACATAGTCAGGCAAATAATGTAGAAGTGAAAAGTTCTTCAGATGAAACTCTGCTTGGTATGAGGTTGGAACAAGGAGGCTGTGGTTGACCAGAGCACAGGAAGAAACAGTAGTAGAAAATGGGAAGAGTGAGGTCATCAAGGAAAAGATTATATAAGATCCTACAGTTCAAAGCAAGAATTTTGGATTTTCTTGCAAGTGCAATGGAAATCAATGGAAGGATGACAGTAGGGGAGTGACAAAATCTGCTTTACATTTTAAAGGATCACCCTGGTTTACCATGAGGAAAATAAACTGCAAGTGGAAAATAGAATTGAGCAAACCATTTTAGAAGGCTTTTGGTGTCGAACAGGTGAGAGATTGCAATGATTAAACTAAAATACCAGTGACTGTTGCAGGCACTTGTAGAGTGGACCAGCAGATTGGAACCTGCTATCTCTCTCTCTGCCTCTAGAACAGATATATAAATAAATAATTCTTTAAAAGATGTTTGCTCTGGGGTTTTCATTAATGTCTTTTATCCCATTGCAGAAATTCTTTCTTTTCCTAATTTTCATAAAATGATCTTGAATTGTAGTAAATTCTGCTTCTGCTTCTGTTCATAGAATCATATAATTTGTGTTTTCTAATCTATTGATACAATGAGTTAATACATTTTCAGATGGATAAAATATTTATAGCTATGATGTATATTTTAGATGCTCTTTATCAAGTTGAGGGAGTTCTCTCTGTTCCTAATTTACCGATATTTTTACAATGGATGTGTACTGGATTTTATTGAAGGGTTTTTATGCAGTTACTTATGGGTTCATATGGTTTTTCTTCTTTAGCTCTTTCATGAGATGGGTGATATTGATTAAAAATTTTAATTATTTGTGTTTGAAAGAGAAAGAGAGTCAGAGAGAGAGACAGAGAGAGAAGAGACAGAGAGCTCCCATCTGTTGATCCAGTGTGCTAATGCCTCCAGATGGTGGGCAGTGCAGGGCCAAAGCCGGGAGCCAAGAACTCTTTTCAGGTCTGCCAAAGACTTGAGCCATCACCTTCCACCTTCCAGAATGCATGTTAGCAAGCAGCTGGAATCAGGAGCAGAGCCAAGACTCCAACTCAGACAGCCTTTTATGAGATGTGGCCCGCTTAATTGCTAGGCCACTTGCCTGTCCCCATTAATTGATTTTTGAACCCTGGACTAGCCTTACATACATTAAGCAAATACCATTATAATAGTGAATTCATCCATTTCTTTTTACATTTATATCTCTTTTTGTCTCACATATTTTGGTGTTCTGTTCTTAGAAGCACATATATTAAGAATTTTTATATAGACTTGCATAATGACCCCTTTTAATTTATTTAATGTCTCTCTATATATCTTATAACTTTCCTTGTTCTGTTTTACAGGAACCCTATTTATGTGGTGGTCAGGTATGGGAAAGTGGGCAATCATCCTATAGTTTTATGATTAGTGTCCATCTTTTATTTTTATTTATTTATTTTTAAAGATTTATTTATTTATTTGAAAGTCAGAGTTATACAGAGAGAGGAGAGGCAGAAAGAGAGAGAGGTCTTCCATCTGCTGGTTCATTCCCCAGGTGGCCACAATGGCCGGAGCTGTACTGATCTGAAGCCAGGAGCCAGGAGCTTCTTCCGGATCTCCCACGTGGGTGCAGGGGCTCGAGGGCTTGAGCTATCGTCTACTGCTTTCCCAGGCCATAGCAGAGAGCTGGATCAGAAGAGGAGCAGCAGGGACTAGAACCAGTGCCCATATGGGATGCCAGCACCGCAGGCCAGGGTGTTAACCCACTCTGCCACAGTGCTGGCCCCAGAGTTCATCTTTTAGTAAGTAGGTATCCCTTTGACTGTGACCTTCACAATTGGTTCTCATTGTCCCTTACCAGGTAACACAGGAAGGCTAAATAGTCTAGAGTTGTGCATTTTCCCATCCCTATGTAGAAGGCTAGACAGGCTGAATTTGGGTTATTTCCTTTCCCCCATGTGGACGGATAGAGCAAGCTGGGGTTGGGTATTTCTTTTTTTCCAGGTCAATTAAGCTGTGTTGAAACTGTTTTTAGGGGCCGGCGCTGTGGCTCACTTGGTTAATCCTCTGCCCGCAGGGTTCTAGTCCCGGTTGCTCCTCTTCCAGTCTAGCTCTCTGCTGTAGCCCGGGAAGGCAGTGGAGGATGGCCCAAGTGCTTGGGCCCTGCACCCCATGGGAGACCAGGAGGAAGCACCTGGCTCCTGCCTTCGGATCGGTGCAGCTCCGGCCGTAGCGGCCATTTGGGGGGTGAACCAACGGAGGGAAGACCTTTCTCTCTCTCTCTCTCTCTCTCTCTCTCTCACTGTCTAACTCTACCTGTCAAATTAAAAAAAAAAAAAAAAAAAAAAAAAAAAAAAACCTCTTTTCAGTTAAGGAGAACTTGACACTCTAGCCATATTTCCATATTTCTAAATGGTTTCTCTTCACCTCTCACTTGCCAAAAGCATGAAGGACTTTGTCTCTGATCTTCATTGCTAAAATACAGTAGTGTTCTTTCAGGTTACACTCTTGAATGTATGAACTCCCACCCCCTAAGCCTGGGCCACAGGGAGTTTTAATTCTCAAGCTGGTCTACATTGATTAGTCAGTCATGATTTATGTTTATGTATACCTGTATAGATTCCAGGGGTCATTTCCACTTTTTGGCTTCTGCTTAAGTAAGAGGTGATTCTCGTGTTATCTGTCTATGTTTATCATCAAATTTGGGACATCCAGTTCTCTGACGGATGTAACAAAGTTGTTGATTTTCAGTTGGTTCCAGGTTTTTCTTGGAGAGAACAAGAGCAATAGCTTCCAAGCTCCAAAAATGCTGAACCAGAAACTACAAGTCCAAAATGGTGTTCCTCTAAGATATCTGTGTTTCATAAATTGTTGATAATATATATCATATATTTGAACAATGCCTGTCTTTCACTCTTTCTAGTCTCTTCAGTGTCAGCTTTATTAAATGATAATTCAGCCACCTGTTTTCATTTTCTATGCCTCTTAATGTCTCTCTCATATTTGCCACATTTTTAATCTCTAATTGTTACATCGTGAATAATTTCTACAGGTCTGTCTTCTAGTTTACTGACCTCTTTTGATGTGGCTATTGTATTTGACATATGCTTTGTAAGGTCATGCCTCCAGCTTTGCTTATTTTGCTCAGATTTTTTTTGGCCATTCAGGATCTTTTGTGATATCAAATGAATTTTCAGGTTGTTTTTTGTTTTTATGAAAATGCTATTAGAATTTTGTTAGGGGGGCACATTTAATCTGTAGATTGTTTTGTGTACTATGGACATTTAAACAATATTAATTTTTCCAATCCATGAATGTAGGCTATCTTCTCACTGAATTTGTATCTTCTTTAATTTCTTTGATCAGTGTTTTGCACTTTTCACTCTAAGTATACAGATTTTTCTGTTCTTTGATTAGATTCATATTTTGATGGTATTGTAGATGGAATTGTTCTCTTGATTTCATTTTCTGATAACTTGATTTTTGTATGTTGATTTTATATCCTGCATCTTTATTGAATTAATGTATATTTTAATAGTTTTTGATGAAATCTTGAGAGTATCTGAAGATCATGTCATCTACACATTTCATCTAAAAATTTCATTTTTCAATTTTTGTTTCTTATTCATTTTGTGGCTTTTATTTATTTAAATTTTCATTCCCTGTTGGTTTTATTCTTCCTTTCCTTTCCTTTCCTTCCTTTCCTTTCCTTTCCTTTCCTTTCCTTTCCTTTCCTTCCTTTCCTTTCCTTTCCTTTCCTTTCCTTTCCTTTCCTTTCCTTTCCTTTCCTTTCCTCTGCAAGGCAAAGAGGCCGAGTAGGAGGTGGGGCAGTTGTGTGGGGAGATTTGCAGACAGAGCTCCTATCCACTGGTTCACTCCTCAAATCCTTGCCACTGTCAGAGATGAGCCATGGCAAATCCAGAACTGAGAACCCAACCAGAGATCCCACATGGGTGGCAGGGATAAACCACCCGAGCCATCAGCTACTTCCTCCTGGAGTGTGCACTCTCAGGAAGCTGGAATAAGTAGTGGAGCTGGGACTCCAACCCAGGCACATTGATATGGCATGAGGATATTTTAATATGCATGGGATAAATAGAGTTAGATTATTCATCTCATTTTAGAAGGGACCCTTCAGAATTGAGACCAACTATGGTAGAACAAGACATAAGGAGCCTAAGTCTCTGTCGCCAACAAGCATCATTTTTGGATCAGTTAAATTTGGAGTTTTATTTGAGAATTACACTTCTATGTCTTTTAAGCCAGCTTCTTTTGGTAAATCTTCTGATTATCTACGGTTCTATAAAAATATAACACTCCAATAATAGTAGCTTAGAACAGCATTTATTTAACTTATAAATCTCTAATATGAGAAAAATTTGGTAGGAAAAGCTTTTCTCTATTTCATTTAGAGTGATCCAAATGTTCAGATGTAGAACCATCTGGGAGCTTAATAACTGAAAGGTATTGTGATGATGGTAGAAGCAAAAGTGAGTGTGGCTGTATCCAGGGAGCTAGCTACATGATCACATGATTTCTTCATAGCATGGTTGCTGAGTTTTGAGAGCAAGCATATAGAAAGAGGTATAACTACATTACCTTTTCTTATCTAACCTGCATTCTATTTATTATAAACCAAAAAAATCAGTCCATATTCAGGAAGAACAGGAATTAGAATACACTTTGGGTAAGATAGCTAATGTAGAAATTCTGAACATAAACTATCACAATGTCCTTCTGCTATTAATGGAGAAGATACATCTAACATTTTTGACCCTAAGTTATCTTTGTTTCTGGAACAGGGAGATATATGTTTTCTTCTTTGAAACTGAACTATATTATGTCCAGTGTTGTTATTTTTGTTCTGTTTGCTATTTTATCCAGAATTTTAGACCATTTTAAGGTGGGTAGATCCTCAAATCCACTCAATCTTGTATGTTGGCAAAAGTTCCTCAAGGTTGCTCATTTAGTTCATGCAAATAGAGTGCTTGTGGTTTGGGTGTACTGGTAACTTCTTTCATCAACTAGACATAGAACAATTTGATTTAATCCTGCATGCACACCTCAAGATTTAGTTGCCTTTTTATCCAAGTAAGCAATACAATTCTTAATATTTTCTTACTGTTTTTACTTGTGTATCCAGTAGAATTGTACCTTTTATCAATGTGTATGAGCACTTTTACTGCCAGTATGCTAATCAAGGAAAATAGAATGTAAAAAAATAAAATTGGTTTTAAATAATTGCTTTTTCTGAGTAATATTTGCTTAGATTCATTGTCTACAGGGATCATTTGCCTAAAATATATGTATTTTATTAATCAATTCCAGAAGTCTTTTCCTTGTAACAAACCTGCATAATGACAATAAACTTTATTTGATTAAATATATCTTAAATCATATGCTTAAAAATCTAGGACAGATGTGCAGAAGAAATAAGGCAAATATGACTAATATAATATATTATGTAAATTGAGATGCCATACCAAAAACATCTGTTGTGCAAAAAAATAAAAAAAATGTGCAGGAAAAATAAACACAAAATCTTTTCCAGCAATTGAATTCAGGAGAGAACTACGAAAAACAGTCCCTCAGGAACTTAAACACTTTCATTTCATTTGAGTACTAACTGGACCCTTTCCTTGTTAGGCACTTACAAACCCCTTCCCAAACTCTCTTTTCATCTTACCCAAATAGAAGCTCAAATGTTGCTACATGTATTTTTGCCCATTAAATTATTCCACACAATAAGATGTAGAGGTGTGTATATATTTTAATAAAATGCTCTAGCTACAATCTGAAATGATTTCATTTAAAATGGTGCTTCTTTTTGCTCTTGTAAGTTTTAAAATTAATGCTACTTTTGCTAAGCAGTTCCCCTGGTGAAATCAATAGAAGTATGAAAGATGGTCATGAAAAATCGTGGTTGAAGTATCCCATAGCACTTGTTGAAGGATTTAATTGCACATCTAAGCATTAAAAAATGAATGCTTTTATTCCTGTCTTTTCCCAGGGGAGACACGTTTGCCCTCTTGATATTTAATGTGTGGTTTTGTTTCCTTGCAATCATATGTCTAGTCAATATTTTTCTGTTCTTTTTGGAAAATAATAAGATGAATGTCCCTTGACAACTAATCATTTTGTCAATTTGTAATTATTGTAAGCAAACTGTCTTCAATACATTTTATGATATATTATCTTTACTCTCAGAAGAGTTCTCCATTTATCTTTGTAATAAAGATGGTTACTTGGTGGTTGTTAGCATTCTCAATTCTCATTACTGCAATGCTTATAACTTTTTAGTTTCCTTTGGACAAACTAGACACAGTGTAAATTTCATCCTACCCAAGTTTATTATTTAATTGAAAATATTTACGGTCAACTTTTCAACTAAAGTATGCTTTTTGGTTTTGCAAACAAATGAGGAAATTTTTAATTATGAGAGCCTGAGGTCTATATGTGTACTCACCATTAACATTAATAGAAACTTGCCAAAAATTTCCCATGTATCATACTAAATAAGCACCTCTAATATACAAAGTGGTGTTTACCTGTTAAATATAAGAGTGGGAATAAGAAAGGGAGGAGATGTACAGTTCGGCACATGCTCAATCGGACTTGCCCCAAACGGTAGAGTTAGAAATGTGCCAGGGTATTCCAATTCAATCCCATCAAGGTGGCATGTACCAATGCCATCTCACTAGTCAAAGTGATCAGTTTCAGTTCACAATTGATAATAATGATAGGTCTAAGAGTCAAAGGGATCACACAAACAAGACTAGTGTCTGCTAATACTAACTGATAGAATTAAAAAGGAGAGAAATATTCAACATGGGAAGTGAGATACACAGCAGACTCATAGAATGACAAATGCCCTATACAGCAGTCTGGCCTCAGAATCACCCTTAAAACATTTGGATCTGGCTAAAAAGCCCATGAGAGTATTTCAGGCATGGAAAGTCAAGACACTGTGGCAAAAAAAAAAAAAAAAAAAAACAAAAAAAAACAAAAAAAAAAAAAACACAAAAACAAAACAAAAAAACAAAAACAAAAAAACCCAAAACAACACCTAAATGAAAGATCTCTGTGAGTGAGATCCCAGCAGAAAGAACAGGCCATCAGAGAAGGAGGTATTTTTCTCTGAAGAGAGGAGAGAACTTCCACTTTGACTATGGCCTTGTCTAAATAAGATCGGAGTTGGTGAACTCAAGAGGCTTCCATAGCCTTGGCAACTCATGACAAGAGCCTAGGGTGATTACTGACATCATAAACAAGAGTGTCAATTTGTTAAGTCAACAACAGGAGTCACTGTGCACTTACTCCCCATGTAGGATCTCTGCCCTTAATGTGTTGTACTATGAATTAACAGTATAACTAGTACTCAAACAGTACTTTATACTTTGCGTTTCTGTATGGTTGCAAACTGTTGAAATATTTACTTAGTATATATTCTAATTGATCTTCTGTATATAAAAATAATTGAAAATGAATCTTGATGAAGAATGGGATGGGAGAGGGAGTGGGAGATGGGATGGTTGCAGGTGGGAGGGAGGTTATGGAGGGAAAAGCCACTATAATCCAAAAGTTGTACTTTGGAAATTTATATTTATTAAACAAAAGTTAAAAAAGAAAAATACACAGTATATTGCTTATTTATATTGTATAGTGAAGTATTACAGTAATAAAATAAATTCAGGGGCCAGCGTTGTGGTGCAGTGGGTTAAAGCCCTGGCCCGAAGTGCTGGCATCCTATATGGGCACTGGTTCTAGTCCTGGCTGCTCCTCTTCTTAGGCAGCTCTCTTCTATGGCCTGGGAATGCAGTAGAGATGGCCCAAGTCCTTAGGCCTCTGCACCCGTGTGGGAGACCAGGAAGAAGCTCCCGGCTTCTGGCTTTGGATTGGCGCAGCTCCAGCTGTTGTGGCCATCTGGGTAGTGAACCAGTGGGTGGAAGACCTCTCTGTCTCCACCTCTCTGTAACTCTGTCTTTCAAATAGATAAAATAAATCTTTAACAATAAATAAACAAATTCAAAGCATTTTTTTTATTGTTGACTGTAATGCAGTTTAAGATGTCCTTACATACCGGTTAATATATTACTCTGCTAACAATGGAAACCTTAGGAATGAGTACATTTTCAGAAAATCTTCTTGTTTGTAAGTGGATCTTAATATATATAGCAAGACGAAAGAACAATCTAAGATAATCTTGATTAGTTGTTATTTCATAAAACTGAGCGTAAAAAAACATGTTGAGTTTTTTAATTAGAAGTGTTCCTCTGGAGTTTATTCTCAAAGGATTACTAATGAATGTAATCAGTAGGAAGCATCATTTCACCATTGTAAATTATTTGATATTACACCACCCAATTTAGTATTTGAAGCACACAGTGTTATATATTAATGTTAGCCATCACAAAACACACTGGACACCGGAGTAAGGGAAAGGGTTTATTGGGGAACACCCAACAGACCAGAGTGAAGGGGCAGCGAAGGAAAAGAGAGAGAAAGAGACTATAAAAGAGAAACAGAGAGGAGAGGAGCTAGCAAGGAGAGAAGATAGAGAAGAGGAGAGAGGAGAGCAGAGCCAAGAGAGAAGAACCAAGAGCCAAGAGAGCACGTGTTCAGGAACAGGCCCTTTTAAAACTTCGCCTGAGGGCGGGCAGTGAAGCAGGAGCAGCGAATCCCATTAGGATGGGGGTGGAGCCTGGCTCAGGTAGCTGGGCAATGCAGCCACCTAGCTAAAACTGCGCCTGTTTCCTAACATACAGTACATGTTTTATTCTTTTTTTTAAAGCTTTATTTATTTATTTATTTGAAAGTCAGAGTTACACACAGAGAGGAGAGGCAGAGAGAGAGAAAGAGAGAGGTCTTCCATCTGCTGGTTCATTCCCCAATTGACCAGGAACCAGGAGCTTCTTCCAGGTCTTCCACATGGGTGCAGGGGCCCAAGGTCTAGGGCCATCTTCTACTGTTTTCCCAGGCCATAGCAGAGAGCTGGGTCAGAAATGGAGCAGCCTGGACTCGAACAGGTACCCATATGGGATGCTGGCACTGCAGGTGGCGGCTTTACCAGCTTCACCACAGCGCCTGCCCCAATCTGTTGTGTTCTTGAAATAAGCCAATCCCAAAAAGACAAATACCATTTGTTTTCCCTGACCTGTGGTAACTAATCGAGTACCTAAAATGTAATTTGCAGGAGTGAAATTGACATTTTAAGATTCTATGATTGTTTGCAACCCTTGTCTTGACTGTTGAGGAATAATGTACTTTTTTTCTTCTTCATTAAAAAAAGCATTATCAGACACAACCAAGTTAACAACCACTCATTGCCCTGGACTATATATAAGAGACAGTAAGTGGACACATGCCAAAAGAAATGTCAATATCTGCTTTTCAATAACTTTGCACAATGGTTGAATATCTGGGATTTGTGCAGATTAAAATGCTGAAACTACATGGTTATATGTGATTACATCAATAGAGCCAACCTCATTATCAGGTGCACAGACAGGCTCCAAAACTATAAATTCATATAAATAGATCAAATATCACCTCAATTATGTTTTTATGTTAGAGTAATATCTGAACAGAGATATGCTGAGTATAAATATGGAACAATGACATAAGAATGTTTTTCCAATTTTAAGGACAACTCACACTTCCCTTTGCCAGGAATAGTTTATGATATTTGTATTTGACTTTAAAGATGACTAATGGTATTTTCAAACGTGATTAATATGTGGACTTCAGTGGCATGTGTTATAATACTGGGGAATTCTTACTACATTTATCACAGAAAGATGTTCAGATTAATTATAATTTAGTTCAGTTATACATCTGCTATTCCTTTTATGTTTCTAATTAGTATACACTTACAAGCATAGATGAAAACACGTTCATAATATCTATGACATGATTATGAAAGCAAATTCAATTAAATTGAAGACAACAATAGTTAAGAGCAACAAAAATCAAAAACTATGCTATTGGCATAAGGATAAAAATATAGATCAATGGAATAGAATTAAATATTTTTTTAATAAAAGTTGTTAAAAATTCCAGCAGTATATTACAAATCTAACCATGTCTCCACCTTGCAGTTTATATTCATACTATATCTTGATATATGGGCTTATTTACTTTGTTTTGGGGTAACCCAGGTGAAAAGGGAGTGAGAGACAGCTTGCCTGTATCAATTTAAGAAAAATGTGAATTAAATTATGTTTCCTTTTAAAGTTCAAAAACGTTGCAGCATAATTTTTGGATATTAATCATATCATTTATAAAATATACATCTGGACTTAATTGTGATCTCATAATATTAACATTTTTTTCTCCATCTGGATCAACTATGAAGTGACTGGAAAATATATAAAATCACTGGATCAGTTTTTATCATATGAATTGTCACTTCCATGGCACTCTCTTGTAATATTAAAATTTTAACTAATTTATAAATGCAAAATTATCTATGTAATAAGTTTTAATAGCTCTGTCAGATAAAATACATATATATAAAATATATATGTCAGATAAAATACATATGCCCAGTTAAATAATAATTTCAAAAAAAAAACAGTGAATATTTTTAGTAACAAGTATTTCATAAATATTACATAGGAAATCATAGGAAATTCTTTTTTCTTTTTGACAGGCAGAGTGGACAGTAAGAGAGAGAGACAGAGAGAAAGGTCTTCCTTTGCTGTTGGTTCACCCTCCAATGGCCACCGCGGCCAGCGCACCGTGCTGATCCGAAGGCAGGAGCCAGGTGCTTCTCCTGGTCTCCCATGGGGTGCAGGGCCCAAGCACTTGGGTCATCCTCCACTGCACTCCTGGGCCACAGCAGAGAGCTGGCCTGGAAGAGGGGCAACTGGGACAGAATCCAGTAACCCGACCGGGACTAGAACCCAGTGTGCTGGCACTGCAAGGAGGAGGATTAGCCTATTGAGCCGCGGCGCCAGCCTACATAGGAAATTCTTATATAAAAATGTTTTTCTGAGATTCCAATTTAATGGAATGTCATATATTTATTTGCTAAATCTAGCAACCCTACATGCATTAATTGAACTCTTAGTGATAATCAATTTGTCCACAACAGGCCAGCTTAACTTTATTACTGGTGAACTAGTTTCTGTCAATGAATGTAAAGCTGTATAACCTGAGACTGAGGAAAAGAATTCATGAAAAAAACGGGGAATTAAAACAAAAACACTAAAATAGATCCATTTTTTTCTTGAGGAAAGAGCTTTCTTAGCAAATTGACTACAATTTAAAACTGATTTCATTCACACATAAGAAATCCCCAGCTACAGAAATTTTCTTACTTATCTCTTATTATTACCCAAAAGTAAATTTATCTTACCTGTATCATTACTCAAGTGAGGTTAGGTTATTTACTCCTATTATAGTAGCTGTTGAGGTGACTACTAAATCTACACCAACAAATCACAGTTGTATCTGATTGAAGACCAGAATTTATGCTATAAAATAATGCAATTCCCCACCACCCCATCTTCTACTGAGAAGATTCAGCCCTTATGTCCCCCAAACTGCAGGGAATTCACAACTTCTAAACTTTTAGCATTTGCTATCAATCTTAGTCAGCTTGGCATATAACTAAAATGTAAGTTTCTCGATTGATTGCAAGTAAACAAAGCTAAAAAAGAAAGTGTTATACAGACATTCTTCTCTCACTTGCCCTGGACTAAATCAGAGCTGACTATGGTCTTTGTGAAAGATGTTTTGTCTCTTTCAAGAGCTATATATTGTACTCATCTGTGCCCTTGTGATATTTCCTAGCTATTGATTGCAAGGAAAGAAACCAACATCTTCACTGTTCTATTTCAGTATCCTTCCATTTATTTGTACTGTGGAGAGAGTCCTTGGAGAGAACTTCCAGATTGCAATAAGGAAATTGCATTTTCTGGGTATAGATAAAATGGAACTGCTGAAGCACTCACATGGACTGCAGGAGTTGTGATAGTCCTTGAATATGATTAGCCAGATTGCACTGAGATATGTATGACTTTTGGAGGTGACCTGTTCACTTAAAGCAGACAAGATTAGTTGCTAGAAGCAATGGCCTTAAAAGGACACAAAGTACACTAAAAAGTAGAGTTTAACTCAGCATAGGAATAAATTATTATGCAAAGTTACTTAGCAGAGAGCAAAAAATGTAGTATATGATGATCCAAAGGGAAAAGCAGTAATCACGTCTCTGATTCCAAGAGAATATACCCTGATGTCCGTAAGTTTCTCCCTTAGAATTCATTGGTGAAACTATTGACTTAACCTGCTTATATTTTTTCATTATCTTAACTGAGTGTTAACTTATTCAAGATCACAGGTTTTCTCTGTAGTCTGAAATTTATATTACAATTTATTGCAACTATCTTTTATTTTTTATGATTTTATGAAAAAGTTAACAGTTAATCTCTTTGGGACTTCAGAGAGAAAAGGATCATTTTAAGGTTAAAAATCAAATGCACTTTTATTGATTCCTGTGTTTCCATTTATTCAAAGGAAAAACACCGGAAGCACTATTTCCTTTCCTTCTTCTTAGTTACTTGCTTGACCATTCAATTAGTTAGATGGAAATAATTGAACGCTATTAGCAATTGAGGACAGTCACCATAAATAAATACCACATAAGGAACTATTAGGATATATGTAATTTTTATTATATATCTTGTCATTTTATTTGAAAGACAGAGAGACAGATGGACAGAAAGATGGAGACAGACAAAGGTCTTCCAACTATTAGTTCATTCACCAAATACCCATAAGAACCAGGGCTTGACCGGGCTGAAGTTGATTGCCTAGAACTCTATCCAGGTCTCCCATACAGGAACTCAAGCAGTTGAGCCATCATCTGCTGCCTCCCAAGGTGCACTTTAGCGGGAAGCTGGTTTGGAAGCAGTAGAGCTGAGGCTTGAACCAGGCACTCAACATGAGATTTGGGTACACCAAGTAATGACTTGTCCACTGTATCAAATGCCCTCCCTAATAGATGTAACAATGTTTCGAAAGAGAATAACACGTAATTTAATTATACAGTTTTAATAAATATGTTGGGCAGTAGAGACCGAGACAAATAGTATTTATGTCAGTGAACGTGCACAGCTTTTACTCTGCTAGGCTGTTGGTGTACGTTGCTTTATTGCCATGATTACTTTTCTAGTCATTTATTTTATGTGTTTCTAGCATTACTGTGTTCTAGGGGAAAGCTGGATTGGGCTTTTTTTTGTCACTGTTTCTGTTAAAAATTAAACATTTTCTGTGCATGTGTGCCTCAGAGAAGTGCTTTTCCACAGCTTGTTCCTCAACCAGTGGGAGTATTCTGTTGTTTCCTACTCATTGCTAGCTAACCTGCTGAAGGGGTGAGGGTTAAGCCTCAGTCTCAAGTCCTCCATGGGTCTTGGGAGTGGAGCTTTTTCAATGATCCTGCCCCAATCCCTGAAATAGGAGTCCCTCCCCCACCCCACCCCCAAGGTCTGGGCTCAAAGCAGTTTACCATCTGTATTCGAGGGTACAGGATTTTTTTTTTCCCTTCCTCTTATCAAAATACAACTGGAGGACCTCACGTTGAGTGAAATAAGCCAGGCACAGAAAGACACATACTGCATGTTCTCCCTTATATGTGGGAACTAAAATTTAAAAAGAAAGGAAGAAATGCTTGTGTTTATTTGTACTGCAGCAAATATAGTTTTGTCAATCTTTATTTTATATCTTTGTGAAACCAATGGTTAAGAATGTTATATTACTATAGTTTTAATGATCTGTGATTACTTTAAAATTTACTGTATGTGGGCAAAATGGTCATCTTTCCATTTGATTATTCTTTATAGCCCTTGTCTATATTTCCACTAAAGTCAGGTCTTTTTGCTTTTTACTTGTTAAACTTTTTATTTGGTGCAGCTCTAAGCCCTTGACTGTAATGTAAAATAAATATATTATCTCTAAAACTAAAAAAAGAGAGAGAAAGGAGAGGGAGCGAGGAAGGGAAAATCATTATATTCTTAGAATTGTATCTATGAACTACATAAAATCTGTTAAATGCTAAAAAAAACCCTAAAAATAAATAAAAATTAATTAATTAAATAAAATAAAAATTTAACTTTATCTTTGCCTTGGAAGTAATACATTTGTCACAATTCCCCCCAGAAGTTTGAATCTTTGTTTCTTATGTGAAAGGACCCGGGTGCTAGCCATTTTTCATTTCCCTTCTTCAGTCTTTTACAGCCCAGGAAGATTTTCTATTTCCTGTTTTTTGCCTGCTCCCAATCCTTTTCATGATTTTCTGGTGGAAATCCATAGACAAGAGCTTGCAAGTAGATGTGAACTTCTATTGTGTCTTTAGCTCCTAACTTTAAAAAAAAAATTACTTTGCAGAGGTGGGGAGCAAGCAGTCGGCACAGTGGTTAAGT
Organism: Oryctolagus cuniculus; assembly: GCF_051225735.1. Taxonomy (NCBI): domain Eukaryota; kingdom Metazoa; phylum Chordata; class Mammalia; order Lagomorpha; family Leporidae; genus Oryctolagus; species Oryctolagus cuniculus. Next base: position 61,801,898 of record NC_142888.1, read on the forward strand.
TACCACATCAGAATGCCTAGGTTCAAGTTCTAGTTCCACTTCTGATCCAGGTTCCTGATAATGTTCATCTTTGGAGGCAGCAAGTGACAGCTCAAGTATTTGAGTTTCAGCCACTCGGGTGGGAGATTTGGGTGGAGTTCCAGGCTCCTGGGTTCAACCTGGTCTACCCCCAGCTGTTGACATTTGAGAAGCGAACCAAAGGATGGAAGACATCTGCTTCACTCACCTCTATCTCTCTGCATTTCCAATAAAGAAAATGAATAAGAGTTAAAAAATTCTTCATTTATTTGAAAGAAGAGAGAGAAGGAGGGAGGGAGTTAGAGAAAGAGAGAGAGAATGCTCCCTTCCACTGTTTCACTTCTCAAATGCCCTGAACAGTTGAGGGATGGGGAATGCTGGAGCCAGGGACCAGGAATCCAATACAGGTTTCCCACTTGGGTGGCAGAAACTCAGTTACTTGAGTCATCACCGGTACCTACCAGGGTCTGCATTGGCAACAAGCTACAGTCAGAAGCCAGAGCTGGAAATTGAACCCAGACTCTCCAGTGTGGGTTGCAGGTGTCTTAACTGCTAGGCTCAATGCTTGCCCCTCCCAGTGGTTTTATACTTCATGTGAACCCATACATGGCCTTTAGAAATTCATTACAAATTTATCAGCCTTCTTATCCATTTCTACAAAAACTTCATTTTATTCCCATGCTATGGCACAAGCGAGTCTCTGTCCATGCATCATATCTCACAGGAACACCTGACTTTCCTTAGATTTCAGGCTAGTTGGTTGCACTGTGACCTCAGCTCTCATGACTCTCAGAAAATGTGGCGATTTTGTAGACTGTCAGGCTTCCTTGTCATTAGAGTGAGAGTAATGTTCTTTCAAGCTGTCTATATTCTAGGCAGAAGGCAGAAACTAGAAGCACTTCAGACTTTAAAAAAAATCCCTCTAGTTATTTGGGTAGAATGGATTGTGACTTGGAGGACAGCGAAAGCAGAAAGAGAGGAGACTATTGCATTCATCATGTAAAAGATAATGATGCCCTGGACCAGGATAGTGGTGTGCAAATTGATAGATGTAAGGAGCTCTGTTCTACCTTATTTTGAAAGTTTGCTTTCATCATGGTTGTTATCACACTATATTGTGATTTTCTGCTTATTTTTCAGTCTCTTTCAAGGAACTGAGAATTGCATGCAGACAGAAATTCTGTCTTATTGTTTCTGAATCCTGAGCACCTAGCCTAGGAAAATACTCATGTTACATGGATTGGTATATATGAACTCTGACATCCCTTCCTTTGCACTAATCCATGGATGAAGTGGCAGACAAACAGACATATGAGTCTGCTTCTGTGAGAGTAGAGTATGTTTGGGTTCTAATATTGATCCCATCTATGGCCTTCACACAATCACCCAGAGGTTATCACTGAGAGAAGAGAAAAAAATATATATCTCAAGCCATACATAATCCAGCCCACCTCCTATCACTTTAAATCAGGCTGCCTTCTTGCTCTTGGTTTATGATCCTTGTGGCAATAATTCTCCAGCTAAGTTCCTAGGAAACATTGATTGATTTAAATTTTTAATTTATTTGAAAGGCAGAATGAGAGAAGAGGGGAGGGAGGGAGAGAGAGAGAGAGGGAGAGACACACAGAGAGAGAAACTCTCCATCTTCTAGTTCACTCCCCAAATGCCTACAACAGGCAGGGCTGGGCCAGATCAAAACCAGGTGCTGGGAACTCAATTTGCGTTTCCCATGTGGGTGACAAGGACCCAAGTACTTGAGTTATCACGTGCTGCCTCCCAGGATATGTGTGAGCAAGAAGCTGGAACTGGAAGTGGAGCCTAGACTCAAACCAGAAACTCTGACATGGGATGCAGGCATCCCAAGTGACAGCTTTACTGCTATGGAAAGCACGGATCCTTGGGAAAGTCTGTGTAAAGACAGCTGAGACTGACTGGTCTCAGCCCATAGAAGGAGGTACTTGTGCCTCTTAAAGGGATTTATTCCTTAAACTAATGTAGCCTTCATTTAGACCCTTGCACTGCATGTACCTAAAGCATCACTCTTATTAGCTTTCATGTTTCTGTTTTTTTTTTTTAAGATTTATTTTTATTTATTTGAAAGACAGAGTTAAAAAGCAATGTAGAGACAGAGAGAGAGGTCTTCCATCTACTGGTTCACTCCCCAGATGGCCACAACGGCCGTAGCTGCGCTGATTCGAAGCCAGGAGCCGAGAGCTTCTTCCGGGTCTCCCACGTGGGTACAGGGGCCCAAGGACTTAGGCCATCTTCTACTGCTTTCCCAGGCCACAGCAGAGAGCTGGATCGGAAGAGGAGCAGCTGGGACTAGAACTGGTGCCCATATGGGATGCCAGCGCTTAAGGCCAGGGCGTTAACCCGTAACACCACAGTGTTGGCCCTGTGTTTCTGCTGTTTTAAAAGCAAACCAAAAAAAAAAAGATCTCTTAAAAATTAGATACTTTAAGTGATGTGAGGCAATTCATTTAATCACTCTGAACCTATTCCTCAACTACAAAATGGTAATAATAACTATCTTGCAGAGACTTTGGAAACAATAATTATATATGTATAGTCAATAGATTTTACATATATGCCAATATTTGTTTCATGCTTTATGATCTTCAATGTGTATTTTAAGTTTTCAATGTCAAGTTTAAAGTCAAAATTATATCACAGCTAATTTACTCTTCTTAAAATTTCTGCATTGTTATTATAAGACATTTATGTATATTGTATTAGATATTGATTATTAAAATATTGCCTTGATTCATCCTTTCCTGTAATTGTCAGGAAGATATATAATTATGTTCAATATCACCATGCAGTATTTTATTCATAACTTAATCAATGTCCAATGTGACAGTAGAGTCCTCTTCTAACATCAATATAATATTTATGTCATGTTATCACGTTAATATCATTATTACTTTACATATTCATAGTCATCTAGGTGCATTATAACAAAACTTTTGTTTCTGTCTCTATTTTCTCAGTTTATACTAGCAGTCCAATCACATCTGGGTTCTTCTCAATATATCTTTCATTATTTTGAATATTTACCTACTCACCTTTTAAATTTTTCCCCTAAGATTAATGAACTGGTCATCTTGGCTTTATCGTTCAACTTATTTAAAGTGTTCCTTTTTCATCTATTATTCAAGAAATTTTAAAGAAAAAAGTTTCCGTGAGGGGCTGGGGCTGTGGCATAGCAGGTAAAGCTACCGCCTGCAGTGCCGGCATTCCATATGGGCGTTGATTCAAGTCCCGGCTGTTCCACTTTTAATCCAGTCACTTCTATGGCCTGGGAAAGCAGTGGAGGGTGACCCAAGCATCATCCTCCACTTGGGCCCCTGCACCCACGTGGGAGACCCAGAAAAATCTCCTGGCTCCTGGCTTCAGATCTTCCCACCTCAGGCCATTGCAGCCATTTGGGGAGTGAACCAGCGGATGTAAGACGCCTCTCTCTCTCTCTCTTTCTCTCTTTCTATGTAACTCTGCTTTTCAAATAAACAAATAAAATCTTAAAAAAAAAGAAAAAGTTTCCATGAAGCATCATCTGATCTGCATGATAAACTGATTATGGTGCAGGATCTTCTCGGTGTTCATACAAGGTATATGTATTTAAATTTGTCATGTCGCTGGCACCACGGCTCACTAGGCTAATCCTCTGCCTGCAGCGCTGGCACACGGGGTTCTAGTCTCGGTCGGGGCGCCGGATTCTGTCCTGGTTGCCCCTCTTCCAGGCCAGCTCTCTGCTATGGCCTGGGAAGGCAGTGGAGGATGGCCCAAGTGCTTGGGCCCTGCACCCACATGGGAGACCAGGAGGAAGCACCTGGCTCCTGCCATCGGATCAGCGCAGTGCACCGGCCGCGGCGTGCCGGCTCCAGCAGCCATTGAGGGGTGAACCAACAGAAAAAGGAAGACCTTTCTCTCTGTCTCTCTCTCACTGTCCACTCTGCCTGTCCAAAAAAAAAAAAAAAAAAATTGTCATGTCATGTGTTCTTGCACAGTAATGTTCCCCAGGATTATATTTAGTGGCATAGAAAGACAGAGTTGGGAAAAAAACTCTTATGTGAGAACATTAATTCTGCTCTCTGTTTAGAATGTGTCCCCTAACTAGAATCCTCCACAGTATTTATATTCAGTAATGTTAATACTTTGCCACAAAACAGTTGTGTGTGTGTGTGTGTGTGTGTGTGTGTGTTGTTAAAAGGTAGAAATTTCAGTTGGAAAGTGACATGACTAAAAGCTGAATAAGGCAGGAAGAAGTAGACATTTAAAAATCTTTGTACAAGACTAAATCTGCAACAAATTAATCTAGAGTTCTTATCATCATTCTTATTTATACTGCTCTTTTTTCTATTTTTTAAAACTGTCATTTACTCTTACTCTTCTCTGTCCTTAATATTTTTTCAAGTGCTACTTACTATTTTTGTCCAGTTCCCATTGTGAAATACCTGTCGTTTCTCTTCTTCCCAGGCCTTAGATTCACAGAGCATGTGGAACTCTGAAGTCAACAGATGGAGCTGTAAATATACTTTGGATGTGATAAACTGCAGGATTTGTGTACTTATACGTGTTGCATGAAGTTAGATAGAAAATTGTAAATTTTCTTAATTCCCACAATCCACTACTGTGAATTGGATCATGTTTTTAGGTATTAGTTGTCTATTCAATTTGACCTTATTCACAAACAATAAATTTTCTAGTGCAGAAAAGACCATATATTCAACATACAAATTTATTGTTGCTGATCAAAACTAAGGTATCTGAAGAGGTTTACCTAAGAATAGTAGTTTAATTGTGTCATTCCAACATTTTTTTCTGACTCTTTTAAAGGTAATCATCTACCAACATAATCACTTATATTGCTTCCCAATCTAGACTACCAGCTATGTGATATTATGTGATAAAAATGGCTCCATGATCAGGTTAAAGCAGTTTATTTCCTGCAGAATTTCTTAAAGCTCTAAATATGCCAATGAATTGCAAGTAAAGGGAGAATACAATTGTACACATTTTTAAAAACTATTTACCTATGGATCATTGTATTTTTTATGTATTTATTTTCCTTTTTTTTGAAAGACACAGACACACACAGAGAGATCTTTGACCCATGGGTTCACTCCCCAAATGCCTGCAACAGCCGGAGTTAGGCCAGGCTGGAACCAAGTAACTGAAACTCAGTCTGGGTCTCCTGCGTGAATGGCAGAGAATCAAATATTAAATCATGGCTGCTGCCTCTCCGTATGTATGTTACCAGTAAGCTGGGGTCAGAAGTGGGACTAGGACACTAACCCAGGCACCCCAGTAGGGGACGTGTGCATCCCAAGCAACAGCTAAACAATAGCACCAAATGTATACCCTCCATTCTACTTTTTTAATAAAAAGCATCCCATGTAACCTCTTCAAAAATTGTTGTACCTCCACCAATACAGTCCAATAAAACACATGTGATTCTCATAATTCCTGGACTAACAACAGAAATAATTTAATCTACTGCCTAAAAATATCAGTAACTTTTAGAAGTCTTGGTGGAGCTGCCCTATGATCAAAGCTCTCATAAAAAGTTCAATAAAGAGGTTAAGATTTTTAAAATCACGAAAACCCTATCAAACTTCAAAATACGTAACTCCATAAACTTTAATGCCATGAATAATGCCTTTGGTATACAATTGTGGTTTAGACATATGCTTGATCTTTACATATATGAAATTCATGCTTGTAATCTCCTTTTATTTTTTCCCCTTTTGGTTCAATTTATTCTTTTATACTTGTTATAAACCAGGACCATATCAGAAAATATAATCTATTTTTCTCTACCACAAATAATTGCAAAGATTTTGTTTGTTTCATTCAGTTGGGAATATTCTACAGTATAATATTAAAAGAAAAAAATGATAGAAAGAGTTTTTTGTACTGTTTTATTGTTAGGGAGCTACTAAAGCACATGAAAAACATGGCAATTCTTTGCAATGCTATGGAATTCCCACTTAACAAAACCCAGGTCACCACAGCTGAAAGCAGCAGAAGAAAAGACCTCATATACAAAAAGAGACTATGGTGGCTCACGAAATAAACTCGAAGGGTACTCAAAACACAAAATATTTTCTTAACTTCCTTTTAATCCCAGTGTGGTGTGAAATGTTCCATTATAGAGCACAAAGGCTATAAATACTAGCAGGATAAGTGCGGTACTTGGAAGATTTTCTTTAGAATAAGGTTGATTATATTCCAGGATTTCAAACATATTTTGGTTCTGCACTTGAATTTTTTTATTTTTCTATGTGCATTGGAGCACAAAAGAATAAATTGCATAGCTCTGTGGTTTAGGTGGTAATAACTTGGAGGATTCTTTCGTGTTTCTCAAGATCCAGAGATCATGCTGCATATTCACCTATAGACATAGGCAGAGACGAAATTTGACATCGGAATTACAAACCAAGAAGCTTGTGCCACTTTCCTGGAATTATAAAATACATTATTGAATCTGTAAGATAAATAAAAATTATCTCAAATAACAAGACCATATCAGTGTAGAATCAGATTAACATGAATTTTCAACCTGGGCACAAACCAAGTCATAAATAAATGTTTTTCAATGAATGCATGACTGAAAGAGTAAATGTGAATGTAGTTATGGGAAATATTAGCATGAGATATCATTTCTGCACCACTAAAAATAAACCTTGATTATCATTTGGATAATAATATTTGAGATAAGTAGGATCTCAGATAATTCGATTTACTTTTAAAGCAGACATAGATTTAACTCATCATCTTCTATCATCAATATGCCCTGGATTCAGAACATTGTGTTTTGGGGCTAGCGTTGTGGCTTAGTGGGTTAAGACTCCACCTACAATGCTGCCATTCCATATGGGTGCCAGTTTGAGTCCCGGCTGCTTCTCTTCCAATCTAGCTCCTGGCTAATGGCCTGGAAAAGCAGCAGAAAATGGTCCAAGTGCTTGGTGCCTGCCACCCACATGGGAAACCCTGATGAAGTTTCAGGCTCCTGGCTTCTGCTTTGCCCAGCCCTGGCTGTCGCAGCCATTTGGGGAGTGAACAAACAGATGGAAGATATTCTCCCTTTCACTCTCTCTCTCAATCTCTCTCTCCCCCCCCCCATCTCTCCTTAGAAGGAAGAGTGATAGAGAGAGAGAGAGAGAGAGAGGGAGAAACAAAGAGTGATCTTCCATCTGATGGTTCTAGTTTGCTCCCCAAATGGCTGTAATGGCCAGATCTGGGCTAGGCCAAAGACAGGAGCCAAAAACTCCATGTGGGTCTATCACATAGTTGGCAGGGACCCAGGTACTTGGGGAATGTGCTACAGCTTTCACAAGCGCAGTAGTAGAGAGCTGGATTGGAAGCAGAGCCGTTGCAACAAACTGGTGCTCCAATATGGGATGAGAGTGTTGCAAGGCAACAGCTTAACCTGATGTGCCACAAGGCAAGCCCTGGCATTATTTTTTTTCTCTAAAGAGCAACTTAGGAATCTATTTCTTTTTCCTTTTGAGAATTTGTTTGGAATTTTCCACAATTAAGTCGAGAAGCGATCTCGATATGCTAATACAAGTATAGCTACCTGAGAAGCCAATATTTTTAATGTAACATTCTGTAAACATTAATAAAAATATTTTTCTCCCTGTTTCTGGAGGGGCTTAGAGGTCACCGTCCATGAACACTCTCTCCTGCATTGCCACTTGTTCCTTGGGCCTTTGGGAGTCTTGGGGTCTCCAACCCAGAAAGCTCCTCTGTGGTGATAGGAGCTTACAGGAGGACAAGGTCTGAAGCAGTAAAGGCTGGGCTTGCTTGCGAGTACATTCCTCCAGTCGCCAATAAATACAAGAGAAAGTCTGGACACTTACAAATGCCCTTCCCAAATATGTTCAGCACTTCTACAGGTTTTTGTGTAAAACCAAAACCCTACACAAAAGGTTGCTCTTTGAAAATATTTGAGAGTCATCAAAGGAAAACACATGAATTATAATTCTTTTATCTGACCCTTCCACCTGAGTATCCCAGATTCACTGGTTTCCTGGAGAATTGCTTTCAGGAAACACTTTAAACTGAGTGAACTGGCCATCAGGCTCCATCTTCTGGGTAATTCCAGTTTAGGTTTTCTGGGTGGTTCACACCGGAGTCTAACGCCTAAGGTCAACAAGACTGACTGCTATTATCCTCACTATTTACTTTGACAAACCTTGGTTATAAGGCTAATTTAGTTACATACAATCAAAATATGAGTTACATATATCAAGCAAGGCTGAATTCACTATTCACAATTAAGAGTTCATGTCTACTTTAACATCCCAAAAGGAAAGAACTAGGGCTCTCAGATTTTTGTAAGGTCTGCATGCACATCCCCTTACACCTGCAGTATTCAGCACAGTATTCATTGATCCAGAAAATATTTTTTTTTTCATTTGAGCAGCAGTTTCTCCTGCCCATTTCTTTTTTTAGAAAACTTTTTTTTGATAAATATAAATTTCAAAAGTACAACTTTTAGATTATTGTGTTTTTCCCCCATAACCACCCTCCCACCCCCAAACCATCCCATCTCCTACTCCCTCTCCTGTGGGGAGCAATCCGGACTAGACTGAGTTACTGGAATTAAGACTTATTCTATGCATCTGCTCTCCCACAATATGGCGCTGGGAGAGAAGTAAACAGCTTCTGCACAGCTGCCTCCAGTTCAACCAATAAACTGTAGGACTTGCTCCTGATTGGAGGAGAGCAGCGTACTCGGCGTGTGGGCAGCCGAGTTGGGATTGGCAGAGAAGGACTATAAAGGAGGAGAAAGACGGCATGCACCAGGGAACATCTAAGGGGAACATCTAGCTGAAGGAACATCCGTGCAGCCCCCCAGAGACCCGGCCGGCGGTGTGCCGCTCCCCTGCGGAAGTGGGGAATGTGGCCAGGGGGAACTGCCCTTCCACGGAGGTGGAAGGGATAGTAGCCAACCCGGGAAGAACCAGCAGCAAACCCGGGGAGGGCCGAGCAGACGAAAGAACAGCGCAGGGTCCTGTGTTGCTCCTCCATGAAGAGGGGGAGCGACACTCTCCCATCCCATTCTCCATTAAGATTCATTTTAACTATCTTGATATACAGAAAATCAACTTAGTATATACTAAGTAAAGATTTCAACAGATTGCACCCACACAGACACACAAAGTATAAAGTACTGTTTGAAGTATAAAGTACTGTTAAGTTCATAATTGATCATAAAGATAGCAATAAGTATCAAAGGGACCACATAAATAAGACCAGAGTCTGCTAATAATAATTGATAGAATTAAAAAGGAGAGAAAGATTCAACATGGGAAGCGGGATACACAGCAGACTCATAGAATGGCAAATGCCTTAAACGGCACTCTGGCCTCAGAATCAGCCCTTAAGGCATTTGGATCTGGCTGAAAAGCCCGTGAGAGTATTTCAGGCATGGAAAGCCAAGACACTCTGGCAAAAAAAAAAAAAATGACCTAAATGAAAGATCTCTGTGAGTGAGATCCCAGTGGAAAGAACGGGGCCATCGAAGAAGAAGGTACTTTTCTCTGAAGGGACGAGAGAACTTCCACTTTGACTATGGCCTTGTCTAAATAAGATCGGAGTTGGTGAACTCAAAAGGCTTCCATAGCCTTGGCAGCTCATGACAAGAGCCTTGGGTGATTACCAACATCATAAATGACAGTGTCCATTGTTAAATCAACAACTGGAGTCACTGTGCACCTACTCCCCATGTAGGACCTCTGTCCTTAATGTGTTGTACTGTGAGAATTAATGGTAAAACTGGCATTATTTTTTGAAGCAAATTTAACTATATTAGAATAGTATTGCACTTCTCCTTAGTGCTTAATAATAACCTATTTCCACAATTATATGTTATTTATTTTGTGCTATGTAATAAAGAAATAACTTATGAGTAACATTTCTCTTTAAATGTTTTATGACATATTGATAGAGTTAAGCTTGTATTAATTATGTCAACTAGAAAAATATGCAGAATTCTTTAAAAATTCAGTGTCCTCATCTATTAAAGAAGGAAAATTATGCTTAACTAAGACTGTGGTTATAATGATGAAATAAGATAAATTATGTAAAGGATGAAGTCTAGTGCCTAACAAATAAAAAAAAACATATATGTGGTTCTCACTTTCCATATTTTCTGGACATCACTCTTATTTGTATGTGTTTGACAGTGTCCAAATTTGTGAAACCATGGGGAGCTGGCTAGTATAGGATGGCCTCTAATATCTGGCAGCTGGATGACTGCTGACTGAGGCAGCAGGTATGACTGGACAATGTGTTTCTCACCATTTGGTAGCCTATCCCATGATTTTTTTTCATGGTTGCTGGATAAGGCAGCAGGAGAGAAAATGGAAGTCATAAGTCCTTTGGCACCCAGTCTTAAAATGATAACTCAGTTTCCTCTGTGGCATTCTTTATGCCAAAGCAAGTCATAAGGTCAGCTCATATTCAAGGAATAAGTTAATAGACTCTATCTCTTGGTTGGAAGATTCAAAGAGTCACATTATACAGGGTGTCAAAACCCAAAGAAGTGAAGAACATCAACCATTTTTAAAATCAATTAATTACATAGGTTAAAGAAAATGTCTAGTGTCAGAGAGATTGTTAAAGATGCAGTTGAGTGGCCAGCATTGTGGTGCAGTGAGCTAAGCTGCTACCTGCAATGCTGGCATCTCATACTGGAACATCCATTGCAAGCCCTGGCTGCTCCACTTCCAATCCAGCTCCCTGTTAATATGCCTGAAAGGCAGCAAAGGATGGCTCAAATATGTGAATCCCTACCACTCATGAGTGAGCTCTAGGCTTCTGGCTTCATCCTGGACTAGCTCCAGCTATTGCAGCCTTTTGGGGAATGAACCAGCAGTTGGAAAATCTCTCCCTCCCTCTCTCTGCCTTTCAAATAAATAAATCAATATTTTTTAAAAAAAATGTAATTGACAGGATATTTATGAATAAAATTCTCAGAGGATGATGGAGGGAATAGTAGAGAGTTTAGTCCTACAAACTAGAGGATTTCTCAACCATTCATTTATTCATTGATTCACTATACATTATTGTCTTCTGTATCTCAGGACTTGTATAAATCCATCAAAGCTACAGCTATAGATAAGACACAGTACCCACAAGTATCTTATGGTCTAGTGAAGAATATAAGATGCAAGATACAAATTGGTTTGGGAACAGATAGTACATAGGAACTAATATAGAGAGAGCAGAAAAAGAAAAACTGACTATCATTTCATATTATGTCATCTCACTTAATCTTCACACTACTAAAATTAAGTAGTAAAACAACTCTACTTTGTAATCCTCATATGAAGATAGTTATAGTTCAAACCTAAGTCTATTGAATTCCAAATTCCAGCTATTTTCAAGTATACTATTGGGGTGATATCAGTCACTGAAGCATCTTATTATCTCAATATTGAATGAAGAAAAAGAGAAAACATGCTTCAGAAAATATCCCAGGTGTCAAGAGAATGTGAAATGTGAAAAAACATTGTATCAGTCAATTTTGGTTGCTGTAACAAAATACCACAGGCTGCATGGCTCCATAAGCAACATAATTTTATTTCTCACATTTCTGCAGGCTGGAAAGTCCAAGATCAAGTCACCAACAGGATCACTGTCTGGTAAAAGTATCCTTACTCACAGCCAGAGGTATTTTCACTATGTTCTCACTTGGGGGCAGAATGTGCTTGCTCTCTTGGGAATCTTTTATAGGGGGCACTGATCTCAATTCTGAGGATTCATCTATTATGGTCTAATCATTTCCCCAAAGTCCCAGTTCCTAATGCCATCACTTTGAGTGTTTAATTTTCAGTATAGGAATTTCAGAGCAACACATTTAGACCATACCAAAGAGATCAATGAATGTTTTGAGAACAAAGTCGATCGTTCAAAATTGAAGGGACAAGGGCTATGGATGGGATTTGAGTGCTATGGGAAATATTTGGAATAGTAAGACTATGGAAAGGATAATGGACATAATAAAAATTATGAGAATATATAACTTTGCTCTCATGTGGATTTGCACAGCATGACTTTGCAACTTTCTCCAGTGATCTACAGCATCTATGGAGTAGAAGCAGGGATTACCAAGGTGGTAATGATTTGACGTTGGAACTTGGCTTATAGGACATGGCAGCGGCTGTGTAGGGTTCTAGAAAAGCATCAGAGTCTTTGCTAGCAAATATATATATATTTACATTTTGGCCTTCAATACATAAATTTGTACATATTTTTAGGTTAAATGTGATGTTTTGATGCATGTATATATTGTGTAATGTTCAAATCAGGACAAACAAACATATCTCCTCAAACATTTAGCATTTCTCTGTGGTAAAAAGATTCAAAGTCCTTTCTTGTAGATTTTTTGAGAAAAAATAGAACATTATCTATAGTCAGAATAGTGTGTGTAAAACATCAGAAAATCTCTCTTTGTTCTCTGACTAGTATCTGTTCATCAACCTTCCTCCCTCCCTTCCTTCCCTCTATTCCCCTCAACATACTGTTGTCCGCGCTTTCATGTACATGTTATCCATTTTTTTTGATTTTTTAAATGATGATGAAATCAGATCAGACCTATTGTCATGTTTAATCCCAGTGAGAGTCAAGTTGGGAATTGATAATTTCTTTTTTTTTTTTTTTTTACAGAAGATCAGTTTAGTATACATTAAGTAAAGATTTCAACAGTTTGCACCCCCATAGAAACACAAAGTGAAATATACTGTTTGAGTACTCGTTATAGCATTAAGTCTCAATGTACAGCACATTAAGGACAGAGATCCTACATGAGCATGTTATCCATTTGTATGTCTGTCTTTGTGTGTTTTGCTCTTGCATGTATCTCAGCAGTTTTAATGACTGCCTCATAAAAACATTAGTTCTGGGATTCGCATTGTGGCACAGCAGGCTAATCCCCAGCCTGCAACATCCATATCTCACACGAGTGCCTGTTCAAGTCCTGGTTGCTCCACTTCCCATTCAGTTCCCTGCTAATGTGCCTGGGAAAAGATAGCAGGATGGCCCAAGTGCTTGAGCCCCTGCTACCAAGGTGGGAGACCCGGATGGAGTTCCTGGCTCTGGCTTTGACCTGGCCAAGTCCTGGGTCTTGTGGCCACATAGGGAGTGAGCCAGCAGGTAGAAGATTCTCTCTCTCTCTCTCTCTCTCTCTTCCCCCCCACCCTGTCTCTCTCTGTAATTCTGCCTTTCAAATGAATACATAAAACCTTCTTTAAAAAAGGAAGAAAAAAATTACAGGGCTTAAAAAACCAAACATCAGTTCTGAATCAATTTTATTCTTAGACTATATATTTCATTTTGTTCATCATGTATACTGCTATCCAAATTAAACAATCTCAGATGAAGACAGATTTCTCTAACTTTGAATTAATGTCCCAAGCCTATTCTTGTAGATTAGAAAGCATTTCATTTATTCAAACATAATTTTGAATATGTGAAGGTTTGCTAGAAACTCATCATTTCCTAGGGGTTTGAAAAATTGATTATCATTATTTTCTTACTTAGAAGGTTAAACAGAAATATGTAATTTCTAGACATTGACCTTTTCCATTCTCTTTTTTCTAATATTCATTAATTTCTCCCACTCATCTACAAATTCTTAGAACCAGAAATCAGTTACCCTACAACGACTTCACTTGCTTTCAGCACCTTAGGAATCAAGTTATTAGGTCTTCTACATTTGACTGTATCAGGAATATTCAAATTACTTTTTACTAGGTCTTCTTGTGGAATTCTGCAATGACACATTTTATAAATCAGATTATTCATAAATTTTCACAACAGCTACAAATTATAGAAAAAGGAATACAGCAATTCTTTATTAATTTTCCCTTTAACTCTCAATTTGCTCTCCTAATATGTCTACTTTGTTTTCAGACATAGCCTTCTTTCTTTCTTGCACAATTATATATATATTATATATATATATAAGGTGTATTTCTTGCTTTAAAGAAGTCACCCTACTTATATTTATCATCTACTTATATCAAATGATATTCAAGAACATTTTATTGTCTCTTCTTAAAATTTTTCCTTACAAAGATGCAAAATATCATCAAAATGGAAAAAAGAAAGAATATATTTTTCTGTAATTCTTACTGAAAGATGGGAAACATGTAAGTGGTACCTCTTGGGTTGAGTTTTTCCTACTGAATGAATGTGGAGAATAGGATAATAAATTCATGACTACTGTTCTTTGATATTTCATATTCCATCCTTTAATTCATTAGAAACTAACCTTTTATTCCTGAAACCCTTATCCTCTCATTTCCATTAAGTAGTTTAACTGTTAAAAAGTCCTTCATCTGGGAATAAATCTATTCTTCTTTTGCTTCAATGTGGTATACTAAAAAAATTGAAATCAGTGTCAGTATTACTTTGTCATATCATATTACTTATTGTGTTAATGCATTTTTCTGCAGTTTATTTTTAAAATCTGGTAAATCAATCCCTTTTGTATAGTTTAGAATCATTTATCAGTTTATCAAAGATTTAATTACGTCTAGAGATCCTTTTATCCAGTTATCATCTATGATCCATGATTCTATATTGATATGTTACATACTGACCCAAAAGTAGAATGCAGTTTTGATTGTTGAAATTATTTATTTAGAGCACTCTGGCCTCAGAATCAGCCCTTAAGGCATTTGGATATGGCTGAAGAGCCCATGAGAGTATTTTAGGCATGGAAAGCCAAGACACCCTGGGAAAAAAACAAAAACAAAAACAAAAAAAACCTAAATGAAAGATCTCTGTGAGATCCCAGTGGAAAGAACGGGGCCATCAAAGAAGGAGGTACCTTTCTCTGAAGGGAGGAGAGAACTTCCACTTTGACTATGACCCTGTCGGAATAAGATCGAAGTCGGCGAACTCAAAAGGCTTCCATAACCTTGGAAACTCATGACTAGAGCCTAGGGAAATTACTGACGCCATAAACAAGAGTGTCAAATTGTTAAGTCAACAACAGGAGTCACTGTGTACTTACTTCTCATGTGGGATCTGTCCTTAGTGTGTTGTCCAATGTGAAGTAATGCTATACCTAGTACTGAAACAGTATTTTACACTTTGTGTTTCTGTGTTGGTGCAAACTGATGAAATCTTTACTTAATATATACTAAATCGATCTTCTGTATATAAAGATAATTGAAAATGAATCTTGATGTGAATGGAATGGGAGAGGGAGCGGGAGATGGGAGGGGTGCGAGTGGGAAGGAAATTATGGGTGGGGGGGAAGCCATTGTAATCCATAAACTGTACTTTGGAAATTTATATTTACTAAATAAAAGTTTAAAAATATCTAAACTTAAAAAAGGAAATTATTTAGTCTCTTGGTATATTGAGAGGATGATTCTGACCTTTCTTATGCTTAATGAAGTCCACATTTTTAAATTCCTCATAGGAAACACACTATAGTGCTATTATTCAGAGATTTCTTCGACTCAATATTGTTGTAAAATGTGAATGGAATTTGGCATTTTTTTGTTTATATTATTACAATCTCCTACTTTTTATATAAGAGATTTTTGCTTTACCTATTCACAATATATAGAAAGAATTAAAAGTAATATGAGCAAGTGGTTTGCAATATTTCCAATTAAGAATACAGGGGAGAACAATCTAAATAAATTGCTATTCTATCTTCTATTTTAACTAAGTTAAACAGACAAGAAGCTCTTGAAAGTAAAAATAAAAAGGATTGACATGTTAAAAATAAGGTTTTTATAATATGCTTTGAGTTATATTTCAAGTGGAATGAAAACCAGTTGTTCTAGAAAAGAAGATGGAAAAGTAACTGAATAATTTTATGGAAATTGATATTAACTAAATCAAGAAAGGATACATCATTGAGAGAATTGCTGCATTTATATTTTCAGGGAAAAATAATGACACACAAAAGAAAAAGCTTAACCAGTATGCAAAAGCCAGGTATGTGATTGTATTTCAGATTTCACTGAGTATTAAAAGGTTATGTTTCACATAATCTTTAAAAGCATGAAAGCATCATATATAGAGACTTACCCTGTGGAGATTAAATCCTTTTGCATTACAAGGTTTTTATAGCAGTGTCACAACCTTGCCTTGAACATCTGAACATTGCATTATAATATACAGCATCCAATCATAGAGGAGAATGTGAGTAATAAAACCTAGGGCTCATAAACTCTTGCAGACTATGTACCTGTACTGCATTTTAATGTCATCTCTCTAGTTTCTGTATCATTAAATCTGACACACCAAATTTTATTCTCTTTAGCCATGTTGTTAGGATGACTGCCACTAAATATGAACCTTAAGTGACGATGACTTCACCTTGATACTGTACTTTCTTTGTTTCAATTAACTTTAGTGCTTACCCTGTTTCAATTAACTGTGTAACATCTGTTAGTAAAGTCCTATTATTAATGTGGGGCAGTTTTCTAAGACAGCAAAACATATTTTTGAAATATATAGTGTTAAACATGTATATTGCCATGCCCTGGCATTAGAGGTAGATGGGGAGAACGAGAATTAGAGTGCATAATAAAAAATGCCAGCACTAGAAATTCTGGTTAGTTTTCTTCCCAATATTCATTACCGTTTCCTACTTTCTTCCTTGCTATCAGAAATCAAATCCTGTATTGTACAACATTGTATCTCTCCTGAGAAATGGGTCATAATTTATCTAACCTTATAAATGTAACATGTTGTCTGATATATAAGTCTACATTAGGTATTTCATATAACCTAGTTCCAGAAATCCACCAAAATCACCTTTGGAAAAGATTTTCTCTGTCCCAAATAAAGAGGAAAAATAAGATGTTACATTTTTCCTTCTTCCATTCTTCTCTATTGTATACTAATGCAATGTCTGGAAATATAATAGCCATCTTAAAACCATGAGAGAGAAATAGAAGAGGATACCAAAAAATGGAAAAATCTTCCATGCTCATGGATTGGAAGAATGTCAGTTGTTAAATCAACAACAGGAGTCACTGTGTACTTATTCCCCATGTAAGGATCTCTGTCCTTAATGTGTTGTACTATGTGAATTAACGGTATAACTAGTACTCAAACAGTACTCTCTACTTTGTGTTTCTGTGTGGGTGCAAACTGTTGAAATCTTTACTTAGTATATACTAAGTTGATCTTCTGTATATAAAGATAATTGAAAATGAATCGATGAAGAATGGGATGGGAGAGGGAGTGGGAGATGGGATGGTTGCGGGTGGGAGGGTGGTTATGGGGGGAAAAGCCGCTATAATCCAAAAGTTGTACTTTCGAAATTTATATTTATCAAATAAAAGTTGAAAAAAAATGAGGGAAACCAAAGACACCTAATAAAAGCTAGCAGCAACCATTTACTGTTTTAACTCCCTTGTCTATGATAAAATAATGTATATAGACTTTTTAAGCAACAACAGTTGTTTACCTTGCTATGATTATTATTTACAACAAAATGATATATCAAATACATGTTTTCTGATCAGAATGTATTAGATAGTTTTTTCTGTGATCCAAAAGTTTATCAAAAAAGGAGTAGATGACTTTACTTGATTCAAATTTTTTGAAACTTATGCAATGTTTTTTTCATAATAAGTATTTTCATTAAAAGTTGAAAATTCTTATGCATTGATTGCGACTTTTTAAGGAAAATATATCTTTAACTCTATTTTCCATAAGCTTCTGGAAATACTCTTACACTTCTCAATCATGATTCTTCATTTTGGCTCTGATTCTATTTGCATTTTTCCATCTTTGTTTGGATTCAGGCTGAAGATGGAGTTAAAGTTCGCATTACGTGTTTTCCCAATTTGGGGCCCAGAATGAGATGATATCCATTATATAAGATGCATTATTTAATTGAAAGTTTTTTTAAGTTTTATTTAGGTTATACAAGTCTTATGTATTTCATATGTACGTATTTAGAAATAGTGATATTTTTCACCCTATTCTCCCTACCAACTGCTCTCCAACCTTTCTTCCCCCTCTTTCTCCCATTCCCACTCTTAATTTTTGCAAAGATCTACTTTCAGTTTACTTAATTATGTTAAAGTTAGCCCTACATTAAGTAAAATAGTTCAATAAACACTATGAAATAAAAAAAAAAAAAAACACTGTTCCTCAACAGAAGAGACAAGGGCTGTAAACAATCATTGAATCTCAAAATGTCCATTTCACCCCAATATATTACATTTTGGGTATTATATTAGTTACCTCAGATCAGGGGAACATATGGTTTCTCTGTTTTGGGGACTGGCTTATTTCACGAGGTATAATGATTTCCAGTTCCATCATCCATCTTGTTGCAAGTGATAGAATTTCATTATTTTTTACAGCTAAGTAGTGCTCCATAGTGTTTATATATACTATAATTTCTTTATCCAGACAACAGTTGATAGACATCTGTTGATTCCATATCTTATCTATTATGAATTGTGCTGCAATGAATATGGGATACAGAAAACTCATATGCTGATTTTTTTTTTATTTGGGTAAATTCCCAGGAGTTGGATGGTTGGATCATATGGTAGGTCTATATTCTGATTTCTGAGATATCTCCATACTGTCTTCCTCAGTGGCTGCACCAAATTTAATTCCCACCAACAGTGGATTAAGGTACCTTTTTCCCAACATTCTCACCAGCATTTGTTGTTTGTTTTCTGTATGAGAGTTATTCTAACTGGAGTGAAATGGAACCTCATCGTGGTTTTTATTTGCATTTCCCTGAAGGCTAGTCACTCTGAGCATTTTTTACAAGTGTCTGTTGGCCATTTGAATTTCCTCTTTTGAAAAACAATTGTTCAAGTCCTTTGCCCATTCCTTAACTGGATTGTTTATTTTGTTGCTGTTGAATTTCTTGAGCTCTTTATAGATTCTAGATGTTAACCCTTATCAGTTGTATAGTTTGCAAATATTTTCTTCCATTCTGTTGATTGCCTCTTCACTTTTCTGTTTTTTTTTTTTTTTTTTTTTTTTTTTTTTTTTTTTTTTTTTTTTTCTCAGTGTGGAAGCTTCTCAGCTTGATTTCCTATGCTTCTCAGGTCTTTCCCAAAAACTCTTTGCTTATGTCTTGCAGAGTTCCCCCAATATTCTCTAGTAATTTGATGGTATCGGGTCAGATTTAGGTCTTTGATCCAGTTTGAATGGATTTTTGTGTAAAGTGTAAGGTAGGGGTCTAGTTTCATACTACCATACATGGAGATCCAGTTTTCCTAGCAGCATTTGTTGAAGAGATTGTCCTTACTCCAGGGATTTTTTTTAGCTCCTTTGTCAAAGATAAGTTGGTTCTAGATGTGTGGATTGATTTCTGGAATTTCTATTCTGTTCCATGTTCTACACATCTGTTTTTGTGCCAGTAGCAGGCTGTTTTGATAGCTGTCCTATAGTATGTTTTTTTAAAGATTTATTTATTTATTTGAAAGTTAGAGTTACACAGAGAGAGGAGAGGCAGAAAGAGAGAGAGAGAGAGAGAGAGAGAGAGAGAGAGAGAGGTCTTCCACCCGATGGTTCACTCCCCAAATGACCACAATGCCCAGAGCTGTGCCAATCTGAAGCCAGGAGCTTCTTCCAGGTCTCCCACATGGGTGCAGTGGCCCAAGGACTTGGGCCATCTTCCACTGCTTTCCTAGCAGTGAGCTGGACAGGAAGTGGAGCAGCCAGGTCTCAAACCAGCGCCCATATGGGATGCTGATGCTTCAGGCCAGGGCATTAATCCAATGTGTCATAGCGCCGGCCCCCTGTAGTATGTTTTGAAATCTGGTATTGTGATGCCTCTGGCTTGGTTTTTGTTGCATACATTGCTTTAGGTATTCACATTTCTTGTGTTTCCACATGAATTTCAGCATTGTTTTCCTAGATCTGAGATGAATGTCCTTGCTATTTTGATTGGTATCACATTGAATCTTTAAATTACTTTTGGTAGTATGAACATTGAGATGATATTGATTCTTCCAATCCATGAACATGGAAGATTTTTTCTTTTTTTTTTTTTGCATCTTCTTTCATTTCTTTCTGTAATGTTTTGTAATCTTCATTGTAGACATCTTTGATATACTTGGTTGAATTTATTCCAAGGTTTTCAATTCATTTTGTAACTGTTGTGAGTGGGATTGATTGTAAAAGTTCTTCCTCAGCCATGGCATTGATATTAGGATGTCTGCCTCAGCCCTTTCTTTTGTTTCTCTTAGCATGGAGTACCTTTTTCTATTCTTTCAGTCTGTGTGCATCACTGTTTGTGAGATGTGTTTCTTGTAGACAGAAAATAGATGTGTCACAATCAATAACTGCTCAGAGACCCAGGTACACCTTGTACTCTCTCATGTAAGCACTGAGTCACTCCTACCAGCCATGCTCAAAGTCAGTGAAAACTGCAGATTTTTCCCTCCGTTAGAATCTCTGGATCACACATGTACACAAGAGCCACTGGCCAAATGTTGCTCTTCCCACCACTGCTGCCAGTCCTGCAGAGAAGATGCCATCCTGTCTTAGCCAGTTGCTGTGCACACACACAAAGGCTTCCACAGTGGCTGCCCAAATCCAAAATGGTGCCTGCCCTTTCTCAGCCAGGCAGTGGGTGCTGTTATGGGGAGATGGGAGCAAGATAAACGCATGCCCTGTACTTCCACTGGGTCCACCAGTAGCCACTAACAACTGCTATCCCACCGAGTCCAGCCCAGACTCACCACACTCTCCCTCCAGCTATATCACCATGGGTTGCTGTAGAACCATCTCACTTCCTTCTCCAAGCTGCTGCCTTCTCTGGCTCTCAGCTGTTGAAGTCCTGTGTTGTGTCCAGGTTCATGCTGTGCCTCTGAGCCTTCCACACAGGACCATGGCATTTCCTCTTGTAGGATATCCAGTGTGGTTTTTTCTCTCCAATTCTACCCTAAGAGTGCAGGTCCTACTTTTTTTTTTTTTTTTTTTTTTTTTTACTATTTATACCTAGTCTAGCATAGTATGCTGTTCCCTAATCTGCCATCTTGGGATCCCAGAAAGATATTATAATATCATGAGGAGTGGTAGAATTTCACATGTATTGGACATTTGTAGACCACACCTATCTACAGGCCACTGAACAATTATGTCACATACCCAAGTCCCACATTAATGGAATATGGAAATATATTCCTCCCGCAGTAAGAGTGAGGAAAATTAGAGCGAATACATTGAAAACATTTTGAATAATAATGAAATTTACAACAGACAATTTAACTGTTGAATTACTGTGTGATGTAGTGATTCCTTTAATTTTAACTATAAAATCTAATATTTCAAAAGTAAAGTAAGCATCACAGAGCTGACATTGTAGATCAGCATGTTACGCTGCCACCTGTAATGCCGGCATCCCATACTGGAGTCTCTGTTTGAGTCACAGCTGCTCTGCTTCCAGTTCAGCTGCCTGCTAATGCCACTGGGAAAGCAGTAGGAGACAGCTCAATTACTTAGGCCCCTACCATGCAGGCAGGCCCCTGTGTTTGGTCTAGCCCATCCTGTCTACTGAGGCCTTTTGGGGAGAGAAACAGCAGATGGAAGATATCTCCCCCCACCCCAAGCTCACTCTATATAACTTTTTCAAATTAGTTTTAGAAAAGTAACCATTAAGGTATAATGCTTTGTAAGCTATTTTACAGAAAATCACCAGCGAATGTGGTGGTATATTTAGACAAAATGTGATCAGTACAAGTAACCAGTATGTAAAGATGCAAATTAATGAGTTAATCAGCAGCTACTGCTATGCATATGAATGAATACCTGCAGCTATGTTTGTCTTTTTTCAAAGAGCTTTAAGAGATTAAGCTATCAATTTAAACGCTCAATTTGTAATAAGAAAAGAAACTAAGTTGATAGACTATTTTTCATTTTCAACAAAAGTGATTGCTTATATCAAGGAAATTTTTGCCCAACATGGAAGTTGGAGACAGGCAGAGCACTTTTATATTGTTGAAACTTCTTTTTTTGTTGTTGTTGAAAAAGTATGGTTACTATAAATTCTGAGATAAGTAAAAGTTATTATTAATAATTAAAATCCCTACATCAGTCTCTCTCTTTTTTTTCCTCTTTCTCTCTCACCCATCTTTTCTGCAGTTAGGTAGATAAAACTACAGAGGTATCAATACAAATGTATTCATAGGTAAATAAAAGTTAATATATACCTTATGGGTTTAACGTTAACAGTACTGAAAATCATGCATAAAGCCAAAAAAGGAATAGACACACCTGTTTGTAGAAGTTTTAGAAAATTTATAGAAGCAAATAATTTCTAGATGCTTACATGAATACAGATTACACTAGGAAGCACACTCAGAAAAGCATATTAATAAAAGATCATCACACTCATGATAGAATATTGACTACTTAACATATATTGCCAGTTTTAGTTAAGATTTGCTAATTCTGAGTTTATCAGACAAGGTGAAGTTATTCAGTGCCTTAGCTGAACAGAATTTATAGAGGCAGGAACTTCTTAAGAGAGTATTGAGAGTCCAGACACCACAGATTTTTCTATGCATAGGTGAAGAGGTTATCTATATTATAATTCACTTTTTTAATCAAAGAATTACTTTAGGGTAGCATGTCAGGTCACAATCTAAGTATTTAAGACAAAGACATGAGGGGCTGGTGGTGTTGTGTAGTGGGTAAAGCTGCTGCCTATGATGCCAGCATCCTACATGGGTGTGAGTTCTTGTCCTTGATGCTCCTCTTCCAAAGCAGCTCCCTGCTAATGGACTGGAAAAAGCAAGATGGCCCAAGTGTTTGGGGCCCTGCTGAAGTAGGAGATCTGGATGAAGCTCCTGGCTCCTGGCTTTGGCCTGGGCCATCCTTGGCCATTGCAGCCATCTGGGGAGTGAACCAGCAGGCAGAAGATCTCTCTCTATTTTTTCTCTCTCTGTGTGTCTCACCCTCTCTCTCTCTGGAACTCTGACTTTCAAATAAATAAATACATCTTTGAAAAAATAAGATGTGATTAAGATATATAAGCTATTCTTAAGAAAGTCATAGTTGTAAGTAGGTAGACAAGAGATACAGTATAAAATTGCCAAGAAATAGCTAAGCATGAAAAGCAGAGGGTCATCATTTATCTGGGGGGAAGGCTAGAGATCAGATATTGAATGACAACCTATTAAACTAGTTTTTAGGGGCCGGCATTGTGGTGTAATGAGTTAACCTGCAGCTTGCAGGCAGCAAGAGAAAGTGACTTGTATTTTTTTGTATCATATGTAGATATTTATAACATTTGTAAATTTTTGAAACATTCGTTTTGGAACAATCAAAGGAGTCTAAATAAAACTATTAGTGGATATCTTTACAGAAATCTTGCAGAACAATAGAAAATGAATGATATTTTTAAAAGATGTATATATATATATATTTATTTGAAAGGCAGAGTTACACAGAGAGAGAGAGAGACAGAGAGACAAAGACAGAGACAGAAAGAGATCTTCCATTTGCAGGTTCATTCCCCAAAAGGCTACAATGGCCAGAGTCAGGTCTATCCAAAGCCAGGAGCCAGGAGCTTCTTTTAAGTCTCCCACATGGGTGTAGGGGCGCACACACTTGGGCCATCCTCTGCTGTTTTCCCAGGCACATTAGCAAGTAGTTGGATCAGAAGGGGAGTACTCCAGTCATATGGGATGCCAGTGCTTCAGGTGTCAGCTTGACCTGCTATGCCACAGCACAGGCCCCAAGAGAATGATCTCTTTAAAGTGTTAATTTTTTTTAAATGACAACTAAAGGTACTATGTCTATGAAAATTATCTGTAATTGAAGTTAATTTATTTTCTTACAATTATTGAAACTGTGTTTTATGTAAGCCAAATGGTAACTGCTTTGGACTGAATGTTTTCCTATCTGCCTAAATTCAATTTTGAAGCCTTAATCTTTAATGTGACAATATTTGGAGGTTGACTTTTTGGGAGGTAATTAGGTTATGAGGATGGGACCCATTTGGACAGAATTAGTGTCCTTATGACATGAGAGAAAAGACAGAGACATGAGAAAAATGACTTTGCTCTCTGTCATGAGGATACAGCAAGAATGCAGTCAAGTAGAATGTGGGACCTCACCAAGAATGCAATAATGCTGGTATTCTGATCTTAGATACTTGGTGTTTAAGCTATCTAGTCAGTGATAAATTATTACAACAGTCAAAACTAACATAGTAACAATAAGGAAAATGATGATAGAAGATACACACAAAAAAATTATGAGAAATGAAACAGGTATGCCCTTAGGAAAAAAAATGAAACACACAAGAAGATACAAGAGAGGAAAAGACAAAATAGTTGAATGACAGAAAATAATCAACAAAATGGCAATAAGTCCTTTCTCATTAGTAATTGACTTAAGTGTAAATGAAAAAAAAAATCCTATCCAATAAAAAGATATGCAGTGGCTAAAATTATTTTTAAAATTATACTTGCCCCAAGTGGTGGAGTTGGAAGCATACCAGGGGATTCCAATTCAATCCCATCGAGGTGGCATGTACCAATGCCATCTCACTGTTCCAGGTGATCAGTTTCAGTTCACAGTTGGTCATGGTGGAGGGACTGGGAGTCAAAGGGAGCACATAGACAAGTCTAGTACCTGCTAACGCTAACCAATGGAGTAAATAAAGGGGAGAGTGATCCAACATGGGAAGTGAGATACTCAGCAGACTCATAGAATGGCAGATGTCCTAAATAGCACTCTGGCCTCAGAATCAGCCCTAAAGGCATTCGGAGCTGGCTGAAAAGCTCATGAGAGTATTTCAGGCATGGAAAGCCAAGACACTCTGGCAAAAGATCTCTGTGAGTGAGATCCCAGTGGAAAGAACAGGTCATCAAAGAAGGAGGTACCTTTCTCTGAAGGGAGGAGAGAACCTCCACTTTGACTATGACCTTGTCTAAACAAGATAAGAGTCAGAGAACTCAGAGGGCTTCCATAGCCTTGGAAACTCATGACTGGAGCATAGGGAGATTACTGATGCCATAGACAGGAGTGTCAATTGGTAAAGTCAACAACAGGAGTCACTGTGCACTTACTCCTCATGTAGGATCTCTATCCTTAATGTGCTGTACATTGAGATTTAATGCTATAACGAGTACTCAAACAATATATTTCACTTTGTGTTTCTATGGGGGTGCAAACTGTTGAAATCCTTACTTAATGCATACTAAACTGATCCTCTGTAAGAAAAAAAAAAAAAAAGAAATTATCAATTCCCAACTTGACTCTCACTGGGATTAAACATGACAATAGGTCTGCTCTGATTTCATCATCATTTAAAAAAAAATCATCTATTATTTTTCACTTTATGTTTCTGTGTGGGAGCAAACTGTTGAAATCCATACTTGATGTATACTAAGCTGATCTTCTGTATATTAAGATAATCGAAAATGAATCTTGATGTGAATGGAAGGGGAGTGGGAGTGGGAAAGGGGAGGGTTGTGGGTGGGAAGGACGGTATGGGGGGGAAGCCATTGTAATCCATAAGTCATACTTTGGAAATTTATATTCATTAAATAAAAGTTTTAAAAAAAATTATTTTTAAAAGATTCAAATATAAAAGATTGATTTTAGATTTAAGAACATACATAAGGCCGGCGCCGCTGCTCACTAGGCTAATCCTCTGCCTGTGGCGCCCGCACACCAGGTTCTAGTCCCGGTTGAGGCGCCGGATTCTATCCCGGTTGCTCCTCTTCCAGGCCAGCTCTCTGCTGTGGCCCGGGAGTGCAGTGGAGGATGGCCCAAGTGCTTGGGCCCTGTACCCCATGGGAGACCAGGAGAAGCACCTGGCTCCTGCCTTCGGATCAGGGCGGTGCATCGGCCGCAGCGCGCTGGCCATGGCGGCCATTGGAGGGTGAACCAACAGCAAAGGAAGACCTTTCTCTCTGTCTCTCTCTCTCACTGTCCACTCTGCCTGTCAAAAAAAAAAAAAAAAAAAAAAAAAAAAAAAAAAGAACATGTATAAGATGAAGTGAAAGGATGAAAAAAGATATTGTATGCAGATGGTATCAAAAAGAACACATGTGGCCGTGCATATATCAAACAAAACAGACTTTACTACAAGAACTCTCACAAGAGACAAAAATAGACTATGCATAATGATACAAGGGTTAATTAACTAGGTAGATATAACAATTATAATTATAAGCTGTCAAAGCAAAATACCCCAATACATGAAGCAAACATTGAGGGAACTGAAAAGGGAAATAGACAGTGACAAAATAATAATATAGGATTTGAATACTCCACTTTGAATAACAGGTAGAACATCTGGATAGAAAATAAACTGAGGAACTGAAAAATATATAGATCAAATGGGTCTAACACATACATACAGACTATCCCAGAATGCTGGTTGGAGTCCTGGCTGCTCCATTTCTGATCCAGCTACCTGCTAATGCAACTTGAATAAGCAACGGAGGATGGCCTAAGTACTTGGGCCCTTGCCTCTCTTGTAGGAGACCTGGATGGAGTTCTAAGCTTCTGGCTCCAGTCTGTCTCAACCCTGGCTGTTGCAGTTGAAACCAAACCCCTATAATGTAAAAAAAAAGGATCCAGCTACTTGTCTGTCTCCCTTAGCCCAAGGTGTCCTTGCCTGTCCTTTATCAAAAGGAATTCATTGACTTAAGGGAGTGATCCAGCTGGCCCTACAAGATTCTCATCTCCAGACTCAAGAAGTTTTTGCTTCTCCAATAGATACGAACCTTCGTGGCCAGTATTGTCTGGGGGTGGTTTGTGTAGGGGAAATCCCAGGTCTGGACAGAACATAACTGCCACTTTCACATAATCCCTAGATGAACTGGAGTCCACCTGGCCATCATAAATTCCATAAAGAGCACTGCATCACTAACCAATCAAAACAAGGTCATGAGCACCACTGACCAACCAGGAACTTGGATATGAGCTGATCATGTACCTCTCAGCTCCAATTTCAATCGGTAAGAACCTTCACCCCTAACTCCTTAGAGAGCCTGGGAATTAAGCAATAGCTTCCTGGCTCCTTGCTCTGTGCCGTGTGATAAATACCAACTTTCTTCCAGCACCCCCATGTCAGTGATTGGCCTTCTGTGTGTTAACACTAGTTTGGGGTGTTGTTCAGCATCACAGTCATTTTGGGAGTGAACAAGTGGATGAAAGATCTCTCTCTGTCTCTCCCTATCTCTTTGTCATCCTGCCTTTCAAATAAATAAATCTTTACAAGAAGGAGAACACTTAAGACAAACAATATCAGAAGTGAAAGAAGAGATGTTACAAATGATTCCAGAGAAATAAAAACCATAAGAGAACTGTTATAGACAGGGGCCGGCACTGTGGCACAGTGGGTTGATGCCCTGGCCTGAAGCACTGGCATCCCATATGGGCACTGGTTCTAGTCTCAGCTGCTCCTCTTCCAATCCAGCTCTCTGCTATGGCCTGGGAAAGCAATAGAACATGACCCAAGTCCTTGGGCCCCTGCACCCACATGAGAGACCCAGAAGAAGCTCCTGGCTCCTGGCTTCGGATCAGCTCAGCTCCAGCCATTGTGGCCATCTGGGGAGTGAACCAGCGATGGAAGACCTCTCTCTCTGTCTCTACCTCACTTTGTAACTCTGTCTTTTTTTTTTTTTTTTTTTTTTTTTTTTTTTTTGACAGGCAGAGTGGACAGTGAGAGAGAGAGACAGAGAGAAAGGTCTTCCTTTGGCCGGCGCACCTCTCTGATCCGATGGCAGGAGCCAGGTGCTTATCCTGGTCTCCCATGGGGTGCAGGGCCCAAGGACTTGGGCCATCCTCCACTGCACTCCCTGGCCACAGCAGAGAGCTGGCCTGGAAGAGGGGCAACCGGGACAGAATCCGGCGCCCCGACCGTGACTAGAACCCAGTGTGCCGGCGCCGCAAGGTGGAGGATTAGCCTATTGAGCTGCGGCGCCGGCCGTGTAACTCTGCCTTTTAAATAAATAAATTAAATCTTTAAAAACACTGTTATGGACCAACAAATTGAATAAACCAAAAGAAATGGATGAGCTTCTAGAAACACCACCTACCAAGACTGAACTGTGAAGAAATAGAAAGTCTGAGTGGATTAGTACCCATCAAGATTGAATCATTAATCAAACCTTCCCAAAAAGGAAAAGCCTAGGGTCAGGTGGTTTCATTGGTGAATTCTACCAAATATTTAAGGAAAAGTTAATCCCAATTACTTCCAAAACACATCAAAATATTTGAGGAAGAGAGAATATTTCTTTTTTCCCCTTTTAAAAAATTACTAATAAAAAGAGAAAAGATGTCATGTATTTCATAGGAAAAATTCTAAGACAATCATATTTCCCTCCCTCCCTTTCTCAGTCCCCTTCCTGCCTTTCTTTTTTCCTTTAAATTTTGCAAAAACAATTTCATTCCACTCCATAATCACAGGCTTAATGCACCACTAACCATCATATTCAACCATTATAAAGTAGAAAGACCACAGTTCCACAGGTACCAATGTCACTCTTGTTACAGACAATGATCAAAATGCAAAATCAACATAAAAAAATAGGATTTCAGACTTTGGGAAGAAAGGCACACAGTTTATTTAGGCATGCAGGCTTGACTTGATTCTTGTCTCAAGAGTCAAGTCCAGATCCTCTGTCATTCCTTACTTTTATACCCTAAATTTAGCAAGTCAATTTTGAGAGAGTTTGGGGCAGTTTTGGGGAACACACTGTTATCTTAGACTCTCAGGGACTAACAAATCACAATTGCAAAGTAGGATAGTTTTATGATACAGGACCCAGTAAATTATAACTCAAAGGTATTTTCAGGAGACACACAACTATGTTGTCTTAGGTATGAGTTTAGACCTTAGGTATGGGACTGACTATGGTGGTTGGGGAACTGGTTTCTAAGTCAGCATGGGTTTCTTTAATGGCACGAGGGAGGGAGTCTGTAACACTCTGATAACCAAAGCTAGACAGAGACACAGGAAGGAAATCCAATATCCCTGATAAGCATGGATGCAAAGTCTTCAAAAAGCATGAAGAAAATAAATTCATTAGCGTATTAAAAGGATGATAAACCATGATCCTGGAAGATTTTTCCTTGCCATGTAAGAATATTTTAACTTATTAAAATCAACAAATGACACAATGACAATTCATTAGAAAAAAATGAAGGATAAGAATCCCATGAGCACGTTAATAGATATAGAAAAATAAACTGACAAAGTCTAAGGCCATTTTGTTACCAGAATAAAACTAGACCTGAGCTTCTCTTAGCTGGACAGTCTGCACCAGAGGCAGGAGCTGACACAGAGAACAGTACATTTGTTAGAGTGGCCAGCCAGAAAAAGGTGGAATCTGTGGTCCCAAATATGCTCTCCTCCAATTTGCATGCTAGCAGGATGACATTTAAAGGAGAAAAGGTAGCTGTGGGGGGTAAGGAAAGACAATGGGTCTTGAAATTCTTAGGCAAACAGGATAAATCACAAGATTAGTTACAGGGTACCACACAAGATGAATAGGTAGTTTCTGTTAGTCAAAATGGGAGAAGAAGGGAAGAGAAAATGCATTTTCTACAGTTACAATTTTATTGTAAAAACATATCATAAAGTCAGAAAAGAAGGAAATTGTCTCAACATAATAAAGGCTATATATAAAGTCCAAAGCTAAGATCATACTTACCAGTGAAAGACTGAAAATTTTCCCTGAGATTAGTAACTTAGCAAAGATGCCCATTCTTGCTACTTCTATTCAACATATTATTATGAGTCCTAGCTGAAGAAAATAAGCAAGAAAAAGAAATAAAAAGGTATCTATACCAGCATGGAAAAAGAAGCTATCTCTGTTCACAGATGGCATGATTTTATATGAAGAAAGTTCTAAATATTCCATAAATTCCTATTAGAACTAATAAACAAATTCAGTGACTTTTCAGGATGCAAAATCAACATAAAAAATCAGTTGCATATATACACATACATATGGAAAATAGGCAGCATTATTAACTGCTAAGGTATGGATATTTATCTCACCCCATAATTCATAAGCTGAAATCTTCACTTCCTAGTTGATAGTATCAGGAAACAGGGACTTTGGGAGGCAATCACGTCATGCATGCTGAGCCCCCATTTATGAAATTAGTGTCCTTATCACCTGGTATAAAACAGCATAAGCAGACGATTTTTACTGTTTAAATGTAAAGCCGAGAAGCTGATGCCTCATGGTTGCTGCTGGCTTCTAGCCTACCCAGGACCTAAGGCACAAGTTGCCTTGTTCTTTATCTCAACTTCTTTTCCAGAGCAGGGGAACCTGGTCAGGCTAGATCTAACCTCTCCACCTGTGGACCTCAAGGACCAACAGGACAAAAAAGGAAAATGCACTGTCATCAATCTAGTGACAAGCTGTGGCACCTGACACCAGAGACATGCAGCTTTTTGAGATTTGCCATACCAACACTCCCATCCTTGCAGCTGCTTTATAAACCCCAAAATGCCCTCATCCAGTAGAGCAGCAGTCCTTGAGACCTGGAAGTCTGCTATGCTCTCACCTGTCGACAGCCTAAATGTTCTCTTTCCTTCACTCCAAAACCTTATCCTTGTTATTTTGATTGGCATCAGGGACAGGGACTGAGCTTTTATTTTCAGCTGCTAATGGAAAAAACCTGAACTACAGGGAGATGCTTAAACAAGAGTTCCAGATAGAGAAATTTATGACTGACCACCAAGTTTTCACTTGATTTTATATCAAGAAAGTCTCCCCCAGAAACCTATTTAACCACCTTACCAAGCTCCTGTGTTTCCTTTATCCCTATAAGAAGGCTCTCTATTTAATTAATAAGGGGTGGTTGTGGGGTGGGGAGGGTACATTTGGGACTGCCTTCCTCCCAGTGACTGTTCTAATAAACATTTTGTCTCCCTCTATCAACCCTGGTGTAGTGACTGGCCAGCATAAAGCTGGTTGGACCTAAATTTGCTCTGGTAACAAAATGAATGGGCAAGTCTTATTCAGCTACAAAAAGAAAGCAATCTTGCCATATGCCACAATGTAGTTGAATCTGAAAACATTATGCTCAGTAAAATGGGACAGTCACAGAAAGATACATATTGTAATGATCTTCCCTATATGAGGTATCTACAGTAGTCAAATTAATGAAAAGTAAAAGTATAATGGCAGTTGCCTGGGCAGGGGAAGAAGGACATTGCCAGTTATTGTTTCATGGGTATAGATTTTCAGTGATGCAACATAGAAAAAATTTAAATAACTAAAATAATGTACATAAAGTTAATATTCTGTTCACTTCTAAACATACAAAATAGATTTCATTTTAGCACAATAAAAATGATTTTAAATAAATCAAATATATATATATATATATATATATATAGTGCCAGTCAGCAACTATTGAGTTTATAAAATGTTTAAAACTTAGTCTATAATAAAAATGTGCCTCCACAAAAATCAGTGTATAAGCAAGTAACTAACAAAAATACTCTGAAAATATTTATTTATGTTACATTTGAAGGCTTTTACTAAGCAGTAGTAATGCATGAACATTAACAATTAGAATATATACCTTACTGTAAGTCCTCTCAAGATATTTAGATTTTAATCTGTAGTTTAATATTTGCCAATATACGAGTTAGGGTGTATTTATGTAGAGATTGAGTCCTTATTAAACATGCAAACCTGTGGGCTCTACTCCACTGTTATTAATTTGGTCTTTCTGGTGTTGAGAATTGAGCAATCTATATCCTAAATAGTTTCCGAAGGATTTCTTGGGTACAATCAATTTTAGACCAATGTACATAAGTAATAGAAATTCATTTAGTCTTTTTTTTCTTTTTATTTGACAGAGTTAGACAATGAGAGAGAGAGATAGAGACAAAGGTCTTCCTTTCATTGGTTCACTCCCCAAATGGCCACTATGGCCGGCGCTGCGCCAATCCAAAGCCAGGAGCCAGATGCTTCCTCCTGGTATCCCACATGGGTGCAGGAGCCCAAGCACTTGGGCCATCCTCCACTGCACTCCCGGGTCACAGCAGAGAGCTGGACTGGAAGAGGAGCAACCAGGACTAGAACCCGGTGCCCATATGGGATGCCAGCACGGCAGGCAGAGGATTAACCAAGTGAGCCACAGTGCTGGCCTTCATTTAGTCTTAAGCAACAAGCAACATATTAAAATAATCATAATTCAGATTTAGAAAATATCACTCAAGTATCAATTGGACAACAGGATGGAATCAAAACAAAAACGGAATCTTGGACAGCAATTAGGATATCATTTCAGTTTAGGGATGAGCTAATCATTACTTTATCCCTAATTACTCAAAAAATTAATCAAAAAAGATATAGAACAGTGAACAATTTAGGAAATGCTATCCATCTAAACCGTAGAGAATGAGATGCTCAGATGAGTACCGGAGGTAAAGGAATGGAGAAGGTCAACTTCAAACTTAGTTGACTAGAGCACTGTAACACAAATATACAGAATATAGAAGAGCAACAAATTAGATAGGGATGACTTGTTCAACATAGTATCTAGTATCAATTAAATCTGAAATCCATATGGAGTATCTGGATAGAGATATCCATAATCTGTATTTGTTGGAAAAGACATCACCACTAGAGAGAGAGATTTGAGAATTCTCAGAATGTTATGTAGCCTTTGAAGCCATGTTGACTCATGGCAGTAGACACTAGTGCGTATACAATAACAATACATTGTGTATCATATTAGAACTTAAGGAACCACCAATACTCAATGTGAAGGCAGGGAAATAGGAGTCAATAAAGAAGAAAACTAAGAAGCAATTGCAGATGTTAGATATGATATGGAAAGAATACTGCACCAAAAACCAAGAGAGGCATGACTTTCAATGAGGAGTGTCAACAATAGTGAGGTAAGGAAAGGAGCAGGATTTGGTTACTAGAAAGGCATTGATCATTGAAGAATATTACTTATTTGACATATTATCTTCCATTTCATCACCAACACTAAGACATTATTCAATCCATAGTGGAGTTTGTATAAAGTAATTTTTGTTAAAATAATTCCAGGACTTCTTTTAATTGTACCAAAATTTCTTTATAATTATAATCTTGATTGACATAGTACAGTACTACCTTATTGTGGTTATCTAGTATTAATTTTCCATTTGTTTAAAAGGGCAGAGAGATAAATCACATTTTAGTCAGTTAAGCTTTGTGCAGAATACCACAAATGTCAAAATTATTCAAGCTTTGATTTCTCACTACACATATAAAAATAGTTCCTAACCTTAAATGTAATAGTCTGTATTATGTTGAAATTTTGATTTCCTTGTTCTAATATGTCTCAAAGTAAATGTTCTCAACTAATTTAAATGTAAATAATTTCATTTGAAGTGCAATTTTCTGCCTTTCTTTGGCATTGTATGAGGTAGAAATGTGAGAAAAGGTCTCTTGGATTTCAAAGAATGAATAATTAGAATTATTCATATTGTTCAGAAACCTCTTTATATTACAGCACCTAGATATAAAAATATTATGTATTTTCTAGATCTCTGACATAATGATCTAACATTATTATTTAAACAATTTGAATCTAATTAGAAAAATAATATAAAATAAATATGTGCATAGGAATCTTATCATGGAACGTGAATTTTTCTCCACATTTCCTCATTTTTCACTCTTAGATAAGGCACTCAATGACGGCATACTGCATTAAATCTGAACAGAATGTAACATGATTTCATTGAATAACAATGATAGCACAGTTTCAAATTCCCTAAGCAAGGATGATAGAGAGATGTTGCTCATTACAGCACAAATGGAAAAGTCTATAATTTTTTTGACAATATAGTCCATGGAAGTAAAAAAGAGGAGAAATGTTTAACAAAAAAATGCATTCTTGAGCTGTACATCAGCAAAAGGTATGTAAACTGATATAAATGTCACCAGATATTGTTTTGTATTAAAAAAACCTGTATCTGGATGATGATATTTACTTCTTGGCACTATACATTTAAACAGCAAATGCCAGAGCATTGCTATATGATATATACATGATTAAGATAAGTGAAATTTTATATAATGTATGACCTACTTTCATTTGATAGAAATATAATAGCAAACATAGTAAATATAAAGGATAAGCCAGTAATCTATCATAGTGATGGCAGATAATACTCCATGTAATTTTGTGCAACCAAATCAAATGCAAGAACCAAAATGCCTCAACCCCCAAATTAATCCTGCTAATTAACCTAATCTACCTGTTTATGCTTTCCTATGACCCCCTATATTTTGACATTAACTTAGCATCTCTAAGACTATGTCATTTTCTGACTTTTTACAATGTGAGCCAAAATATGCATCTTTCCTTTAAAAATTTCCCAACCTGTAGTATTGTGTTATTAGCAACAGAAACTTGGCCGGCGCTGCAGCTCACTAGGCTAATCCTCTGCCTGTGGCGCCGGCACTCTGGGTTGTAGTCCTGGTTGGGGCGCCGGTTCTGTCCCGGTTGCTCCTCTTCCAGTCCAGCTCTCCGCTGTGGCCCCAGGAAGGCAGTGGAGGATGGCCCAAGTGCTTGAGCACTGCACCCCATGGGAGACCAGGAGGAAGCACCTGGCTCCTGGTTTCAGATCTGTACAGCGCCAGCCATAGCAGCCATTTAGGGGGTGAATCAATGGAAGGAAGACCTTTCTCTCTGTCTCTCTCTCTCACTATCTAACTCTGCCTGGCAAAAAAAAAAAAAAAAAAAAAAAAAAAAAAAAAAAAAAGCAACAGAAACTGTACTAGTATGATAGCAGAGTGGTAGAATGTAGTAGAAACTGTTATTACCTACCCAGATTTCATTACCTCCCTCTTTCTTTCTTTCTTTCTCTTTCTTTCTCTTTCTTTCTTTCTTTCTTTCTTTCTTTCTTTCTTTCTTTCTTTCTTTCTTTCCTTCCTTCCTTCCTTCCTTCCTTCCTTCCTTCCTTCCTTCCTTTCTTCCTTCTTTTTCTTTTTTGCCAGGCAGAGTTCGACAGTGAGACAGAGAGAGAGAGAGAGACAGACAGAGAGAAAGGTCTTCCTTCCATTGGTTCACCGCCCAAATGGCCGCTGTAGCCAGCGCGCTGCTCTGATCCAAAGCCAGGAGCCAGGTACTTCCTCCCGGTCTCCCATGCGGGTGCAGGGCCCAAGCACTTGGGCCATCCTCCACTGCACTCCCTGGCCACAGCAGAAAGCTGGCTTGGAAGAGGAGCAACCTGGACAGAATCCGGTGCCCCGACAGGGACTAGAGCCTAGGGTGCCGGCGCCACAGGCAGAGGATTAGCCTTTTGAGCAGCGGCGCTGGCCCTACCTCCTTCTTTCTTAACAGTATCTCAATTTATTTTTCAATTGCCATTGATCCTTCTCAAAATTTGAGATGTGGTTTCTCTATGACAACAACTACAAAAAATTTAGAACATGGTAAATGGGGTCTTACACTAAGGGAATTTATTAGTGAATTATACTAGAGCTGTTGAAAAGAAAGATTATGTCTTGTTTATCAAAAAATAAAGAAAATGTCATGCACTTTTAGTTTAACTATGTTATAGTCAGGATTCACTTCTTCTAGCTACAAGTTTTGTACTCTTGGGTCCTCATGGAGCTTTAGTTTATTCATTAATAAAAGTTGGATAATAATATGTACCACATTTGTTGAATACGAATTATCTAAAATATCAAACATGAAAATACAATACAGTATGTGGCTAAAAGATTGTGCTTTATATGTAGTAGATCTTTCATCCCTCTTAATTCTTCATCCCTTCCAAGATAGGTCTCTGTTACCCTCTGTAGCTCCTAGGATATCAAAAGTACTCACATGTACTTGTTCAATGAAGGAATATATGAGTGAACCAATGAGAAGATTGTTATTGGAGCAAATTCACTCTGAAGTAAAAGGGAAACAAAAACATATGATGAGCATATAGCCTTAGAGAGGAGGATTGATCATACTTCAAACATAAGAGAGATAATGCATCCCTATACTCAGGGGAAGCCAGTATGACTAACCTCTGAGCCTCGTCATTAGTTCATTCAAGTAGTATCTACTGAGTACTTCTTATTCCCAGGAACTATTGCATTCACTGGAAAAAATGCAGTGACAAAAACAGAAAAAAATATATACCTGCACAAAACTTGCATTTTGTTTGGGTAACATAAGCACTAAGCAGTTTTTAAAAGCTCCAGAAATTGTGACAGATGGTATAGATGCTATGAAGAAAATTAAAGAGGATAAAGACTGGGGGGGAGAGAGTCATTGTGTATAACATAATCAGGGGAGGGTTCACTGGGAAGGGGACATTTGAGAAAATCTTTCAACACGAGGCATGATATGTATGCATCTCTTGGAGCAAGTGTCCCAGATTGAAATATGTGCTAGGAAAAAGCCTTGGGGTAAGAGCATAACTGGTGTTTGAGGCACAATATGAAATCCAATGTGATTAGAATAGATGGCTTATGACTTATGAGGAGAGAAGTTAGAGATAAGATAGGCAGGAAAAGGGTGGCCCAAAGTTTTAGCTTCTCATAGATCATTTTACAAACTGTGTTTTATTGTAGATGAGATTAAAATGCTAGCAGAAGTTTTGAACATGAGAGCTACTTGATCTAAGATATACTGTCCAAGAATTACTCCTACTTCTCTGGCGAGAGCCGACTGAAGTGAAGCAAGGATAGAGGTAAGGCATGAGGACTGAAACCAACCTACTTTCTCATCCTTGTGCTTAAAAGTTCCTAGAGGAGATGGAAATTCCCTTTGATGTGTTAAAAATAATGAAGTTAGGGAAAACACCATCTTAATTGCTTGTTTCAGGAAATATCTATTACTTGACTTCCGTTAACTAATAATACATCGTACTTAACAATTTATTTATCAACACTCAGTACAACACCCTTGCTTTGCTATGCCCACCTATACTAAAGCTTTTAAGTCATAAACCTTGCCCAACATCAACCAGTTATCCACATAGAAAAGCCTACCTTAGTATCACCAAGCCGTTAAGGAATTAATATCAACCCAGATTTCCCCTTTTAGAAACATGTTATTAAAATTATATATTTGGGGCCAGCATTGTGGCACAGTTGGTTAAACTGTCACCTGCAAAACTGGCATCCCATATGGGAGCTGGTTCAAGTCCCAGCTGCTCCACTTCCTATCCAGCTCCCTGCTAATGCACTGGATAAAGAAGTTAAAGATGGACCAAGTCCTTGGGCCCTGCACCCACATGGGAGACTCAGATGAAGTTCCTGGCTCCTGGCTTTGGCCTGACCCAGCCTTGGCCATTGCTGCCATTTGGGACTGAACCAGCAGATGGAAGATCTCTCTCCCTCTCTCCTTCTCTCTCTCTCTCTCTCTATCTCTATCTTTCACATAAAAACAGTAAGAATCAAAGGAGAAATAAATAAAATTGAACAAAGTACAAAAGAACAGATCAACAAAACAAAAATCTGTTTTTTCAGAAGATAAATGCAATAGACAAATCTTTAGCCAGACTAACAAAGAAAAAAGAGGAGAAAATGGATAAAATTAGAGACAAAAAATAAAATTTAAAAAAAGGAGACATTACAATCATAACACAGAAATACAATACAATCATCAGGAACTACCATAAAAAATTATATGCTAACAAATTAGTAAATCTCAAAGAAATGGATAAATTCCTGACCAAGATTACATTAAGAAGATATAGAAAATCTGAAGAGACCCATAACAATTAAGGAGAGTGAAGCAGTAATTAAAAGTCTCCCATCAAAGAAATGTTCAAGACCTGGTGGCTTTACAACTGAATTCTTCAATCCATTTAAAGAGGAACTAACTCTAATACTTCATGAACTATTCAAAAATATTGGAAAAGAAGGAACTCTGCCAAACTCTTTTATGAGGTCAACATTATTCTGATGCCAAATCAAAGACAAATATAAAAATAAAATAGACCCTGATGAATAAAGGTGCAAAAATTCTCAACAAAATAGTAGCAAAATGAATCTAACACTACATCAAAAAAATCATACATTCCAATTAAGTAGAATTTATCCCAGGGATGCAAGTATGGTTCAACATTTGCAAATCAATAAACATTAAAAAGACATCAGTAAAATGAATTTTAAAAAATAATCTCAATAGATGCAGAAAAAACATTTGCCAGGTTTCAATACCTCTTCTTGATAAAAAAAAAAAAAAAACTTCTCTACAACTTATATGAAGAAAGAATATATCTCAAAATCATAAAGGGTATACATGACAAACTCACTACAAATGTACTGGATGAGGAAAAGCGGCAAGCATTGCCTCTCAGATCTGGAAGAAGACAAGGATGTCTATTTTCACCATTCTTATTCAATATAGCATTGGAAGTATTGGCAAAAGCAATTAGGGAAGAGAAAAGAAAACAAAGGATATTGAAATTGAAAAAGAAGAATTCAAAATACCCATTTTTGCAGATAACATGATTTTATCCTTGGGAAAACCTAGGCACTCTACCTAACAGCTGCTAGACCTAATAAGCCAATTCAGAAAAGTTGCAGTGAACAAAATCAGCATACCAAAAAATAGTAGTATTTTTATGTAACAATAATGATCTTGCTGACAGGGAAATAAAGAAAACTATCTCAATCATATTACCTACCAAAAGTTAAATCTATTAAATATTTAGGAATAAATGTAACCCAAGAAGTAAAATATCTCCATAATGAAAATTGTAAAACACTGATAAAAGAAATCATTGGGGCCGGCGCTGTAGCACAGTGGGTTAAAGCCATAGGCTGTAATGACATCCCATATGGGCGCCAGTTCGCGTCTCAGCTGCACTGGTTCTGATCTAGCTTTCTGCTATGGCCTGGGAAAGCAGTAGAAGATGGCCCATGTGCTTGGGTCCCTGCGCCCACATAGGAGACCCGGAAAAAGCTCCTGGCTCCTGGCTTCAGATCAGCTCAGCTCTGGCCACTGTGGTCATTTAGGGAGTGAACCAGTGGATGGAAGACCTCTCTCTCTCTCTGGCTCTCCCTCTCTCTGTAACTCTGACTTTCAAATAAATAAATAAAAATAAATCTTTATAAAAAAGAAATCATCAAGGATATAACAAAGGATAGTCCTTGTTCATGGATTGAAATAATTAATATTATTAAAATACATATAATACCTAAAGCAATCTATAGATCTGATGCAATTCCTATCAAAATGCCAACTATTTTTTAAGGAAGTAGAAAATATCCTAAAATTCTTATGGAACTGCCAAAGACTCAGAAAAACCATAGCAATACTGTCTGAAAATACTTTACTTCAAAGTATACTCTAAAGCGGTGGTATTTAAGAGAGAGAAAGAGAGAGAGAGAGAGAGAGAATCTTTAATCTGATGATTCACAGCCCAAATAGCTACAACAACTGGTGCTGCTGCGCCAGGCTGAAATTAAGAGGCAGAGACTCCATCCAGGTCTTCCACATGAGTAGCAGGAACTCAAGTAATTGAGCCATCACCTGCTGTTTCACACGCACATTAGCAGGGAGCTGGATCAGAAACCAAGCAGGTGGACTCAGACTGGAATTGTGATATAGGAAGCAGGCATATGTAATAGTGGCTTAATCCACTGTACCACTCCTGTCTTTGTTAATTTATAAACAGAAATATTAAGATTGTGAATTTAGCATTCTTTCTTATTGCAATAAGTCTAATAAACTTATTTTGCTTGTTCAACAGATTCTTCTAGTAGACTTCGGGGAGTAATTGACTAATAGGAAACCAGCTAAGAGGCTATCATATGAATATAGCTCAAAGATAAAATATTGACTTATGTGTGAGTGGTGGTAGTGAAGGCTCTGCAAAGTTTTTAGGTTCTACAAATATTTTGAAATAAAAAAAAATTCAGATAGATTGGATGAATAATGGGAGGAAAACAGAGGAGCAAGGCTAAGAATGATTTCAAAGTTTTGGGCTTAAATAGCAGAGATTTATTGTTATTATTCATTGTAATTGGGTAGTATTTAAAGTTTTGGGACTGAATGAGGTCAACAAAGATGTGAGTGTAGATAGAAGAGAGTGAGGTCCAAAATCAACTTCAAGATGCACCATTGTTCTCAGGTCTAGAAAATGAGGAATAACCAAAAAAGGACTCAGAATCAGCAGCAATGAGAAGAAGAAAACTAGGACACTTTGTGTTCACTAGAAGTATAAGTTCTCCAAAGTAAATACTGCTGCCCCTAAGTTTTTTTACTTGCCATATCAGGATTCAACTTTCTCAGGAATGCTGGTATTTTAGTTAAGGTAATGAAAAGTGGACTGATGCAGAAAAATTGATACTGAGAAGTGGGAATTGCTATGCTAGCTATATGTGAATATGTGAAGGAGCCTTTGGAATTGGTTTGCTGGCAAAAGTAAGAAGAATTTGGAGAAGCAGGCTACAGAGAGCCTAGAATCTTCCAAGTGGAGCATCAGCCAGCTCCAATGAGGCCTTGGAAGACCAGAATGCTGCAAGAGATGTGGAGAATACAGGCCATGCTGGTGAAGTTTCTGATTATGGTGAAAATCCAATTGGGAATTGGTCCCAGGGGTTAAATGTTATGAGTACAAGATTAATCCTCTCCAAACTCATGTAGATATTTAAACTATGTCTTAATTTTAATAGTTGATGGATTAAGGGTAGCCACTTGCTCTAACTGTATAGACTAGGAGGTAGAACCAGTGGAAGGTCTTTGGCATTAGGGACATCCCCTCAGAGGGTGGTTCTTCTGAGAGGTTCCATCATTTCAAATTCAAGCTCAGCACAGCTCTCTCTCTGCTTCCTGGCTCACCAAGTGATCAGTCCTTCACATCTTGCATGACCAGCCCCTCACAGATGCTGAACAATTGAGATGTCTGATCCTGAACTGGAACCTCCAAACTTTTAGGTGAAATAAACCTTTTTTTCCCCAAGAAACTTAATTAAAGTAATGAAAAGCAGATAAATACTATATATTCATTTGCTTTCTAGCTTCCACTATATGTACTCTCTTTTCTCTTCATTCTTGTACTCTATGTTAAATAAATTTGCAGTCATTGTCTTCTCTAAACATATGGTAAAGCAGTTCTAGAGATGCTGCTTGATCAGCATGACAAAAACTCTCTCCTGGCCGGAGCTGTGGCTCAATAGACTAATCCTCTGCCTTGTGGCGCCAGCACACCGGGTTCTAGTCCCGGTCGGGGCGCCGGATTCTGTCCCGGTTGCCCCTCTTCCAGGCCAGCTCTCTGCTGTGGCCAGGGAGTGCAGTGGAGGATGGCCCAAGTGCTTGGGTTGCACCCCATGGGAGACCAGGAGAAGCACCTGGCTCCTGCCGCAGTGCGCCAGTCGTGACGGCCATTGGAGGGTGAACCAATGGCAAAGGAAGACCTTTCTCTCTGTCTCTCTCTCCCACTGTCCACTCTGCCTGTCAAAAACAAAAACAAAAACAAAAACAAAACAAAACAAAAAACTCTCTCCTAATCTAAATCATTACCTCATTTTTTACTTTACCATCTTTCACTTAAGATGACATAACAGTTTTCTCCTATTTCCTTCATTCACTTTATTTTTAATAAATTTTTCTCATAGTTGCTAACATGAGCTTTACAAAACAATTTGTTTAAAAATTTTCGATTTACATGTAAGTCAAATCTCAATCTGATCAATGTCTTCTTTTTTTCAGCTTCCAACATTTTTCAAACCATATTTCTTTTGACATATTTGCTTGTTATTCCTGGAAAGTCATGTTGCCTGTCATTTCAGGTCCTTTGTATTTGCTTCTTGTTCCTATACTGCAATTTTTCTTTTATCCACCCATGCCTATTCTCCTTGTCTATGTATACTTATTTCTTCTAACTCTTAGTTATCATTTCATAATCAAGTAGATACTACTTCCTCTTTAGAATTGTTTTAATCTTTGCCCTTCTCATTCCTTGATAACCATGAATATGCCTCTATTATATCATTTATAGCAATGAAATTTCAATACATTTTTCTCTCCCTACATCAGACAATGAATTTCAACAACAAAGATTATGTTATATTTATCTTGGCTTCAGTACGCATTTAGTATGGCATCTGGAACAGGAACATGGTGTTTGGTAAATTAGTTACGTTTGCCACTAGAAATAAATATATATGAACTTTATAATTTCAACAAATATGATACCTAGAAGGGGGAAAAAGGAACTACTGGAACTTTTACTCCTTATCAATATGCCAATGTAGGTGATATTTGATTGACAAAAAATTTCAATTTTGTATATTGATTGCTTACTTTGCTTAATGCTTTCTACAGGTGCGAAAGATAGTCATGCTTTAATAATGAGGAGATAAGTAGATTAATGATATGTACAGGGGCTTCTGGTCATTTTGAACATCTACTGGTGAAACTAACCTACTATTAAATATCTTGGCTCTTTTACAAATTAATTACAAGTATTGGATAGTAAAATTCATAAAAGCCTGAAGATAGCTCTCAGAATACCTTTCAATACTCTCAGAATTGCCTTGCAATATTCTCTGAAACATTTTTCTTTTTCTGATTGAATCTATCACTCATGCATTTGCAATATGTAAGAAAACAAACACATTGTTCTGACCACAATTTTCTGAAATTCCTAAGAATAGGCTTTGGGTTAAATACTTTCAAGTTAAACAAACGGGTCTGCATATGAGAAGACTGACTAGGAATTTTAATGGGAAGCGAAAAGACAGGGAAGATTGCATGCATACGTTAGTGTATTTCATTTTGAGTGGTAAAAGGTCCCAGATGATTCCCTTCCTTGATATGCTTCTTTCGTATAGAAGACTAGAACTACCTGTCAGAAACTAGAGGAAAATGTTGCTCACAATGTAGAGAGGCAGATTTTTGCTAACAAGTCATGAGAATACTCAACAGTGAACTCAGATTGTCAAATAAGTGCTTCAGAATTGTACTAGGCATGGTACAAAGGAACAAAGGCTTTAAAATATTATGATATATTCTTGACACTTCTTTCACAGAATGAGGATTCTTAAGTGTCATCTTACACTGCTTAGTGTCCCCCATTAAATGAAGTGACACCTTCATATTATCATGAATTATATACAAGTGCTTCACAAGTACAGTGAAAATTATAGTATTAATAGAATAGGTATATATCAGGGTAATTCTGCAGTAGTTATCGTAAGTATCTTCATGACAATTTCATGATAACTGATAATAGTTTTCATTGTGTATGCCAAGCTCTAAGTTAATATTTCCATTGTCCACAAAGTCTTACACAATTAAAATTCACTAAGTGGGAAGTCATGGGTTTACTTATAAAACATAGAGCCTAATAATAATCCATGTATATTAAACTCCTACTTTGTGCTAAGTACCATGTTAAGCTATTTGCATACTTGATCTCAATTAACTTTTACAGAACCTCAGCTTTTAGACGTATTTGTTAAATGAAGATACTAAGGATAGGTGAGGAAAAAGTCACTTAGCAATGACCACAAAGATAAAATTTCAAATGCAGGTCATACTGATACCTTGATTGATTTGTGAAATGAGTCAGGTGGCAGCACTGAAGTTAGAGGATACAGTCTAAGAAAAGAGGATGCCTACACACCCACATCTTCTACTTTAAAACAACCAAAGAAGTAACTTTATTTCATTGTGGGAGACCTGCAGGCAAACACTGCATCATGGTGTGGGGGGTTAATCTGCCATTTGTGATGCCAACATCTCAAACTGGAGTTTTTGTTCAAGTCCTGGCTAATTTAAAAAAAATATATATTTATTTTGCTTAGTTGAAAGGCAGAGTTAGAAAGAGAGAGAGAGATCAACTGGATCACTCTCCAAATGGCCATGGCATACTTTGATTTTTGACTAACCAGTCTTCAAAACTCTGAAAAATAAAATTACTGTACACTATAATGTATTCATTTTCAGAAATTCTGTTGTAGCAGCACAAAATAGATTAACACATTGAAAAAAGTCTGGAGAAGAAATTTGATGTTTACCCCAGGCTGATTCTATATATATATATATATATATATATATATATTTATATTTATATATAAGAATTTCCCTGACTTTTATGGAAAGTCTTTCCTGGCACAGAGCCTGGTTACAAAGACTGGGAAAGGAAATTCTTTTTTTCAAATGGCCAGTTCTCAATAAAAAATTATAAGATACAGAGGAAAATATGGCTCATTAAAAAAAGAGAAAATAGCAAACAACATCTGTAAAGAAACCCAGGCATTATACTTACTAGAAAAAGACTTTACAAGTACTATCCTAAATAGACTGAAAAAGATAAGGGAAAATATTCTCAAAAACTAAAGTAATTAAGTAATTAAGAGATCTATGAATTATGATATCAACAGAAAAAAGAAATTATAAAAAGGGACCAAACACAAATTTTGCAGTGGAGAATCAAAATAACTGAATTTTAAACATGAACTAGAGGATTTCTTTTTTTTTTTTTTTTTTTTTTTTTTTTTGACAGGCAGAGTGGACAGTGAGAGAGAGAAAGACAGGGAGAAAGGTCTTCCTTTTGCCATTGGTTCACCCTCCAATGGTTGCCGCGGCCGGCGCATTGTGCTGATCCGAAGCCAGGAGCCAGGTGCTTCTCCTGGTCTCCCATGCAGGTGCAGGGCCCAAGGACTTGGGCCATCCTCCACTGCACTCCCAGGCCAGAGCAGAGAGCTGGCCTGGAAGAGGGGGCAACTGGGACAGAATCCGGCACCCCGACCGGGACTAGAACC
The DNA here is from genome assembly GCF_051225735.1 of Oryctolagus cuniculus. Taxonomy (NCBI): domain Eukaryota; kingdom Metazoa; phylum Chordata; class Mammalia; order Lagomorpha; family Leporidae; genus Oryctolagus; species Oryctolagus cuniculus. The sequence goes on from NC_142888.1 coordinate 61,846,612, forward strand.
TGGTGTGCCGGCGCTGCAAGGCAGAGGATTAGCCTATTGAGCCACGGCTAACTAGAGGATTTCAATACTAGACTTTAACAGAAAGAATGGGTAAACTTGAAGGTTGAACATTTAAAATATTTGAATCATGGGACCAAAAAGAATGAAGGAAGACAAATTAACAAAACCAAAAGAATCTGCATAATACTTTCAAGTCTATCTATCTAACTATCTATTCTGAGATTTCAAGACTTAGAACAGAGAGATGAGCAGAGAAACCTATTTCAAGAAATAATGGCTAAATAATCCTCAAATTTGAAGAAAAATCTGGATACACAAATACAAGAGGTTGAATGAATTTCAAGTGGGATTTAAAAGAAGATATCTATATGAGACATAACAAGACACATAATCAATCTATTGAAAGACAAAGATAAGATTTTGAATGTACCAAGAGAATAGTAATTGACCACATACAAGTAACCTGCAGTAAAATTTTCAGTGAATTATTTAGCAGAAACCTTGGGGAACAAAATGCAGTGGGGTGACATTTTTAAAGGGATGGAAAAAAATTAAACTATCAACTGAGAATTCCAGAACTTTATTTTAAAAATGAGAGCAAACAAAGTCTGCGAAGAGCTTATTGCCTTTATATTTGCCATACAAGAAATACCAAAATGGGTCTTTAAAATTAAAATGAAAGGACTCTAAACAGTAACTTAATGCTATATTAAAATGTAAAGATCAATGGGAAAGGGAAATATAAAGGCAAACATGAAAAAAGTGTCATTGTGATTTTTGTTTATAATGTCACTTTTTCAGTAGGATTTAAAAGTCAACAGCTTACAAAAAAATTATAAATATAGATTAATGGGTACAGAATATATAAAGATGTAAATAATAGCATCAATAGCATGCCAAGTGTTGCATCTATACAGAAGAACTTTTTATGCACCTGAAGTATAATTGTTATAAATATAAAATAGTTTGGTATAACTTTAGGATTTTATATGTAACCATGAGAAAAATCCATGCAATATATGCAAAAGAAATTAAAAAGAGAATCAAAACATGTCACTAAAAAATAATCAGCAGAGCACAAGGAAAGGGGATCATGGAAGAATTATAGAAAAATGCAATACAACATACAAAAAGTGAAAAATCAAAAAAACACCCATCTGTATCAGTAATTACTTTAAATTTAAATGGATTAAACATTTCAAACAAAAGACTGAGACTGGTAGAATGAAGCAAATGGCAGTTTAAAACTGTAAACTGAAAACCAGAATTTGGTTGAAAACTCAAAGTTAACATTTATTCAGCTAGTCAATCTGAGTATTTAAAACAGCCAGTTGCCTGAGCTGGCTTTTACAAGAGCCTGGATATGGTTACAGTTTGTATACTTTTCTTACAGTGTATACTTTTCTTACAAGAATCAAGTTTAAACAATATAAATGTATGTGTGGCTTTTAATCATATTAAAAATAAAAAAATCACTGAAAATGAAAGAGCACTTGGTAATATTTAATAAATTTGATTATTGATGAATGAAGGACATTACCTTCCCATGCTCATTCCCATAGGGGGTGTTATCAGTATGCTGGGAGAGGCGAACAATGCAGTCATGCATTATAACTCTTGCTATAGTGGTCCTAAGGTGTAAAGATCACTCCTTTCTAAAAAACATATTTATTTATTTATTTGAAAGACAGAGTAACACAGACAGATGGACACACACATACACACACACACACAAAGTGGGGGCAGTCTTACGTCTGCTGATTCACTCAACAAATGGCCATAACAGGAACTGTTTTCCCAGGTGCTTTAGCAGGGAGCTGGATGGAATGTGGAGCAGTTGGAACTCAAACAGGTACTCCTGTGGGATGTTGGTGTCACAGGCAGGCTTAACCTGCTGTGCCACAATGCTGGTCCCATGATCATTCCTCTTTAATGTACAGTAGACATTTCCTCACCCATGGCTCATATTTCCTTGGTCACAGTTTAGGTTCCTTGAAAGATCGTATCACCTAGGAACCAGCTGCAGTGCTACTTCAAAGCATGGACAGGATACTGGCTGACTTGGGATTCTGCAGGATTTTAAGATCACACAACCTTATGCTTTCTACAAGAGACTCAGCACACCAATTGACAGTAAAAGTATGGAGGATAATATTATATACAAAAATAGTTATACTAACATCAGATGATATGGACTTTAAGTAAAAAACTGTCACCAGAAAGAGGATATTATATATTTAAAAACATACAATTATATATGTACTGAGTATTATAATTTCAAAATATAGTAAGCAACAACTGACAGAAAAAGAGGAAGAGATAAACAGCTCTACAACAACAATAGAAGACTTTACCAAGCCACATTCAATCATAGTAGAGCCAGTAGACATAAAATCAATAAGGAACTCGAGGAGCAACACTGGAGTAATTGCACTTAACATATAAATACAGAATACTTCAACAACAGCAGAATGCACATTTTTCTTTTTTTAAAAGATTTATTTTGTCTATTTGAATGATAGAATTACAGAAAGAGGAGAGAGAGAGAGAGAGAGAGAAACTTCCATCCACTGGTTCACTCCCAAAGTGGCTGTGACAGCCAGAGCTGGACGGATCCTAAGACAGGAGCCAGGAGCTTCTTTGGGCCTCCCACGTGGGTTCAGGGGCCTAAGGACTTGGACTATCCTCCACTGTCCTCCCAGGCACATTATCAGAGAGCTGGATTGGAAGTGCAGCAGCTGGGACCTGAATCAGTGCCCATATCGGATGCTGGCACTGCAGGCTGGAGTTTTAACCCACTGAGCCACACGCTGGGCCCCCCATTTTTTCTTAGGGGTGCTTAGAACATTATCCAGGACAGATCATAGGTTAGGCAACAAAACAAATCTTAATACATCTTAAAATATTTAAATGATACTAAGTATTTCATTATAATGCAGGAATGAAAGTAGAAATCAATAGTAGCTAGGAAATAGAAAAAAATCAAAAGTATATGAAAGTTAAAAAGACGCTCTTAACCAACTAGTCAAACAAGACATAATAAGGGAAATTAGAAAATGTCTTGAGGCAAATGAAAAAAATACTTATGGGATACACAAAAGTAGTGCTAGGAGAAAATTCCACAGCTGTAATTGCTTACATTATGAAAGAAAAATGATCTTAAATCACTAATGTTTAATTAGACCTTCAGGAATTGGATAAGATGAACAAACTGAATCCAAAATCTAGCAGAAATAAGGAAATTATAAAGATTAGAGAAGATACAAATTAAATTTTAAAAATAGAGAAAAATCAATGAAAACAACAGTTGATCCTTTGAGAAGATAATAAAATTGACAAATTTAATCTAGATTGACCAAGAAAGAGAAGACTGAAATTATTAAGACTGGATATAAAAGAAGGGGCATTTTACAGAAAGGAAAAGTTATTACAACAGAATACTATGAATAACTTTACACAAATAGGATAATTTAAAAGAAATGGACAAATTCCTAGAAACACTTGACCATCCAAAATCGATTTATAAAAAGGTGGAAAATCTGAACAGAAAACTCAAGAACTAGTAAGCAAATTAAATAAGTAACTAACCTTCTTGATAAATAATGCTCCACCCTCGAAGGAATGCTTTGGCTAGGAGCCAGGAGCTTCTTCTGGGTCTCCCACATGGGTGCAGCTGCCCAAGGTCTTGGGCCATCATCTACTACTTTTCCAGGACAGAGCAGAGAGGAGATCAGAAGTGGAGCAGCCGGGTCTTGAACCGGCACCCATATGGGATGCAGCGGCTTTACCTACTATGTCACAGCGCCAGCTCCAATAAAGCTTTTCATGGTATTTTTTAAAACAAGTAACCTGGGAAAGTCAGGTGAACAGTTTTGTCCTGAGTGAGTTTTGCTGTCTCAGCAATTTGGTGTCTATTTAAACGATTATGTATATTTCTGGCATAGATAGAAGGGACTTAAGAAACATTTTGGACAGACTCTAGAAAGGAATGTGACAGAATGCTTTCCCCAGTTCCACAGAATGCTTCTCCCAATTTCATGCTTGAACTTTGTTAGAAACATTGACCTAACTGTATACAAACTGTGTTTTTCTTTTACTCTCAACTGGAATGATACACCTAGTGGTCAAGATTTTAAGACAAAATCTGAATGAAGACATATTCCTATATTCCAAATTTTATAGTTTAGAATGTTTGTTTCCTTGAGTTCTGGCATGACAGTACTTTAAAATGCATAGCAGGAAAAAATTTGTATTATTTTATATTTAATAATTTTTTTCTTTCCTCTGAACACCATGCATTTTCTTGGCTAACAGGTCAGGAAAAAATACTTGGGGGTATGAGTATGCAACAGCCACAAAAGTCACAAAGAAATAGCTGTCATCTAACAATCATAATTAGCATTTCAAATTGCACCAAATTCCTCTAGTTCTTTAACTTCTTGAAAAGTACTAGAAGGCTCTTTAATATTCTTTTTTTAAATAAGATTTTATTTATTTATTTGAGAGATCGAGTTACAGACAGTGACAGGGAATGACAGAGATAAAGGTCTTCTATCTGCTGGTTCTCTCCCCAAATGACCGCAATGGCAGGAGCTGCGCCAATCCGAAGCCAGGAGTGAGGAGCTTCTTCCAGGTCTCCCATGTGGGTGTAGGGGCCCAAGGACTACACTGCTTTCCCAGGCCATTAGCAGAGAGCTGGATCTGAAGAGGAGCAGCTGGAACTAGAACCACTGCCCATATGGAATACCGGTGCCATAGGTGGAGGATTAACCTACTGTGCCACAGCACCTGCCCCATTCTCTTTAATATTCTTACTGAAGCTGTAGAATAAGTTATCTGCTTTCTAAATTCAACAATGAAGCAGACATAGAATAGACACATTCCAAAAGGGAGAAATTGGAAGAAATAAAGGGGTTATAATTCCCATGCAATTTTTGATATTCAGCAAGAAAAACTCCATTAGGTTTCAAGGTCTGTGAATAATAAAAATTCTCTTGTGTCTCAATGTTCCGTCATTTCAGTCCACAGAGGTCCTGTTCTCTGCTCTTGCAACAGCTCTTCCTCTCTGCACTGCAGACTCCGGCTCTGTTGGTCTCTGCTTCTTTTCCCATCTGCTCCCAGGGAAATTTCATCAACCCAGCTTTACAGTACCAAAATCTATATTACTTACCTTAGGCCTGCTGTAATAAATTATCACAGATTAGAAATCTTATATTTATTCTCTTACAGTTATAGGATATTTAAGTCTGAAATCAAGGTGTAAGCAGGTCCACACTTCCTCCAAAGACTCTAAGGGCGAATCTTTGATTGCTTCTTCCAACAGTCAATGGCTTCAAGCACTCCTTGGCTTGTGGCTGTAATCTCTGCTTCTGTCTTCATATGTCCTTCTTTTCCCTGTGTTTCTCTGAGTGTCTCTTATAATTACACTTGTCATAGATTTAGGAACCATTCTGATAATCCCAATGTACCTCATCATGTGGCCATAAAATGTAATACATTTGCAAAGACTCTTTTTGCAAGTTAGATCATACTGATAACTTCCAGGGCTAGCATGTGAGCATACCATTTGGGGGTTCACCATTCATCCTACTTATAGCAGCTATATTATCTGAAGTCTTCCAATAGGTGTTCCATTGGATGAACAGAAGTGTGTATATGTTTACCTCTCTTCTCTAAGCAAGCATTCTTTTTCATTAGATACAGGGTTAGTTGTGTGCAGAGCAACCCTAGTTCTCCAATGTGGTTGAAAAAACCTTGAATTTAAAGCTATTCCACTTTTTATTGCAAGGAATTAAGTCATGTTCCTTGATTTCTGTATGCTATCCAGGAATCCAGAAACCCAACAAAACATTTTTGATCTAATTTTTATTTATTTATTTGAGAAGCAGAGAGACAGAGATTACAAAAGAGCTCGCATGTGCTGGCTCAATCCCCAAATGCCTGCAATGATGGCAGGATTGGGAAAGTTGAAACCTGGAGTTTGGAAACACATCTGTCTCCCATGTGGGTGGCAGAAACCCAGTGACTTGAGCAATCATTACTGCCTCTCAGTGCATGCAATAACAGGAGCTGGGATTAGAAGCCAGAGCCAGCAGTCAAATCCGATCATTATGATGTGGGACACAGACACTCTAGCTAACATCTTAACCACTAGACTCAGTGACCACCTGATAAACCATTTCAATAACTATATATATATATGCATAAAGTTTTATATACAAATGAGGCACCATTGTTACCTGGGTTCTCAAGGACAGAGCCTCCTATTATGGAGAACAATGTGGGATACTTAGATGGGAGTTGTATAACAATTTGGCAGTAGGTTTGACTCTCTACAGAATACACTGGTACAATTATATGTGTATATGATTCCACCTGAAAATCACCCTGTTGACAAAATGATCACTGGTTCTATACTACAAGCAAAACATTTTCTTGGTCTTCACCCTGCTGGATACTCATACTGCTTTTAATTTTTTTTTCAGTTTAAAAATAGTACAGCAGTTATCATAATTGAAGATATTTATAATTCATAGTAATTCATATGTATTTTCTTGATAAGATTTCACAGTTGGAAAGTAGTTGTCTAGATAAGTATATGAATACATATAATTGAAAGTTTAATCATGATTTAAGCTACTTTATATTAGATAGAAAATTGTTTCAATTTCAATATGAGCACTCTTATTACTAGAATTTTGAGAGAGCAGGATTTTCTACTCACCTCCTTGATAATTGCCACATGGCCCTTATATAGGGCATTCTCACATACAAGTGCATGAAACTAAACAATGTGCAGCATCTAAAAATTACCACTTATTTTTTCTCAGTAGAGTCTATAGTCAAACATGTCATTTAATATTCTTACGCTTTAGTTGCAGGGAATGTTGCTATATTTCATGTAGTCCTATCAAGTTTCATTAATTCATTAGATCTTGTTTTTCCAATTTTTTTAACTTTTATTTAATGAATATAAATTTCCAAAGTACAGAATATGGATTACAATGGCTTCCCCCACCCCCCATAACGTCCCTCCCACCCGCAACCCTCCCCTTTCCCACTCCCTCTCCCCTTCCATTCACATCAAGATTCATTTTCGATTCTCTTTATATACAGAAGATCAGATTAGCATACATTAAGTAAAGATTTCAACAGTTTGCTCCCACACAGAAACATAAAGTGAAAAATACTGTTTGAGTACTAGTTATAGCATTAAATCTCAATGTACAGCACACTAAGGACAAAGATCCTACATGAGGAGTAAGTGCACAGTGACTCCTGTTGTTGACTTAACAAATTGACACTCTTGTTTATGGCATCAGTAATCACCCTAGGCTCTTGTCATGAGCTGCCAAGGCTATGGAAGCCCCCTGAGTTCACCGACTCTGATCATATATAGACAAGGCCATGGTCAAAGTGGAAGTTCTCTCCTCCCTTCAGAGAAAGGTACCTCCTTCTTTGATGACCCATTCTTTCCACTGGGATCTCACTCACAGAGATCTTTCATTTAGGTTTTTTTTCCCCCAGAGTGTCTTGGCTTTCCATGCCTGAAATACTCTCATGGGCATTTCAGCCGGATCTGCATGCCTGAAGTGCTGATTCTGAGGCCAGAGTGCTGTTTAGGACATTTGCCATTCTATGGGTCTGCTGTGTATCTCACTTCCCATGTTGGATCATTCTCTCCCTTTTTGATTCTATCAGCTAGTATTTGCAGACACTATTCTTGTTTATGTGATCCCTTTGGTTCTTAGTCCTATCATTACGATCAATTGTGAACAGAAATTGATCACTGGGACTAGTGAGATGGCATTGGTACATGCCACCTCGATGGGATTGAATTCAAATCCCCTGGTATGTTTCTAGATTTTTTTAACTTTTATTTAATGAATATAAATTTCCAAAGTACAGCTTATGGATTACAATGGCTTCCCCCCCATAACGTCCCTCCCACTCGCAACCCTCCCCTTTCCCACTCCCTCTCCCCTTCCATTCACATCAAGATTCATTTTTGATTCTCTTTATATACAGAAGATCAGTTTAGCATACATTAAGTAAAGATTTCAACAGTTTGCTCCCACACAGAAACATAAAGTGAAAAATAATAGATGATTTTTTAAATGATGATGAAATCAGATCAGACCTATTGTCATGTTTTATCCCAGAGAGAGTCAAGTTGAGAATTGATGATTTTTTTTTACAGAAGATCAGTTTAGTATACATTAAGTAAAGATTTCAACAGTTTGCACCCCCATAGAAACACAAAGTGAAATATACTGTTTGAGTACTCATTATAGCATTAAGTCTCAATGTACAGCACATTAAGGACAGAGATCCTACATGAGGAGTAAGTGCACAGTGACTCCTGTTGTTGACTTAACAAATTGACACTCTTGTTTATGGCATCAGTAATCTCCCTATGCTCCAGTCATGAGTTGCCAAGGCTATGGAAGCCCCTTGAGTTCTCCGACTCTTATCTTGTTTAGACAAGGTCATAGTCAAAGTGGAGGTTCTCTCCTCCCTTCAGAGAAAGGTACCTCCTTCTTTGATGACCTGTTCTTTCCACTGGGATCTCACTCACAGAGATCTTTCATTTAGGTGTTTTGGTTTTTTTTTTTTTTTTTTTTCCAGAGTGTCTTGGCTTTCCATGCCTGAAATACTCTCATGGGCTTTTCAGCCAGATCAGAATGCCTTTAGGGCTGATTCTGAGGCCAGAGTGCTGTTTAGGGCATCCGCCATTCTATGAGTCTGCAGTTTCTATATTTAATCACTTAGATTTCACATACAAAGCTTACAACAAACATAATAAAATTTTTGTCATGGCATATATAAGCCAACAGCTGGGCCAATATAGTATTTTCCTTTCCTATTGATAACACTCAAAGAATTTGAATGCATGACAAATATGCACTATAATTCAGCCTCCTAAAAGTAAAGACTCTGAAATGTTTTTATGATTAAGTAATAAATTTTTAATATATTCAGTCCATAAAGTTCTCATAAAATATACAACTAATAGGTTTACCAATAACCCAAAAACATTTTAGATACTATATTTTCATTTTGACAGATTCCTTAATTTTTCTCATTTCCTTTAGATAGGGCCTATTTTCTTTTGAGTATCTAATTCCTTCATAATATATATATAAATATAGTAGTTATGTTTCAAACACATGACATGCTTCCTTTGCATCTAAAATGAAACACCTCCTTCTGTGTTAATTGTCGTCTTCCAGAAAACAGGTGGACAGCTCATGAGCTTTGTAGCAAAAGGAGATAGCAATGGACACATCATACACTTTTCCTTTCAGTACTCAAAGGGATCAGCAGTAAAGTTAATGAGCTGTGCCTTTAAATAGCTCCCTGCTCATCTAGGGAAAGTTGTTCCACAATATGTGCACCATTGGTTTTAGTTTTAATTAGTTTTGATCAAAAGTTGTCAAACTTATCCAGTGGTCCAGGCAATAAATTTTAAATGATCAATTTACTTTTCAAATATATTATTTCATGTGGAATAAAATGAAAGCTTGTAAAACTTACATCTCTGCTTATTGTGAGCTCTTGAAAGTCAAAATTTTTTATTGTTCAGTAATATTTTTCTCATCCCACTCCCATGCTAACAATGAATAATTTATCAATTTACTTAAAGTCATCTATGTCAAGAGGACATAGAAGTTAAAACAAGATCTTATCTGATTGCAGCATGGCTAACGGTTGCCTTATTACAATACAACTTATTTTTTCTTATGTTCTGCTTGCAAGAAAACATTGGGTTTCTTAGTAATTTCTCTATTGTATCCTGGATTTTTGATTTATTTGAAAAGCAAAACCTTCCTTGAAGTGTAATATTTGAAACATATTTTATTTTCATATTGAAAACTTTAAATCCTAGACATCATATTTTCTGTAAGTCAATAGTATGTGGATATATTAGAGTGAATATAATGCTTGCCAGTGTGTGAATTTCTGAAAAAATGCTTAATATATACAGTATACATCAAATATTCTTTGTAGTATTGTTTCTCAGAGACAGAGTAATTTCAAATCCCTCACAGGAAAAGTGAGATTTGCTTTGCTAATTTACAGTTGCCAATGGCTCAATATAAGGTAGGAAAAACAAAGAAAGAAAATTCAATCAATTATTTTAAATATTTTGAAAATATTGCTTTCATATTTTACAACACAGTTATTTGTAATCATGAGAATATATCCTAATAACTGTGCATAGGTAAATTTGTAAAGGTTTTGGCTTTTTCCAAATTTAACAATAATATTATGTAACCTTATGACCATGCTACAAAATCAACCGTTATGTTATGATCTTCACAGCACAGTTGAAAATTTGAATCCTGGAAAGATGGGGGAAACTGCCATGTTTACACGGCGCCACATGTCAGTGCTATGATTAGATTTCTAGGCTGTCTGATGACAAGTGCCATACATTCTCTGCACTTGGGATTCATCAACTCCTCACTGCGATCCTGTGAGAGAGGAGTTATTCTCTTGCTCTTGATGTCTTGAGGGGAAGCTGCGGTTCAGGAAGTTTCCGCTTTCTACCTAAATATCACAGCTCCTACAACTGGCAGGAGTGAGACTAGAATGCAAGTTTCTCTGATTCAAGCTCTTTTTTCTTTCCTCACTCTGCCTTGACTCCATTATTGGTAGAAGTGTTTAGTGAACTATAGAGGGGTACATATAAATAATCAGTAACTACTATATTCAAATGATAAGCAGTATTCACTTTTGCATTCCTTTACAGATTTTTTTCCTTGTCTTTATGATTAGAAGTTTATGAGTGTACTTTAAGGTCCGAGTTTAAGGTATGTTATTATTTCTGCTATTGTTATGCAGCTAAAAACCCAGATAATTTAAAAATAAATCTTTAGTTTTATGTATTTTTAATATCTCATACAAATAATATGAATTTGAGTCTCAGCCCTGTGTGATAGCAAGTCTGGAATGTGAATTTTCAGTAGAGCATTAGTTTACAACTTTACCACAAAGCCAAGGCTAAGAAGGGCGATTGTCCTTAATTTCTCCCTCTGCCTTCACAGAGGTGTGAGCTTATGAGTGGGTCCGGATCCAAGAGCAAAATGTTCCAGTTGGAAAGGAGGAATAAATGACAACTATTTAAGGTAATGGAGATGGGAATTAACTTGATTCAACCATTGCACATTGTATACATATATCAGAGCATCACTTTACATCCTACAATACAATTATACATTGTCAACATCCAATAAATAAATAAGAAAATAACAAATTCCTATGGCAGCAGGCCCTCAGCATTGGCTTCTATCTTACATATACGTGGTCCCTTAACATCTAATGTTGCAGATTATCAGAACAAGCAAATGGCTTCAGAAATGACTGCTGGGCCCAACTGTGTTACCTTTCAATGAATCTGTTTTCTGAACTGTGTAGTTGCACAGATTTTCATCATTCTCTTTGCCAGATCAAATATAGGTCTCTAAATATTATGAAAATTTTATTTATATACTTATATTATAAATTTATAAATGTTTATAAATATTTATATTTATATAAATATAAATGTATATACATGGTTATAAATATTCTGTAAAGTATACCTCAGATTAGCTAACCCATTATATTTTGAAGCCATTTCAAAAATCACATTTCTGGGCCAGTGCTGTGGCTCAGCGAGTTAACGCCCTCACTTGATTAATCCTCTACCTTCGATGCCAGCATCCCATATGGGCGCCGGGTTCTAGTCCCAGTTGCTCCTCTTCCAGTCCAGCTCTCTGCTGTGGCTCGGGAAGGCAGTGGAGGATGGCCCAAGTGCTTGGGCCCCTATGCCCGCGTGGGAGATCAGGAGGAAGCACCTGGCTCCTGGCTTTGGATCGGTGCAGTGTGCCAGCCTTAGCGGCCATTTGTGGGGTGAACCAACGGAAGGTAGACCTTTCTCTCTGTCTCTCTCACTGTCTAACTCTGCCTGTCAAATTAAAAAAAATAAAATAAAATAAATAAGAAAAGAAGAAATTATTTTAGATACTTAAACCAAAGCATTAAATTTATGTTATAAATGTTGGCTATAGAAGAGGAATGAATTTATCTCTTCTGCTGTTTGTACCCTATTAGAATATCAGCTTTGTGAAGGCATGGATTTTGCTTTTTCTTTATGTGTAGTTTTATTCTTAAAAACAGGAAAAGTGCCTGGCAGATAGTAGGAACTCTCCAAGATAAAGGGCTTCAAAAAGCTGTAGAAAAGTGTGCATTATCTTTTAATTCTGTTTGCTCATGTACTTTTGAAGCCTGCTTGTGACAATTGTATAAATATTTATGATGTACAATATGTAATTCTGATACATGTCTACACTGTGTATTGGTTAAATCAATTTAGTTACTGGAACTATCACCCTATATACTTACTGTGTCAAAATATTTAAATTTTTTTGACAGGCAGAGTTAGACAGTGAGAGAGAGAGACAGAGAGAAAGGTCTTCCTTCTGTTGGTTCACCCCCCAAATGGCCGCTACGGCCGTTGCACTGTGCTGATCCAAAGCCAGGAGCCAGGCGCTTCCTCCTGATCTCTCAACCAGGACAGAATCCGGCGCCCCTACCGGGACTAGAACCCAGGGTGCCGGTGCCGCAGGCAGAGAATTAGCCAAATGAGCCACGGTGCCGGCCTCTAAAATTATTTTTAGCAATTGAAATATGCAATAAATTATTATTTATCATGTTCATCACTCTGTACAACAGATCACTAAAGCTTGTTCATCCTAACTGAAACTTTTCCTTTTGATCAACACCTTTTCATTCCTCATCCACCACCATCTTCCACCTCTGCTAACTACCATTCTAATCTCTATTTCTATGAATCTCATTTTTTCAGATTCTGCATATAAGTGAGATTATATGGTTTCTACCTTTCTTTGTCTGGCTTATTTCACTTACTATACTATCTGTCGGGGTGCCTTTTCTAAAAGTTGTTCTTTCTAACACTTCTCTGAGACTTAATTTCATATTCCTTCTGTCTTTCATTATTAATAGAGTCTTGAAAAACCACTGATGATTGGTATATGTACAAAATTTGCCTCCTCTCCCATTAAAATGTCCGCTTCCTAATTCCCAGAGCCTGTGCATCTGGGATCTTAAACGGTAAAAGGATATTTGCATATGTATATATGTTAAGGATCTTGAGATGGGGCTCAAAATAATCATAAGATCCTTACTTGTGAAATAGTGAAGCAGTAGAGTATTAAAATTCTACAGCATGAAAAAGAATAAGCTGGCTATTGCTTACTTTCAAGTAATAGAATTTATAAGATTCTTTATTCAGTCAATCAATCAATCAATCATCTATCTATCTATCCAATCTATCTATTATCTACATGTTGAAGGTGGAGCCTCCATGACTTGGAAGGGTGACAGAAAGGAAAGAATCATGAATCATAGAGAACCTATTGAATTTTAGATCAAGCACTTCACTGGAGTTGCCTTTACTCATTTAGCAAAGACTGGTAGCATAAACTACAAGTTCTTCTTTGAATATGCTTAATTTGAGATACAGTAGACCTATCAAACAATTGATTTTAGTTCATATTAGAGGTCAGCGTTGGTATTATAAGTTTTGGAATTGTTAGCAAACAACTGTTATTTGAATTCATTAAATTGAATAAGATGTGATAGAAAGTAGAAAGAAAAGAGGAGAAAGGACAGTTTTGAGCTATAGAATACTCCAACATTTAAACAGCAGACAGAGAAGAAAGGTTTAGAATAAAAAAAAAAATCTGAGCTAAACAAGCTACTGAGGTAGGAACAAAATTAGGAGAGTGTGATATTATAGGAACTATGGAAAGAATGTATTTTAAGAGACCATTCGAACTGAATAAAATGAAGAAATATAGTTGATCTTTGAATTTAGCAACATGACAATTATTGGTGGATTAGAAGCAAAAGCACCCTGGGGTCCCGATGATTTGGCACAGCAGAGTAAGTTGCTGCCTGCAGTGTCAGCATCCCATATTAGAGAACTGGTTTGAGTCCTGGCTGCTCAGCTTCCAATCCAGCTCCCTGCTAACTTACTTGAGAAGGCAGCAGAAGATGATTCAAGTACTTGGGACTCAGTAGGGCCTGAGCCCATGGTGTCAGAAGCTGGAAGAACACTCGTGGAACTGTAGGTAGATGGAACAGTTTACTCAGCCAGCTCCTGTATGACTCAGATGGTGGCTTGGACAGGCTAAAGAACAACTTTGGAGCCTTTTGGGGATTCATACCTCTTCTTTTTCACAGTGGCAGGTGAGAGTACACAAGAAAACTATCCAGTGTTGGCCAACAAGCTAGAGCAAAGAGGTCTGTGCCCAACTCTTTCCACAGATTGTTATATATATTTTACAGACAAATGTGGCAGCCAGACAAGAAATTGCATTAGGCCTTCTAACCAGCAGATTTATCAGCTTTCTGGGCTATCGGAAAATGTATCAGCTACTGGACTTGCCTGGTTGCCATCACATAAGTTGCAATAGAAGCACAGATAAGAGAGCATAACAGTGTGAAAACTTGATGTTGTGCATGTCACTGCAGAAGCAGAAAAGATGTGCTCTTGGCTGTAGTAACAATTCCTTGCTGTCTCTACAGCCTCTGCCACTCATGTGGGATACATAGGTGGAGCTCAGGGCTCCAAGCTTTGGCCTGGCCTAGCCATAGCCATTGCTGCAATTTGTGGAATGAACCAGTGGATGAACCATTCTCTCTCTCTCTCTCTCTCTCTCTCTCTCTCTCTCTGCCTTTCAAGTTAATTAATCCTTTTTAAAAAAGAAGCAAACAGTGGGCTTCCCTGACAGTTACCAGATCTCAGTGGAAATGCTTCCAACAACACTTCAGAAAAATCATCCACCCAGACCAAGTAGGATTTATTCCTGGTATGCAGGGATGGTTCAATATTCGCAAATCAATCAATGTGATACACCACATTAACAAACTGCAGAAGAAAAACCATATGATTATCTCAATAGATGCAGAGAAAACATTCAATAAAATAAAAAACCCCTTCATGATGAAAACTCTAAGCAAATTGGGTATAGAAGGAATATTCCTCAATACAATCAAAGCATTTTATGAAAAACCCACGGCCAGCATCCTACTGAATGGGGAAAAGTTGGAAGCATTTCCACTGAGATCTGGTACCAGACAGGGATGCCCACTCTCACCACTGCTATTCAATATAGTTCTGGAATTTCTAGCCAGAGCTATTAGGCAAGAAAAAGAAATTAAAGGGATACAAATTGGGAAGGAAGAACTCAAACTATCCCTCTTTGTAGATGATATGATTCTTTATTTAGGGGATCCAAAGAACTCTACTAAGAGACTATTGGAACTCACAGAAGAGTTTGGCAAATTAGCAGGATATAAAATCAATGCACAAAAATCAACAGCCTTTGTATACATGGGCAATGCCACAGCTGAGAAAGAACTGCTAAGATCAATCTCATTCACAATAGCTACAAAAACCATCAAATACCTTGGAATAAACTTAACCAAGGACGTTAAAGATCTCTAAGATTAGAATTAAAAACCCTTAAAGAAAGAAATAGAAAAGGATACCAAAAAATGGAAAAATCTTCCATGCTCGTGGTTTGGAAGAATCAACCTCATCAAAATGTCCATTCTCCCAAAAGCAATTTATAGATTCAGTGGGATACCAATCAAAATACCAAAGACATTCTTCTCAGATCTGGAAAAAATGATGCTGAAATTCATATGGCGAAACAGGAGACCTCGAATAGCTAAAGCAATCTTGTACAACAAAAACAAAGCCGGAGGCATCACAATACCAGATTTCAGGACATACTATAGGGAAGTTGTAATCAAAACAGCATGGTACTGGTACAGAAACAGATGGATAGACCAATGGAACACAATAGAAACACCAGAAATCAATCAAACATCTATAGCCAACTCATATTTGATCAAGGATCTAAAACCAATTCCTGGAGAAAGGACAGTCTATTCAATAAATGGTACTGGGAAAACTGTATTTCCACATGCAGAAGCATGAAGCAAGACTCCTACCTTACAACTTACACAAAAATCCACTCAACATGGATTAAAGATCTAAATCTATGACCTGACACCATTAAAATTATTAGAGAACATTGCAGAAACCCTGCAAGATATTGGGGCCGGCAAAGACTTCCTGGAAAAGACCCCGGAGGCACAGGCAGTCAAAGCCAAAATTAACTATTGGGATTGCATCAAATTGAGAAGTTTCAAAACAGTCAGGAAAGTGAAGAGGCAACTGACAGAATGGGAAAAAATATTTGCAAACTATGCTACAGACAAAGGGTTAGTAACTAGAATCTACAAAGAGATCAAGAAACTCCACAAAAACAAAACCAACAACCCAATTAAGAGATTGGCCAAGGACCCCAATAGACATTTTTCGAAAGAGGAAATACAAATGGCCAACAGACACATGAAAAAAAAATATTCAGGATCACTAGCAATCAGGGAAATGCAAATCAAAACCACAATGAGGTTCCACCTCACCCCGGTTAGAATGGCTCACATTCAGAAATCTATGAACAACAGATGCTGGCAAGGATGTGGGGAAAAGGCTCACAAATCCACTGTTGGTGGGAATGCAAACTGGTTAAGCCACTATGGAAGTCTGTCTGGAGATTCCTCAGAAACCTGAATATAACCCTACCATTCAACCCAGCCATCCCACTCCTTGGAATTTACCCAAAGGAAATTAAATTGGCAAACAAAAGCTGTCTGCACCTTAATGTTTATTGCAGCTCAATTCACAATAGCTAAGACCTGGAATCAACCTAAATGCCCATCAACAGTAGACTGGATAAAGAAATTATGGGATATGTGCTCTATAGAATACTACACAGCAGTAAAAAACAATGAAATCTGAGCATTTGCAACAAAATGGAGGAATCTGGAAAACATCATGCTGAGTGAAATAAGTCAGTCCCCAAAGGGACAAATATCATATGTTCTCCCTGATCGGTGACAACTGACTGAACACCAAAAAGGAAACCTGTTGAAGTGAAATGGACATTATGAGAAACGGTGACTTGATCAGCCATTGCCCTGACTGTTGATGAACAACTTAATACATTATCCCTCTTAGTATTTTTTTTGTCTGTTCTACTTAATACTATGGGTTTAATTCTGTAATTAATACACAGTTATTCTTAAGTGTTGAATCTTAACTAAAAAGTGATCCCTGTTAAATGTAAGAGTGGGAATAAGAGAGGGAAGGGATGTACAATTTGGGACATGCTCAAGCTGACTTGCCCCAAATGGTAGAGTTAGAAACATACCAGGGGATTCCAATTCAGTCCCATCAAGGTGGCATGTAGCAATACCATCTCACTAGTTCAAGTGATCAATTTCCATTCACAATTGATCATAATGAAATACTAAGAATCAAAGAGATCACATAATCAAGACTAGTGTCTGAAAATACTAACCGATAGAACAAAAAAGGGAGAGAATGATCCAACATGGGAAGTGGGTTACACAGCAGACTCATAGAATGACGGATGTCCTAAACAGCACTCTGGCCTCAGAATCAGCCCTAAAGGCATTACGATCTGGCTGAAAAGCCCATGAGAGTATTTCAGTTATGGAAAGCCAAGACACTCCGGCAAAAAAAAAAAAAAAAAAAAAAAAAAAAAGAACTAGATTTAAGATCTCCGTGAGTGAGATCCCAGTGGAAAGAACAGGTCATCAAAGAAGGAGGTACCTTTCTCTGAAGGGAGGAGAGAACTTCCACTTTGACTATGAACTTGTCTAAATAAGATAAGAGTCGGTGAACTCAGGGGGCTGCCATAGCCTTGGAAACTCATGACTGGAGCATAGGGAGATTACTGATGCTATAAACAAGAGTGTCAATTTGTTAAGTCAACAACAGGAGTCACTGTGCCCTTACTCCTCATGTAGGATCTCTGTCCTTAATGTGCTGTACATTGTGATTTAATGCTATAACTAGTAGTCAAACAGTATTTTTCACTTTGTGTTTCTATGTGGGTGCAAACTGTTGAAATCTTTACTTAATATATACTAAACTGATCTTCTGTATATAAAGAGAATTGAAAATGACTCTTGATGTGAATGGAAGGGGAGAGGTAGCAGGAAAGGGGAGGGTTGCAGGTGGGAGGGAAGTTATTGGGGGGGGAAGCCACTATAATCCATAAGCTGTACTTTGGAAATTTATATTCATTAAATAAAAGTTTAAAAAAAGAGTCTAAGGGATTACACAAGCAAGACTATTGTCTGCAAATACTAACTGATGGAATTAAAAATGAGAGAAGGATCCAAAATGGGAAGCGGTATACACAGCAGACTAGTAGAATGGCAGATGTCCTAAACAGCACTCTGGCCTCAGAATCAGCCCTTAAGGCATTTGGATCCAGCTAAAATTCCATGAGAATATTACAGGCATGGAAAGCCAAGACACTGTGGCAAAAAAAAAAAAAAAAAAAAAAAAAAAATTACCTAAATGAAAGATCTCCATGAGTGAGATCCCAGTGGAAAGAACAGGTCAGCAAAGAAGGAGGTACCTTTCTCTGAAGGGGGGAGAGAACTTCCACTTTGACTATGACCTTGTCTAAATAAGATCGGAATTGGCAAACTTAAAAGGCTTCCATAGCCTTGGCAATTCATGACAAGAGCCTAGCGTGATTACTGAGATCATAAATCAGCAAAAGGTGTCACTGTGCACGTACTCCCCATATAGGATCTCTGTCCTTAATGTGTTGTACTACGTGAATTAATGGTATAACTAGAACTGACACAGTACTTTACACTTTGTGTTGTCTGTGTGGGTGCAAACTGTTGAAATCTTTACTTAGTATATACCATGTTGATCTTCTGTATATAAAGAGAATTGAAAATGAATCTTGATGAAGAGTGGAATGGGAGAGTGAGCGGAAGATGGGAGGGTTGTGGGTTGGAGGGAGATTATTGGGGGAGGGGGGAAAGCCACCGTAATCCAAAAGCTGTACTTTGGAAATTTATATTTATTAAATAACAGTTTAAAAAAGAAAAAAAGAAAGGTAGTTACAGAGAGAGAGAGAAAGAGAGAGCAGCCAGCTTCCATCTTCTGATTGAATCCCCAAATGGTCACGATGGCTGGGCCAATCTGAAACCAAGAGCCAGGAACTCCATCTGGGTCTCCCATATGGGTGGGTTGGGCCAAGTACTGGAACCATCCTCTGCTTCTTTCTCAGACTCATTAGCATGGAGCTGGATCTGAAATGGAGTAACCAGGACTTGAACATCTGCTCTGATATGCAGTGCTAGGGTCACAGGCTTAACTCACTATGCCCACAGCACGGGCCCCATTCCCATTTTTCATATATTAATTTAACATGCCTTTATATTATGTTATAGTATTTCATTGTAGGGATATATCAGATTATTCTTGAACCCCCAGAGATCTGTGTTGTTGACAACTTTTGGCATTAATGAGTAGAACTACTAAAAGCATTTATATATGGGTATTTACGTGAATGTATGGGTATTTACTAGACTACATACTAAGGAAGGGATCACTGGGTCATCTTGTAAGTGTATGTTTAGATACCTAAGAGACTGCAGAGCTGTTTCCAGAGTGGTTGTTCCATTTTTTGTTCCAATCATCAGTGAATGAGAGTTCCTGCTGTTCCACATCCTCACTGGCTTATACTTTTGTCAAAATTTTTTGCCATTCTAATAGATGTGTAGTGGTGTCTCATAACAGTTTTTGCATTTTCCCAATGGCTAGTGATGTTTAACATCTTTTCATATGCTTCTCAGTGAGAAGTTGATAGGATAACTCTCAAATATAAAAGGAAGACATGGATAATAGAGAAGAGTGAGGAATTCTGTATCGCCAATGTAAGAATAGTCACCAGGATTTAAAAGAGTGAGGTTCTTGGGGGATGGGGATGTTTTGCACAACCAATAAGATGTCACTTGCATCCTATAGCCCTTTGCTTGGCTTTGAGTCTCCGTTCCATTTTCAATACCAGCTTCTTGCTAATGTGCACCCTAGGAGGCAGCAGACAATGGCTCAAGTGGTTGGATCTCTGCCACCCACTAGGAAGACCTGAATGGAGTTCCTGGCTCCTGGCTTCCGCGGCGTGGCCCAGCACTGGATATTATAGGTGTTTAAGGAATGAACCGGCAGATGGAGAATCTCTGTCTATCATTTGTCTCTGTTCTCTCTGTTTTTCTAAATAAATAAAAATTTAAAACAGTGAAGTTCTAGGAGCTTTAAAGGGACCACTAAGGAGGGAATGAGAGCATCACAATACAAGCAGTGAACATGAATTTTCAAGTATAACTGTATTTCTTCACAACTTTTCTGTGTCTTCATTTAGGACAGTTATGACTGCATTTGTATTTAGTTTCCAAGAAAAAAGTTTAGTAAATTTATGAATTTCCTTACTTTACATTTTGCTTTTTCCCCTGAACTTGTTACTTCCACTATTGTTAAATCTCACACTGGGCCGGTGCCGCGGCTCACTAGGCTAATCCTCTGCCTTGCGGCGCCGGCACACGGGGTTCTGGTCCCGGTCGGGGCACCGGATTCTGTCCCGGTTGCCCCTCTTTCAGGCCAGCTCTCTGCTGTGGCCCGGGAGTGCAGTGGAGGATGGCCCAAGTGCTTGGGACCTGCACCCCATGGGAGACCAGGAGGAAGCACCTGGCTCCTGGCTTTGGTAGCGGCCACTTCGGGAGTGAACCAATGGAAAGGAAGACCTTTCTCTCTGTCTTTCTCTCTCACTAACTCTGCCTGTCCAAAAAAAAAACTCACACTGATGAGTAGCAGAAAAAAATATGATAATGAAATCAGAAAAGACCCCCTAAAATTTACACTGAAATGTGTCCCCTTAAAGTTCCCTAGAAATGCTATCTGGGTGCTACATACGCTACTGGAATTTGGGGTGCCTTCCGATTTCACCACGGGCTTATTACTAAATCCCCGATATTAATGAGCCCGAGAGGGTTCTTGCCTAATATTTAGAGAAGAATTCTAAATACCGGCACAGATAAACGAGGCAGCATGGTACGTTTTAAGCTTTTATTTAGTGCAAGAGGTATCTAAGAAAGTGAAGGTTTAGTTCAGGTAGGAGAGAGGGGAAAGTCTGGAAGCTGGAGTAGCGTCCCCACCACTCGGAGAGCAGGCCAGAGCCACGTGCAGCAAGCACCTCGAGCTGCTATCCACTGCTTATCACCGGCAGCACCGCAGAGGCCGAGAGCCTTTTGCGACACTCCCTCCCTTTTTATATATTTTCCACAGGGGAGTGGCTTGTGGCCAGTTGGGCACTCAGGTATGGTCAGATAGAGCCTGATGTCACATGGGGCGTAGTGGGGTATCAGGTAGAGTGTAAGGTCACAAAGAGGCATGGGGAAGGTATCAAGTAGGGCGTGAAGTCACACAGGGGCGTGGCAGAGGCGTGGTCTTCCAGTTCACAAATCTGATCAATTTTAACCTGTATGCCTGCCTACTTCATTCCCCCCTCAGAGACTCCAGACCTTAATCTTAAGGGGATGTTGATGGGTGTCGAGTCTCCATCTTCTGTAGCTACTTCCTGCTGATTAGGGGCGCAGACCCTGCACGTTCTCGGTCCGGAAGTCTCTGCCTATCTCATCTAATGAGTTTGCTTCATGAGCTGGAGCTCTTTCAGTCACCACCATCCTCCGTGTCCCCTGCATGGTCATCCTTATTCTTAACAGGGGAATTCTTTGCAGTCAGTAAGCCCCTTTCTTTCCAGATTGCTGCGTGTGCATGCAATACAAGGAAAGCATATCTGGAATCTGTATATATATTAACTCGCTGGCCTTTTTCCCTGTTGTAAAGCCCTAGTCAATGCAATAAGTTCCGCCTTTTGGGCTGAAGTATTGTGTGGTAGTGCTTGGGCTTCTATAGTCTGAGTAAGATCCACTACGGCATAGCCTGCTTTTCTAATTCCTTCCTTCATGTAGCTGCTGCCATCAGTAAACCATTCAACATCTGGATTTTCCAGGGGCTCATCTCATAGGTCTGGCCTACGAGAGTACACCTGCTCTATAGTTTCTACACAGGAATGGGTCAACTCTCCATCGTTGTCAGCTGGCAACAAACTTGCTGCGTTGACACCTGACACACCTTAAGGGTTATCTCAGGTGAGTCTAACACTAGGGCTTGGTATCTAGTGAGGCGCCCTCCTGTCAGCCATTGGTGTCCTTTAATTTCTAAGACCCCTTGCACTTGGTGTAGAGTCTGAACTTCAAGAGGCTGGCCTAAAGTCAGTTTGGTGGCTTCCTCCACCAACAGTGCCGTAGCAGCGACTGCCCTTAGACATGCAGGCCATCCAGTTGCTGCCTACTTCAATAATATAATTAACATTTTACTACCACTAATAGAAATCATGTTTACTTTATTAAATTTCTGACTTCCAGGACAAAAATAGATACATTTAAAGAAAAATTGAGACCAATTTTACAATGAAGAGTTAATCATATAGCATAAGCACTTTTTTTTTTTTTGCTGTAAACATTGTCAAATGTTTCTCTGATAGAGCAACTAATTCTCTCTTTATTAGACATATTTCTGACACTGTGGAAAAATGAGCTTCAGTACTAGAAATCAGATGCATAAAAATGATTCCAATATTTTCCAGTTTTAGAATTGTCATAGAATTCGAATAACCAAGATTTTTACTGAAGTACTGTCCTTTGCATACAAAGACAATGGTGACGCGTAAGTAGGGCAATTTTGAGTTGCATCTAACACCAGAATTGATTTTCTCCGATTTATTCATGATCCTTACAGCTGGCATCTACAGTACTATGTAATTATCAGTATTCACCTGCAACACAGTGGACTGACGCTTTAGGTGCTTTCTGTAGCTAAAGAGTGGTGCACATCTGACAGGAGCATAAAACATTCAAACCAAGTTTTAAAATTTATTTATTGATTTTAGTTTTTTGAAAGGCAAAGAGACAGATATATATTCTGTCTGCTGATTCATCTTCCAAGTGCCCACAACAGCTGGGGCTGGATCGGGCTGACCCTATGAGGCAGGAACTCAATCTGGAAGTACCTTATGTGTGGCAGGTACCCAACTCCTTTTGCCTCGCATTGTGTATTTTGTGAGGAAGCTGGAATCAGAAGCAGAGCCAGGACTGGGACTCAGGTACTCTGATGTGGGATGTGGGTGTTACAGGTAGCATCTTAACTGCAGAGCCAAATGTTTGCCCCCAAAACCAATTGCAATGAAATACTATGTTTTGGATAATATTGCAAGAAAAATGAGATTCACCTCACTTAATTTTTGTGAAAACCCTATATTACCATTATTTTAGAGATTCTTTTTTAAAGGGAAGGAATAAACAAAAGGGTAGCAACCAGCCTAAGCTGACCCATCCAGAAAAGGGTAAGTCAGGATTTGAATACAGATCATGTCATTGCAGTTGGAGCTCTTCAACCACTATGTTATTCTGCCTTCTGTAAATTCCTCCATGTAATAACCACCAATTCACTAGTATTGTCATATTGTGAAAACAAGTAATTGCAAAGGTTTCCTGTGTTGCTTCAATCAACTAATAATTAATTGAAAACGCAAAATGTGAAGTAGTCAATAAATGTTAGCTATTCTATTTTATTAACCAATACACAGGTTTACTTCAAAAAGTGTGAATAAGTAGCAAGAAAACAACATAATTCATGGATAAAATTAAAGTGAAAAATATGTGAACATTTTTATTTCTGGATGCGTAGTAATGACAACTGCCAAGTTTTTCTATTTCCTTTTTTCCTCTATGTGAAAGTAAATAAGTGCTTTGGGAAACATCGGACAACTAACACTTTAGGGAGATCATTTGCAAATGGGATTTCACTTCAAAGTTGACTCCTGATTATCCACGCTTGGATTTTCCTCATTGCAGAGTGGGGAAAACTGCTATGCTGAATGGAAACACAGTTTGGATCCAGTTGGGTAAATTCTTGTTTGTTTTTAATTCTGCAAGCCAATATCACTACTCATTTATACATTGAATCAAGAGATGACCAGATGTCACTTTTACATTTTGTTCCCGGAGGTTTGGACATGGAAATAATCACTGATGACTACAAAGAGGTTTAGCCTATGTTCAAACAGTGGTTACAGAGCTACAAAAAATAAATAAATAAATAAAACCAGCAGTGACAGGAAAAGGCTCCTGTGTTATTTGCTCTTTCTGGCAGTGAGTTTACTGCTTAATTTCCTGTCCAGGTCTGATGGTTGTAAACATCCTTTAAAACCAACAGGCACCCTCTCCTAACACTTCCAATTGTATGCCACAGTCATATTCAAACTAGACAGTTCTTAAAGAATGTTTCTAGCTTTTCTTATGAATAGTGAAAGTTAAATTAACTGAAGAAAATTTATGTAAAAGTATCTAGTTACAAGTGTCTTAACATTAAAAACATATTTCCTTTAGAACAAGGCCAGTGAGATTCTTAAGACCTGTTGTTTGAACATATCTCAACCTTTTCTTTCTTGTTTTTTTTTTTTTTTTTTTTTTTTTTCTTGACAGGCGGAGTGGACAGTGAGAGAGAGAGACAGAGAGAGAAAGGTCTTCCTTTTCCATTGGTTCACCCCCAATGGCTGTTGAGGCCGGCGCACTGCACTGATCCGAAGCCAGGAGCCAGGTGCTTCTCCTGGTCTCCCATGGGGTGCAGGGCCCATGCACTTGGGCCATCCTCCACTGCACTCCTGGGCCACAGCAGAGAGCTGGCCTGGAAGAGGAGCAACCAGGACAGAATCCGGCGCCCCAACTGGGACTAGAACCCGGTGTGCCAGCGCCGCAGGTGGAGGATTAGCCTATTGAGCCGACCATCAACCTTTTCTTTCAAACACAATAGTGAGGATGTGGTAGCCTATCCAAGATGTCTGCAACTAAAGGCATGCAGTTTTAAAGAGACAGGTTTTCCTATTGATATATAATCATTGGACTTGCTTGTGGGGGTCAGTATGATATTTCATACATGTACACATTGTGTAATAATCAAGTCAAGGTAATCAGCATATCTCTTTAAGCATTTATCATTTCTTTGTTGTAAAAACATTTAAAATCCTAAAGGTGTCATTTTATTGCAGGTCTATTGTTACGAATAAAATCATTATTTTGATATCTGTACTTAATATAGACAGTGCTACTTTCTCATTTATAGTCTTTCTGAATAAAGTGGATTTACTAAAAATCTGCACTGAGATAAAGCGGAAATTCTAGCAGGAGATTTAAGATGAAGCTCGGAACTTAAGAAGAATTTAGAAGAAATATGAAATACAGTTATATGTTTGCAGGAAATAGTAGAAAACATACAGTGTTTTAGCTGAACAAAGCAAAGCAAAAATACCCTATTTTTACACAATACTCGAAATTAGCAAAAAAGTATATGAATCTCTATAAAGTGGAAGAAGATCAGTTGCTTCTCACATCTTTCAGTCTTGAAAAGGCCAACCTTTGCAGATATTTTGATCATGCTGCCCTGCTCTCTGCTTTCTATTAGAGAGCTCATGTCACTTCTCTGAACCCCTGGATCCTCAGGTGCTAAGACTCCTTGCTAGTCACCCACACAGACTGGACACTAGCTTCTGTTATTTCCACTAAATATTAAAGCAGGCAGTTCTTTCTGATATTCTTGTGAGCAAACCTTTTCCTGCCAAATCAGATTTTAGCTAATGTAGCTTATTTGACTGAGGTGTCTTAACTTATCAGGATGTGCAAAAAGAAGTAATTTTTGGGTTAGTAAATTACTATTTTTAATCAAATCGATAAAACTCCCTGTATCATTTTAAAGTTACCTTGAGCAAATTTTATAATGTTACCAAATAATCACTGGTTGTCCCTGTGGATATCATTGAAGACTACTCAAATGAGAACAAAGTCTTTGTGTTACTTAGTTTTAAAAATACATCATAAATTGGGTGGTTTATAAACAACAGAGATTACTTCTCACAGTTGGAAGTCCAAAATCACAGTGTCCGAATAAAAACATTCTGGTGATGCCCCTCTTCTGGGTTGCAAATGACTAACTTCTCTCCATAACCTCACATTAGAGAAAAGATCTGAGCTGTGGTCAGAAAGTTGTGGCAGGTTAAACCACCGCATGCGATGCCAGCATCCCGTATTGGAGGTCTGATTCAAATTTCCACTACTCTGCTTCCGACCCAGCTCCCTGCTAATGCACCTGGGAAGCAGCAGATGATGGTCTAGATACTTGAGTCCCTGCCATGCAATTGAGGGACCCAAATGGACTTCCTAGCTTCTGGCTTTAGCCTGGCCTGGTCCTGGCTGTTGCAGCCATTTTGGGAGTGAATGAGTGAACGGGAGATTTCTCTCTCTCTCTCTCTCTCTCTCTATATATATATATATATATATATATATATCTTTCTCTCTCTCCCTCTGCCTTTCAAATACATAAATAAATATTTTTTTAAAAAAGTTACAGAGAAGCAGAGGCAGGGTTGGGGGAGGGTCTTCCATCCACTAGTTTGCTCCCCAAATGTCTGCAATGTTTGGAGCTGAGCCAATCCAAAGCCAGGAGCCAGGAGCTTCTTCTGGGTCTCCCATGTGGGTGCAGGGGCCAAGGACTTATGCCATCTTCTACTGCTTTCCCAGGCCACAGTCGAGAGCTGGATCAGAAGTAGAGCAGCTAGGACTCGAATTGGTGCCCATATTGTATGGTGGCACTGCAGGCAGCAGCTTTACCGCTATGCCACAGCGCCGGCCCCATAAATAAACGTTTTTAAAACAGAAGAAAAAATAAAGCTTGAGCTAGTTTTCTGGCCCATTCTAATAAGGATCCTAAAACCATTCAGGAGGACACTACCCTGAAGACTCACTAATTTCCCATTGGTCACACAGCCAAATACCATCACACTGAGGGTTAGAGTTCAACATACGAAGTTTTGGGGACACAAATATTTATTGGTAAAGTGGCTTTATATTGTCAGTTTGATAACCCAAAGGAGTCAGCCACCACACCACAAGGGAAAGCTCTACTGTGGAAATAAAGGAAAGTCTTAGGTATGTCCTGATTGGAGATCGTTGGCATGAAGATGTGGGCAGGCTAATTAGAAGTGAGGCGTTCTATGGGATGTTTTGTTCAATTTAATTGGTCCTAAGTTGGAAGTGAGGCAAAATTAGAGAAGCTGTTAATTACTAAGCAAACCACTTCCTGCTGTCTGGCTTCCAGGGTTGGCTGATGCCTACAGCGGTTTGACTTCTTGGATTTGTTGCTAAAGACACAGGGTGGGCTCCCAGGACTGGCTGTTGCAGATTTTGGGTCAGAGTTCTCTCTTTATATATCATCTGGCCAGTGACCGTTGGTGCACACAATCTCTGAGTTCTTATGTACAGAACATTGTGACAGGGGCTGCAAGCAAACAGAAACGATAGGTCCTGAACTAATTTACAACACGTGGGGAAGACTGCGCAAGCCTTTTGAAACAAAATTTGAAATTTGAGAGAAGCAACAACATGAGTGAATATATCACAGTAGACAATAGCCTGTGTGTATCAGAGGGGACACAGATAGAGATGAAAATTGAAACTATGAGCCGGCGCCACAGCTCACTAGGCTAATCCTCCACCTTGCGGCGCCAGCACACCGGGTTCTAGTCCCGGTCGGGGTGCCGGATTCTGTCCCGGTTGCCCCTCTTCCAGGCCAGCTCTCTGCTGTGGCCAGGGAGTGCAGTGGAGGATGGCCCAAGTGCTTGGGCCCTGCACCCCATGGGAGACCAGGAGAAGTACCTGGCTCCTGCCATCGGATCAGCACGGTGCACCAGCTGCAGCGCGCCGGACATGGCAGTCATTGGAGGGTGAACCAACGGCAAAAGGAAGACCTTTCTCTCTGTCTCTCTCTCTCACTGTCCACTCTGCCTGTCAAAAAAAAAAAAAAAAAAAAAAAAAGAAGAAGAAGAAAGCAGAGTAAAAGATAAAACAGTGCATAACAAAATAGGTTTTAGTATGAGTTTTCCCCATAAAGAAGAGGCTAAGACAAAGGCTTCCATGCAGGCAGCTTATTTTGGAAAGTAAACGCCAGGAAAGAGGAGAGGGTATAACACAGAAGAGGAGGAAGTCAATTCAAGGGAGCATTTTTCAAAATGGTCAGTCCTATGAGAAACATGATCACATCTTCAGCAATTTGGGGAGTGCTTTTTTTCCCCCCAAAAGGCATGCCATACTCAGTTGCCCTTCCAAAGAAAAAAACAAACTGAGAACATTTATTCCACCAACGTCTGTTAAAGAATGTTCCATTAGGCTATTAACTCTCTTGCACTCAACTGCCAAGTCATGAAAATGTATACACACATTGCTGGCTGAGTTTAAGGGCTCTGCTTTTTAGTGGCATCATAGAAGTGCGGGGACAGAAAGCAAGACTCTTGGTTTAGCTGAAGCAAAGTGCTAACAGATTACACCTGTAGTAAACCAATTGCCAAATCACTAACTACTGAAAGGATGAGAGTGGGCAGAAGAGTTGGGCAATAGAAAGGGTTAGGGAAGTGATGGTGAAGAAGTCTTAGAAGGAGCAATGTAAGAAATAAATGAACCAAGATATTTCAGTGTCTTAACTATGAAGAAAGTTCCATTAGAGGAGGTCACAGTTAACAGGTCAAATGCTAAAAGAAATGAAGGAAGGTAAGGCATGAGAAAATACTATGGAAATAATTAGAAAGTCAATTATTTTCTTGAGAAAACCATTTTTATAAATGCAGATAAGAGACACAGTGTAAGAAATTGAGGAGCATGATGAATTGCTATTTTTTTTTGACAGGCAGAGTTAGTGAGATAGAGAGAGAGAGAGAGAGAGAGAAAGGTCTTCCTTCCGTTGGTTCACCCCCCAAATGGCTGCTACAGCCAGCGTGCTGTGCCAATCCGAAGCCAGGAGCCAGTTGCTTCCTCCGGGTCTCCCATGCGGGTGCAGGGCCCAAGCACTTGGGCCATCCTCCACTGCACTCCCTGGCCACAGCAGAGAGCTGTACTGGAAGAGGAGCAACCGGGACAGAATCTGGCGCCCCGACTAGGACTAGAACCCGGGGTGCCGGCGCCACAGGTGGAGGATTAGCCTAGTGAGCCGCGGCGCCGGCCGATGAATTGCTATGAATTTTATGTTTCCTCAGCATCCATTTCTAATACTGGTATAGCATCTTTTTTTAAAAAAAAATTATTTACTTTTTTATTTGAAAGGCAGAGTTAGAGAGAGAGGGAGAGACAAAGAAAGAGAGAGAATTTTTATCCTCTGATTCACTCCCCAAATGACCGCAATGGCCAGAGCTGGGCCCCAAAGCCAGGAGCCAGGAGCTACTTCCAGGTCTCCCACATGGGTACAGGGGCCGAAGCACTCCATTGCTCTCCCAGGTGCATTAGCAGGTAAGCTGGGTTGGAAGTGGAGCAGCTGGGATTTGAACTGGAGCCCATACGGGATGCAGGTGTCACAGGTGAAGGCTTAATCTACTACACCACAGTGCCGGCTCCAATTTTTTTTAAAGATTTATTTGTGTATTTATTTATTTGAAAGGTAGAGTTGTGGGGGGAGGGGAGAGGGAGACAGAGAGGTAACATTCTTCCACCAGAAGCAGGATTTAGTCAACTCTTGACACAGTTTCCAGTTCTCTGCCTTCTCCCCGTCCTCAGCGTGTTCAATCCAGGTATCTGCCTTCTTCAGCTGCCTCCTGATGATTGCTTCCTGAAGGCACACATGACCTCCTAGAGTCACCCCACTGACCCCCCATACCCTCTTGGACTGTGCAGATTTGCCTTTGTAAACATGTCAGTCACAATGTGATGCCACAGAATTCGTGCCTTCTACATGTAACCCCGCAACTAGAATGCCCCCCAGGACACCTCTTTGGGTAATGCTCTAGACCTGAATCAAGGCTTCAGCCCACAGGTTCCTCCCTCTGTCTTACTCCCCACCCACCAATTAAGCAGAGGAGTTCCAGATGACCTCCCGGTTCCCTTTCACCCTGCAAGTTGTACAGCCTTCTCCCCACCATCTGTGATACACCTCTTTTGTAATTTCTCGTGCCACATTGAGGTGCTTCCTCTGGGTCTCACCTGACCTACACACCCCAACCTAACTTTTTTTCCCACTCAAAGCTCTCCCAGGGAGTGGCTTGCTTGGCAGGAATAAACTGCACACAGGTCAGACAAGAGCCACGAGAGTGTCTACCAATATAAACAGGTTTCCTCTGAGAGGGACACCTGGTCATACCTTAGACACTTGGCATTAGGCCATGCACCTGGGTAAAGTCACATAGATGAAGCAACATGAGAAAAAGGTAAAGCTTGGGAAATTAACTTTTTTTTTATTAAAAATTTTTGAGAGGCAAAGAAACAGATAGATGAAAAGAGACCTTTTACGCAGGTTCACTCTCCAAATGCCCTCAGTAGCCAGGGCCACACAGGGAGCAAGTCAGGCCAGAATTAACTATTAGAAAAAAATTGATATATGGGTATATTTTAGACTGAAGAACATAAATCAGTGATGAATCAGAAAAACAGAAAAAGAGTAATTAGAAAGTAGGAAATAAACTCAAGTGCACACGTGTTAGGATACTTTTCCCTCAGAAAGAGGAAATAAGAATTGTCAGGGTGTAGTTATGGAGAAAATGTACAACAAACACAAATGGGGAAGTTGAAGAAATTTTTTAAATTTAATAACAAAAAAAAATTAAACCAAATGTCAAAAAAAAAAAAAACACCTGAGAAATAATCTTTCTATTTTGAAGCAAGCTAACCATTACTTTGGATCTACTAATGGTGAATTTTTGTTCTTTTAAATGCAGATTCACATTGACAGCAGAAAATAAACATTAATAACACAGCACAAATTTTTGTAAGACTTAACATTTTGTATCATCCCAAGCACCACCTGGAGATATACAAGTGGCCTGTGCACTGCGAGATGAGAAAATCTGCTTTCTAACACTTAGATCATAGAGTCACCCACTGCCTCTGCCTGCTGTGGGTTTTGTAGCCAATCCATCCATAAACACATTTTCGAGCTCCCACGAGGTGCACAGCACATATGTTATTGATTCATAGGGTATTAAAAGACACAAGAGTTGGGTGCTTTGAATAACATCTTTTTCATTACTTACTACACAGTTTTTTCTTTGGGAAAATTTAAAGGGTAAGTGTTTTATTTCTTCCAATTTTTAGAAAAATCAGTATCTCTGTTTCTCTTTGGCTTTAACCTTAAGTTTTCTGTGTCTTTATTTTGGCATCTGTAATAGAATACCTAGATTTTAATATTTGATGAAATACCCCGAGATCATTGTTATGAGTATAGTAATGGAGTCTGAAGTTCATCATGCATGTCTTGTTATATTAGGGTTGTTACAGATAAGTAAGAAAAAGCAGCATTGTTACTGGGTTTGATGATATGTAAACTATACACAGAAGGCTTTTCTTTTTTGTGCCCAGAGAACAATTTTTAAATCCTTTGTTAGCTCTAAGCCTTTGCCATCAATACCCTAGGCCCTATATAAAAGGAAACAATTGCATGGGGTAAAAGAAGGCATAGTCATTAGTCTGAGTTTTATAGAAGCTGTAGCTTCAAAGAGAATATTGATGGGATTGGTGAATAGTAGCCTCATTGTTTCTCCAGCCAAATAACATTCATTAAGAAAGATATAAAACATTTATATTTCCTTGAATATATGCTTTGACATTTGGGCTATAAACAGAAGTCCTGCCCTTTTAAAATGAGGTTGAAGTCTTCATATATGCTTTAATTACACAATATATTACATGGCATGGGTATAAAATGCATTCTCTGACAAAGTGACATTGTGGTACAGCAGGTTATGCCATTGCTTGCACCTCCAGTATCCCATATCAGAATGGTAAGTTGAGTCCCAGCTGCACTGCCTCCAATCCAGTTTCTTGGAAATGAACCTGAGAAAACAGCAGAGGACGACCCAAGTCCTTGAGCCCCTGATAGCCATGTAAGAGACCAGGGTAGAGTTCCTGGGTCATGGCTTAAGCCTGGACTTACCCTGGCTGTTGTGGCCATTTGGGGAGTGAACCAGGAGATAGAAGAGCTCTCTCTAGGTCTTTCCTTTTCTGTAACTCTGCCTTTCAAATAAATAAGTAAACCTTTAAAAAGGTATATGTCAGGAGCAATGTTTCCCCTTAAAAGGCTAATAAACATCTAAACTATAAGTAATACTGTAACAACAGTACATATTACACAGAACACCAAGAAATGTTTTCCTAGTTTGACTCAAAATAAAACTAACCAATTCTTAATGTATATGTTCAACAAAATATATCTGTCTGGTGAATGTACACATGGAACAAATAAATATTTTGAGCAATATTTATAATTCATAAATTTTAAAAATCAGTTGTTTTCATGTCATGTTTCAATCAATTCCACATGTTGATTTTTTTTCAATTGTTCCATTTTAATTTTTAACAGATTCAATGTGATTTGTAGATACAATTCTAAGAACATAATGATATTCCCTTCCTTCCTCCCTCCCTCCATCCCTCCCTCCGTTCCCTTCTGCCTCTTTTCCCCTCTCCCTCTACCACCCTCTTTCTTTCTCCCTTTCTTTTTTTTAGTTTTATGAGATTACATATTGTAAAATTACATTACAGTAAAAAAGGCTTAATATTTCACCAAATGAGGAGTTTAACAAGTAAAAAGCAAAAAGACACTAATTTAGTGATATAGAAAATGAGTATAAGCAATAATTGAATGGAAAAATGAAAATTTCACCCATAAACATTAAATTTTAAAGTAATCACAGATCATTAAAACTATAATAGTATAGTTACTATTATAACTTAACCATTCATAACCATTGGTTTGACAAAGGTGTAAAACAGTTTCACAAAACTATATTTGCAGCAATACTGAAACACACAGGCATTTCTCTTATCTTTCTTTCTTTTACTCTCTTTTTTTTTTTTTAATTTTAGCTGTCACATATAAGGGAGAACATGCAGTATTTTTCTTTCTGGGTCCAGCTTATTTCGCACAATGTGACATCCTCTAGTTGTGTCCATTTTGCTGCAAATGGTAGAATGTCATTCCTTTTTAATAGCTGAATAATATTCTATTGTGTATCTATACCACGTTTTCTTTTTCTTTTCTTTTTTAAGATTTATTTGTTTATTTGAAAGGCAGAGTTATAGAGAGGCAGAGGCAGAGAGAGAAAGAGGTCTTCTATCTGCTGGTCCACACCTCAAATGGCCATAAAGGCCAGTGCTGGGTGATCCGAAGCTAGGAGCCAGGAGCTTCCTCCAGGTCTCCCATGTAGGTGCAGGGACCCAAGGACTTGGGCCATCTTCCACTGCTTTCTCAGGCCATAGCAGAGAACTAGATCAGAAATTGAACAGCCAGGACTCGAACTAGGGCCCATATGGGATGCAAGCACTGCAGGTGGCAGTTTTACTCACTATACCACAGCATTGGTCCCTATTCCACATTTTCTTTATTCATTCATCTGATGATGGACATCTTGGTTGGTTCCAAATTTTGGCTATTGTGAACAGTACTGCTATGAACATGGTGGTGCAAGTATCTCCTTGATACATTGTGTTGAAGTCTTTTGGGTATAAAGCCAGTAGTGGGATTGCTGGATCATATGGCAAATCTATATCTAGTTTGTTAAAATGTATGAAAGATATATAGAGAAGAGGCGCTAAGAAAAAACACACTTAGGTTAAATTCTCTGAAATAAAATAATTGTTGTTTTAAGTGAAAGAAGCCAAACACTGTATGACAAATACAGCACGTTCTCTGTCATATGTGGATGTTTAAAAGCATAGTTGACTTGAGTTTAGAATAGTGATTACTCAACGTTCTACAGGGTGCAAGGAAGGGGATAGAGGGAGGTTAGATAACAAGTATTTGAATACAGTCACATGGAGTGAGTTCTAGTGTTCCGTAGCACAGTGGGGTGAGTATAGTTCATAATAACGTATTATAGCCTGTATAAAGGACCGGAGGAGAAAAGCTGGTAGGCTTTAAACACAAAAGATAAGGGAATAAAAGGCTAGGTGCTTGATTTCATCAATTTATCTTATGTGTGCATGTGTGTTTGTGTGTGTGTATGTTGAAATCTTACACTGTACCTCATACAAATGTGTATTATGTGTTAAAGAAAATTTTCCAAAAGTAAAATAAATACAATTAAAAAATAAACACAATATATTCAAATATTGAGAAATGAGAAATTTAGGTCTGAACCTTGATCATGCCATCATGGTTTGTTTTGTTTTGTTTTGTTTTGTTTTGTTTGCTTCTCAAAACATTTAAACAAAGGTTTTTGGTTAATAATAATTGTGCATATTTGTGGAGTACAGTGTGACATTCCATACATGCACATAATGTATGCTTTTCAAACCATATATTCTTGAATGTGTTTAAAATGTTTAATATGTGACACTAACTATATTATAAATTTTGACAAATTATAGCAGTAAACTCCTGGTAAGGTTCTTATGAAATAGCAAATGTATACCAATACTTTCCACAGTGCTTGGCATACAACACAGAGTTAATGTGAGTTACTATTATTTGTAATGACACATAACAGTAAGGCGTCTCAGAAGGAGTTTCCTAGAGTCAAAGGTAATGCAAGATACTTCCCAGTAAGGCACATGGAATTCTCTCCCTCTTAAAGATTTACTTATTTATTTGAAGGGCAGAGCAGCAGAGAGAGAAGATTTATATATATATATATATATATATAGAGAGAGAGAGAGAGAGAGAGAGAGAGAGAGATTGCTCATCCATCTATCAGTTCACTCCCCAAATGGCCTCAACAGCCAGGGCTGGGCCAGGCTGAAGCCAGGAGCTAAGAATCCCATGTAAATCTTCCACTTACATCACTTACATCAAAGGAAGCTATTCTTGTTTTTACTGTAGGGATTATCCCAAAAGGAAAATTTCTTTTCTTGTTTGGTATTTCTTGTATTAACAGAACTAGATACGTGTTCTTTGCTATTTCATTGATACAAGGCATCATGTTTTTCAAAGTAAACTTTCCAATTATTATTCTCAAATCTCTATTATGATGAAAAGTCAGCTAACAGGGCTGGTGCTGTGGCGCAGTGGGTTGAAGCCCTGGCCTGAAGCACTGGCATCCCATATGGGCACCGGTTCGAGTCCCAGCTGCTCTACTTCCTATCTAGCTCCCTGCTATGGCCTATGGGAGCAGTAGAAGATGGCCCAAGTCCTTGGGCAGCTGCACCTGTGTGGAAGACCCAGAAGAAGCTCCTGGCTCCTGGCTTCCATTCAGCTCAGCTCCAGCCATTGCGGCCATTTAAGGAGTGAACCAGCAGACGGAAGATCTCTCTCTCTCTCTCTCTCTCTCTGGCTGTACATCTCTCTGTAACTCTGCCTTTCAAATAAATAAAATAAATCTTTTTTTAAAAAAAAAAGTCAACTAACTTTTCATTTTAACACATTTATGGAAAAAGATCTGTACAAAAACATGTAGAAAAAAGTATTCTAAATTATAAAAGGGCAAACCTTTTTTCTAAGTGAATTTTAATCATCCTCTCATAAAGCAAGAGATTAGTTAAATTCTCAGTCTTAGCTCCTTGTTTGCAAAGCAGTAAGCATGCATTGCAGAATAGCTCCCTCTGCTGACAGCTTACAGTGCTCTGCACCCATCTTGAATCAAATATTTCATAGCTGCTTTTTTTAAAAATAGCTTAAAAGAAAGATAAATTGGATTCTGCAATATTTGATGCAATGTAATTTGCAATAAGTCGTGGATGATTTTAAAAAAATACGTGCCTGGAGTCCATGCCTTCTGAGTATTGTACCTTATCTACATTTTATAGAAACAATGCCCACTATTAGGGTTGAAGTTTAAAATGAAATGTAGTTGGGTCTGATATCTGACACAATGCATTTGAAACGGAACACTTGGAATGTTTACATTATGGCACGTTTGAAGACAGGGAAAAATTCCTTAGGAAGACAATAAATGAACTCTAAGAAGTGGGTTTTCAAAGTGACAATTTTGAGCTTAATGGCTTCTGAAGATCACTAATTTTAGTTCTTAACTATCAGTCTCAGAGCACTAATTACTAAACCAGTAAATTCCTAATCCAAATGAGTGAGCCTGACCCTTGGAAGAAGGGAAGTAATGTCTGAAACAGCTCTAAATAACAAAGACCCAATGGAAAAGACTAAAACCAGTTGAGAGAACCTGGTTCAGGTTTCAAAGGAGGGTAGGAAAACAGCTCTCAGCTCCCAGATCTGTTAACCCTTTCTTCTTTCTTTTGCGTGGTGCCATTATGGGATTACTATTAGAAGTTGCAGAAATGATCCCGACCATATCAGCACTGTGTAAATGATTTTACATAATCATGCTACACCTCTCCTGAGGTGTCTGTCAGTGTCTTGTGAGAAAATAGACACCCCTTCCTCTACAGTGTTTGATTCATAAGCCATACATTTTTCTGATTAAAGCTTCAGCACTCCCCCCTGCACTTCAGCACTATTTGTGTCAAGTATGCAAAATAACTACATGGAATGGCAGGGAGAGGATATCTGATTGCCATAGGGATTGGAGTGGGCTGAAAAGAAAGCATATCACCCTTTCATTGTAGAATAAGAAAGAGAGGACTATGAGAATTCTCTGGCGAGATTTTGCCATGTTGGAATGTTGACATATTTATTCCTTCTTACAGCCTTCTCAATTTCCTCATGGTATCTGAGTACTCTGCACTTAGAATCTCTCTCTCTCTCTCTCTCTCTCTCTCTGAATATCAATGGTTTTCTCAAGATTTCAAGGGATGTGTACACATTTAGTTGCTAAGAGCTGTCTTTTTATTTTTCATTTTATTTGAGAGAGAGAGAGAGAGAGAGAGAGAGAGAGATCTTCCAACAATTGATTCATTCCCCAAATGCCTGCAGCATCCACTGTTGGGTCATACCAAAACAGGAGCCAGGAACTCAGTCCAGTTCTCCCAAGTGGGTGGCAAGGGTCCAAGTACTTGAGTCATCACCTGCTGCCTTCCAAGGTGTACATTGGCAGGAAGCTGAATCAGAAGTGGAGGTGGGACTCAGATCTCAAGCACTCCCATACAGGATGCAGGTGTTCCAAGCAGTCATTTAACTCCTGTGTCAAACATGCCCCAGAGCTTGGTTTTTAAAAAAGTTTTCCGGATATGGGAGGTGATTATGAAAGGACAATTCTTATCATCCCAGGAAAATCCTGTAGAGAGGAAGATGAGAAGAAGAAAGAGAAAAAGGAAAAGACTGGAGGACAATACAGAGAAGAGGGATGACAACTTTCTGTGTTTTGGTATTGGACCAGACTAGAATAGGCTTGAAACAAAAGGAAGGACTGGGGCAGAGTGGTGGTGGTGGTGGTGGTGGTGGTGGGGGCGGGGAGGTAGCATTGTAGTGCAGCCTGTTAAGCTGCTGCCTGTGGACGCTAGCATCCCATTTCATAGCACTGGCTCAAATCCAAGCTGCTCCACTTCTGATCCAGCTCCCTTCTTAATGCATCTGGGAAAGCAATGGAGGATGGTCCAAGTGATCCCTAGTTCCCTCTTTCCTATTTATAGAGGGGTTGATGGGGACTTAACCCTATGAGGACCCTAACCCTGACATTAGCAATCTGACCTACCATATTGAATATTCAGAATTTGTCATAGAAGCAGTTCAAATCTGTCTTGCTGTACATCCTCTGGCTTTTTAAGTTGTTTTATTGTTCATTATGATAGCTAACAATGTTTCTTCAGACTGTGAACATATAATACAAACACAAATTTTCTTTCTGTAAAATCAGTGTGCAATTCTAATAGCCAGGCCCAGCTCCTCAATCAGATATATAAATCTTAAGATATAGACTTGATGCAGTGAAGTATCAGCTTGATCCTTTAATGAAGATTCTTTTATGCTTCTCTTGAATAACTGGCAATTTCTTACCTGCTTCCTTATTTCTGAGGTTTTAATTTACTGCCATAAGTATGGTGATGAGAAATGTGATTTGAGAGTTTTAGAATGTGGGGGCTTATTTTTGACGGTCATAAACATGGAAAATATGGCTTGACAGTTTTCATGAAAAATCAGTTTCATTAGGTAAAATGATGAACATCAATTGCCAGAAGATTTGTGACTGAAAACAGCAACAAATCAGAATGAAATAAGAACATGGCTTACAAAAATGTTAGCAAGGAGGAAGAAACAAATAGTGTTACAATGGCCTCCATGAAAACAACAATAAAATAAGAAATGGTAGTTTTTAAAATGGACATCTCCTGAAATTAACAAGGAATTAGCAGAAAAAGCAGTTATTTCACTACTGATAGTATGAATTGAAAATGGCCTGCTCATAGTTTGAAACATAACACATTCATTATAGACATTTCAGGGCTAAAAGTGCCTTTCTGGTCTTACAAACATTGGCACACATCTAAGTAAATAAAAATATTCTTGAAGAGAAATATGGTATACTATTTACATCAAGTTTTTCTTAGTAGTTTTCTAAGAAATTTTTACATTTAAAATAGCTTATTGGCCCAATTTTTTAAATGTACTTTTTGAAAATTTCTTTTTTTCAGTAAACATTACTGCAGAAATAACATAGATGTTTTAAAATTATGTTAATCAAACAGGAAGAGCAATAAGAAAGTCTTCTCCACATTTCATTTCTTACCTTTGTTTACATTTGCAGATATTTTCTGTGCATAAATGAATATACACACAAACACACATACACAAATACGTCTCTATCTTCTGATCTATCTGATGCCAGAATAACGGCATGATGAATCTCCAGAGGAATTGTTTGTGCATCAGTATTGATTATTGCCATGGAATGGCCCTCCCAAATACAAATACACTACCACTAACAGTATATAAGAGTAGGTATTTTCTCACATCCTACCAAACCTAGGCATTGCATTATCAAATACCTTGATCTTTATTACTCTCATAGATGCCTGCAACATCAACATCATAATTTCTACACATCACCAATTCCATTTTTATGAAAAAAAATTCTATAAGAAAATGTCTTATATGGACATTCCCTAATTTTCAATCCGCTTAATTTAATTTTGTAGATTCCAACAGTAAGTACTCATTTCCTCCAAAACAGTTATGATAAATTGATAGGGAATAGAATATTGTTTTTTTTTATTCTATAATTCTTATATATCTTGTGTACCAAATAACATTTATAACAACAATAGTAATGATAGTATAAAATTTATAAAATAAAATAATAAAATCTCAACATAATTATTCTAGGTGTAAAGATGCATTTCAGATGTGTAACAATCAATAGACATTAGTTGTACTTTAAAATACTAAAAATCTAATAAAAGTTGAGCAGCATAGAGACAGTGTAGGGAGGAACTAACCTTTGCTCAAAAGAATATATTAATTAAATGCTTTACCATACTATAATTTTATTTTTTAATATTCAAATATCATTCAAATTTTAAATTAGTTACGTAAAATTAGCATATATGAGCTGACATTCTGGCAGAAGGGGTAAAGCTACTACCTGCAGTGCCAGCACAGCTAAGCTATATTGAATTGAATAAACTGCCCACTAAAATGCAGTAGATTTTAAGATTCAGAAAAAACTGTATAAAGCAACAATGTCTGTATTGTCCAAAATACTAGGGAAACCCTTTTGTTATTGTCATTAGGACTGGTATTGGTATAATGTTGTATAAATCTGCTTGTAGGGCATCTAGAACTGTTCACTTACATTGAAAATTTCATTTACTGCTGGTAAAACACTTACGTCCAAAATTTTAAGTGAAAAGTAGAGTGTAAAAATACTTAGGAAAAATGACTGATAGTACGTCTTTTCCTGGAAGTAGGTTTTGATATGTCATTCAGGCCAGGGTGGGAGTTCTGATATGAATTTGGGGAAAGATAGGAATTAAGAAAAGACTTGGAAACTGGTAGATGAAAACATGCACCCCCTTTCAAAGTCTGGTTGAGAGATGAGAACTGCCAAGAAGGATACAAGATATTTAACTCTATCAACTATTGCCCTTGACTAATATTCATTCCTAAATATTTTTATTATTTCCTATGTTCATCCTTTGTGCTTGATTTCCAGTTATTTTACAAAGCAATCCAATTTCTCATTAAATTGCACAAGCCATGAAAGTTTCAAGATTCATGTTTGCTTTTGACTTATTTGTGTGTAACTTCCATAAAATGCATAATTACCCATGAGCTATTTGAGACAAAAAAAGATGCCAGAAAACTAATGTATTTGTGTATTTAAAATTCTTTGCAGTGATTAAAAATAAAACATGTGAAGTTAAGAATATTGATAGCTAGGCTAAACAAATATAAAGAATGATGCATCATTATCTTTTATATTGAAAATGATTCTTTTGATTCTCAGCCTATGGAACTATATTGAATAATATGCACTGGGAACTCTTCCCAACAGGTTTTGCGTATGATATAGGTAGCCTCAGGTTTGTATCTTAGACAGAAATCTACATAATCTTCTATTTTAGTGCACTCTCATTTTCTCCCTTTGTCCTCACTTATTAGTGGTAGGGCATGCTAATATAGTTTATCCGTTCCACAGGCAGGGGCTACAATATCCTCATGGTTAAGCATTCATAATAATGTATGATTAAAAAAGGAAGGAAATTGGTTTGATCCTAAGGGAAATGAGACTATTCATTTCAGGGTACTGACACTGTAATTAGAGGAACAATATTAAATGTAGGAAGGGTTGGTCATAGTCATAGTCAAGCTGTTTGAACTCTTACTTCTGTCCACTTTGGATGTTTACTAATAATGCTTAATTACGAACTTTGTGAAAGGAAGCGCTGAGCAACCACAGTGAAAATCACTTTGTTTTCTGTTGTAGGTTTTCATAGAATTCCAAGTCATAAAATTTTTGTATGCTGGAATCCTTAACAAAATTTATCTATATCAGAAAAATGATTACTCAGTAAAAGAAACACCAACTGAACCCTATTTTAAAGTGACAGTAAATGGGGCTAGCATTCTGGTGTAGCGAGTACACCTGCATGGGGCTGGTTTGTGCCCTAGCTGTTCGACTTCTGATCCAGCTCCCCGCTAATAGCATTGGGAAAAGTAGCAGAAGATGGCGCAAGTATGTGAGCCCCTACTCGCCACGTGGGAAACCGGGATCCTGGCTCCTGGCTTCCACCTGGACCAGCTCCTTCTGTTGCGTCCATCTGGGAAGTGAACCAGGAAGTGCAAGATCTCTCTCTGTGTCTTCTTCTCTCTCTGTAACTCTGACTTTCACATAAATAAATAAATATTTTTAAAAACTAAAGTATTAATAAAAAGCAAGACTTGAAAAAAAGAGCCATAATAAGAAAAAAAGTTCTTTTTTTAATGTGAAACATTTCTTCAGAATATCATTTTTAAATTACATAGAGAAATACACATCACTTTCAACAGATACTTGAGAAGTAAGTGAATGGAGGCTGAAATATAATTAGTACCTGAGTTTATTAAAACACAAATTTTGATATTAAATAATCATTAAGATATTTACATTTGTTTATATTATACATTTAAAATATGCATTTTGTTGCTTTACATAAAAATAATCATTTCATTTTAAAAATATTTTTAAATATGTATTTATTTATTTGAAAGTCAGAGTTACAGGCAGAGGGAGAGACAGAGAGAGAATCTTCCATCTGCTGGTTCACTCCCCAGATGGCCACAATAGCTAGAGCTATGCCAGGCCAAAGCCAAGAGCCAGGAGCTTCCTCCAGGTCTCCCACGTGAGTGCAGCATTCATTGCTTTCCCAGGTGCATTGGCAGGGAGATAGATCAGAAGTGGCGTAGCTGGAACTCAAACTGGCAACCATGTGGGATACCAGTGCTTCAGACAGCGATTAACATGCTGTACCACAGCGCTGGCCCCAAGACAATCATTTTAACATAAGGGGACAATATCTAAGAAACAGAATTGAATACTGTTAAAATATATACTTAAAAATTTAAATATATTTTTCATTTCATAGAAGTAAAAATAAATGGGAGAATGATCATATATAATCCTCTCATCTTTGAATATCCTTGCATTATTATTAGCTGTTGTGGAAAAAGGTCATAGGAGTCCTAAATAAGCATGACTTTGCTTCCCTTCTTTTAAGGAAAACTCCCTTGAGATGAATTTGTTATTATTGTTACTTTGTAAATACTGTTCTCTTTTTCCTTTTAGAGAAATAAAACAAGACAGCAGTAAATCCCAGTGTAGAGCTTAAAAAATTGGGTTTGAATGGTGCAAACTTTTGAAAATTCTATAAAGCAGCATAATACATTGTTCTATTCAATTTCCAGCTATTGATCCAACTGAATGCTTGTTTGGAGATTGTCTTTGCAGCTTTATTTGAACAAAGGAAATACTTTTGTCTTTAGAAGGGGCTGTTGGGATTTCATTTACATGGGCCACATCTCATGTATACTGATTGCTCAGGCTGAGGGCAATAAAGACACTCTGCCCTTGAAATATGTATTGGGCATTTCAAATTCATTGTGCATATATGTGCACATGTATAGCTACTCATATAAGATGATTAACCAATGGCATATGATCCTATGAATTCTTAGAGTACTATACTAGAGAAAAAAATTCAAATATAAACTAAATTAAATCATTCAAATTGGGATCTCTTTCCTGAGCAGGACATGTTGATAGATTTCCAAATCAGGAGCCCAGATGTA
Organism: Oryctolagus cuniculus; assembly: GCF_051225735.1. NCBI lineage: Eukaryota > Metazoa > Chordata > Mammalia > Lagomorpha > Leporidae > Oryctolagus > Oryctolagus cuniculus. Next base: position 61,889,288 of record NC_142888.1, read on the forward strand.
CACATAACAAAATTGAGATTATCATGATGGTCAAAATCTTTGGTTCTGTAAAGAGGCTTTTCAGTTTCCATTAGGCCAATCTGTAAATGAAAGGACATTCATCTCAAAAAAGATGTATCTTCTATATTTATAAATGAAGCTAGTTTTATGATACCCGAATGGGATACCATTAGCTAGTGGGGCTGGGCCACAAACAAAACGATTAGCACACAGAGGAAATAAGATATAATCTTCAAGGAAATACCATGAATACAACACCCACTGACCAATAAGAGGAGAACCTTACTCCAAGGATATCTGTAATGGTTAAAATAAATAGCTGGCACTAGTTCTGGTCTCTCTCTCTCTCTCTCTCTCTCTCTCTCTCTTCTCTTCTTTAACACAAATTGGAGAAGTAGAAGACAAATTCATGAGCATTTTATCATAATGGTGAATCACCTTGGCAACATCTCAAGGTTCAATTTGAGCAAGCTGCAAAATACCATCATGGGAGACAAAGCACTCAGATATGCAAATTACATCATTGCACACATTTCCATCATTTCTAGTTTAACTAATTTCATAACTGTGCAATTCTTAAGCAGTTAATTCTGTTTCTTTTGTTAACCAAGGAAAAGAGTCAACACAATAAAAATAGGAATAAATCCAAATGGATATAACGCCTTGTGAAGGTTTTTATCATGCATTCCTGCATGTAATTTCCTTAGTATATAGACGAACATGAAAATATCTTGGCAACTACATAGTACTTAAAATGTCAGTTGTGTTGAATCTTATGAAAAATAATACAGAAATTGTTATGTGCATATCAGCATTCAATATATTTAATGATGGCTCAAAGTGTACACTTCATACAGGTATGGAAGGATTGTTATATTTAGATATGTGAAGTTGCCTTCATATATTGACTCATATGTTGAATGAGCCAAATGAGCCAAAATAATCTCTTGAATGATGTGGTTAACCCCAGGGACAAAAAAGTGACTACAGTAAAAAACAAAAAAACAAAAAAACCTACAAAACTGGATTAGTGAATCAGGTGATTTGCCAGAGATTCAACTATGTTATGTAAAAGTACTCCACATGTCTCCATATTTATTCAATCCTTGATAAAATCAGTTAGATCCAGAGGTATAATAGAGACTCAAAGTCACCAAACCAAACTCCTTGCTTGGAGTATTTTTCAAAGTGTTGCTTTGGATTTTGCTTCCCAATGTCTCTCTCACTCAGTTTTTCCTCTCCTTCCCTCTCTTTTCTGTCTGCCTCTCTTAATACTCTTGTGTTGTCAGATTTGCCATCGTCAGATATGCCAATATTTCCCCAGCTCATAAATGAGGGAACTGAAGCACAACAAAAGATAGGAAATCTGCCTGAAGAAGTGGCAGAATAAGACCCTGAACCTGAATTCAGTCTGATTCTAGAGCTGTTTCCTTAATAGCAAACATTATGGTGTAATGTTTGATAGCTTCATCTCTCAAGTTAACTTAACTGAAGTTTGAGTCCTGGGTGTGACCTATAAGCTATGGGATCTTGGAAGCTGATTTTCTCACCTCCAAAGTGTACATAATGCTAGGGCATATTCATAGCATTCTGAGGTTTAAATAAGTTAATGTATGTAAATAATTTAGAGTAGCATCCGAAACTTGATAAACCCTATGTAAGTGTGGACTCTTCGTATCACTGCCTTGTCGGCTGTCGGGATTACACTGTACATTTAGATTTAGTTGTGTTAAGATTTCTACACAATAGGTCTGGACATCTGACTTTTCAGGATTATTTGATGTGATACAATAATGCATTTCACTAAATTACCAACATGATGAAAATGGAATATTGACTTAGTATTTCATATAGTACTACAAGCTTTTGTAAGATAGTATTGATTCAACTTCATGTGGAAGGTGTGAGTGAGAAGTGAAATGAAAAGAATGAGAGTGGAAAGCATTATCACTGTTTTAATCATGTTTATATGAAAATTACACTTTATTTTCCTAATCTTCTTGTTGATACATAATAACAAATTTTACCCCTTTCCCTAGTCTGGGGAAGATGGCAGAGGAAAACAGATGAGAATAAAAAACCTCGAAGTGGAAATTAATGTATTCAATAGTATACTTGTTTTCTTTTCTTTCAACTTTAAGCATGCTTAAATGAAAAATTATTTTTGCTACAGATTCTCGCTAAATGAGTTATCTGCATTGAATGTAGCAGCATGGCTATATTTGGCATGGCTCTGAAGTATATTCATTGTTGGTCCCAATAAACATAACCCCAATGCTACTCCCACTATTTTTTTTTTATTTTGTCTTCTAAGTGAGAAACAGTAAGGCAAATGTCAGTAGATGAGAGCAGAATCCAGCTATGCCATGTCAGACAGCTTTACCTATGTTTTTTATCTTTCTGTCAGGGCCATAGAATGATGGGTTGAAGTATTACTAAGAGCTTTCAAAGATAAGATTGGTGCCTTACTGCATGCAATTAAATAATGACAGTAAATTCTTTTTTCCAAGATTTATTTATTTATTTGAAGACAGAGTGACAGAGAGAGAGGATCTTCCATCAGCTGATTCACTCTCCAAATGGCCACAACAGCCGGAGTTGGGCCAGGTTGAAGGCAGGATCCAGAAACCTCATCCTGGTCTCTCACATGGGTAGGAAGGACCCAAGAGCTTGGTCTGGTGTCCACTGCCTTCTCAGGAGCATTAGCAGGAATCTGGATTGGAAACAGAGCAGCCATGACTCCCAGCACTGCAATAGACATGCAGGCATCACAAAGGGTAGCTCAACAGGCTAGACCACAACACCAGACCCTAATCAATGCCCTTTGAACAGAGCTACTTTAAAACTTTAAGCAGGTCTTTTCCATGTTAAACTGTTTTAAAGCTCACAAAAATTTGCAATCATTATGACACTATTTTATTGGAAACAAGGACTCTGACATTTTATAACTTACTCATTTTCCATTAACTGTTGGAATGGGTTGAATTTTGTCTCCTCAAAATTCATGTGTTAAACCCATAATTAAGTCAAAATGAGATGACTAGAGGGGGCCTCTACTCCTATCTGAATGGTATCCTTATAAGAAAAGGAGATTAGGATACATGACAAGGTTCCAGGGTTATGCAAGCCGAGGAGAGAGGCCTTGGAGGAAATCAGTCCTGCTGGCACCCCGATCTTGGATCATCAGACTCCAGAACTATGAGAAAATAAGTATCTGTTGTTTATTTTATTTTATTATTTGACAGGTAGAGTTATAGACAGAGAGAGAGACAGAGAGAAACGCCTTCCTTCCGTTGGTTCACCTCCCAAATGGCTGCTAAGGCCAGCACGCTGCGCCGATCCAAAGCCAGGAGCCAGGTGCTTCTTTCTGGTCTCCCATGAGGGTGCAAAGCCCAAGCACTTGGGCCATCCTCCACTGCCTTCCCAGGCCACAGCAGAGAGCTGGACCGGAAGAGGAGCAACTGGGACTAGAACCAGGCGCCGCAGGTAGAGGATTAGCCAAGTGAGCCATGGCGCCCGCCCCTCTGTTGTTTAAATCACCCAGTCAGTGGTGATTTTTGTTATGGCAACTGTAGTAAACTAACACAGATTTAACGGAATATTGTGTCAACTAATCGTTATATCTATATAAATTGGTACAAAGAATACTCTCCCTTTGTACTCAATCCAGAATTGAGATATATCACCCTCCCAAATATGTAATCTTATTAGGCACATTTTTGGCACTCTTAGGCAGCAATGCGGCAAAATATTTGGTGTGGAGGTATGTTATTTTTAACACTTAGGATTAATAGTTTGCATGTTTTCTGCAATATTTATTCTTTGCATTATTATAAAACACCTTTTCCTTTTTTCTTTTTTTTTTTTATTTAATGAGCATAAATTTCCAAAGTACAGCTTATGGATTACAATAGCTTCCTTCCTCCCGTAACTTCCCTCCCACCCACAATGCTCCCCTCTCCCACTCCCTCTCCCCTTCCCCTTCACATCAAGATTAATTTTCAATTACCTTTATATACCGAAGATCAATTTAGCGTATATTAAGTAAAGATTTCCACATTTTGCTCCCACACAGAAACACAAAGTGTAAAATACTATTTGAGTACTAGTTATAGCATTAATTAAACACCTAAGAGTAATTGTGTATTAATTACAGAGTTCAACCAATAGTTTTAAGTAGAATATAAAATGCAACTTTTGTATTGTTGTGGCTTCCTCCCCCCAACCTTCCTCCCTCCCGTGGCCCTCCCCTCACCCACTCCCTCTCCCATCCCGCCCTTCATCACGTTTCATTTTCAATTACCTTCATATACTGAAGATCAACTTAGTATATACTAAGCAGGGATTTCAACAGGCTGCACTCACACAACTGAATCAGGTATAGGGTATTGTTCGACTAGTAGTGTTGATAAAACACCTTTTCAATCATCCATGATTATCTGCTTCTACTAGTTTTTAGATTTTGTGGTACTTGAATACAATGCTTTCAATGAGGCCCTTTCTTCATTGTTACATATTTTTGAGCATATTTTAGTTTCTATATACCAGTCCTCCAAATATATCTGCTGCATTTGATAAATACACACACACACATATATATATATATTTGATCCCTTGTTTCATAAAATCTTCTATTAAGTTTTAAAAGAAATATTTTTATTAAAAAGCAATGTAAGGAAGAAATGCAAAGTTCTTTTTTGGCATCAAAGGTCAAAATTCAGAGAAATGATTCATAAGTATAATATCTAAGTCTTGTCAAGTCTACTCATTTTGGTGTTCATTCTGTAGAAATGCATTAACATGCCTTTATAATGATGACTTGCATTTGCCCAATTAGAATTCAACATTTCTTAATGCCATTTAAAAATTTATTAGGAATGTCTTCTTTGTCCTTGGCTCTCCTGACACTGCCAATCAAAATTCTCCATCCCTGTAGGCATCTCTTATGAGCTTCTCTGATTCAGAATCATTTATAATGAGTAAATCAAACAATTCTCTAACATGTTAATAGCTTTAATTTGCTTCTTATCCTCAAGGTCTAAAGATTTGATTACTGCGTTGAGAATATAAAAATGAACATTATAAATTAGAAGCTGTCAGAAATGGTCAAAGGAAAAAGTGCTGATGCATAAAACAATGAATGATGAATAAAAATGAATGACTTCTGGATGTTGTTAACATTGTGCATAAAGAATATTTCATTTTACATGTTTGCCATGGCTTAGAGTAGGAAAAGATTTTAATGACATCAACTATAATGTGCCTCTGAATATATAGTTTGGATTATGGCTATGTCCATGTATATTCTTCTATATATATATAAACTCTCAAAGTTAAAAGAATCAATCAAGAAACATCCATGGGAAAAAAAGAGAGCTGATAACTAGAAATAAAAGCAATAATTTATTAATTGAAAATAGTATTGATTGCATATTTATTATTATTACTATTTATTATTATTTATTAGTGATTCAGAAAAATGTGACCTGGGATGATTTTTTAACAAGCTGTTCCAAAAGCTGAAGCATAATTAAACTGTTTTAATTTTTGATCAGTCAATATGCAGTTGTGTTTTAATTTTCTGTTGGACAAGAAATTGGGTAAGATAGGTTTCACTGAGGATTTCTTTTTTTTTTTTTTTTTTTAAATTTTTTGACAGGCAGAGTGGACAGTGAGAGAGAGAGACAGAGAGAAAGGTCTTCCTTTGCCGTTGGTTCACCCTCCAATGGCCGCCGCGGCCAGCGAGCTGCGGCCGGCGCACCGCGCTGATCCGATGGCAGGAGCCAGGTGCTTTTCCTGGTCTCCCATGGGGTGCAGGGCCCAAGCACCTGGGCCATCCTCCACTGCACTCCCTGGCCACAGCAGAGGGCTGGCCTGGAAGAGGGGCAACCGGGACAGAATCCTGCGCCCCAACCGGGACTAGAACCCGGTGTGCCGGTGCCGCTAGGCGGAGGATTAGCCTAGTGAGCTGCGGCGCCGGCCCACTGAGGATTTCTTGATTCTGAGTTTGATGTTTTTAAAAAGTATATGAGTAGTATAATTAAAGCAATCATAGATGTAGATGATTTTTTTAAAGATTTATTTATTTGAGAGGCAGAGTTACAGACACAGAGAGAGAGAGAGGGAGAAAGAGAAAGTGAGGCCTTCATCTTATAATTCAAACCCCAAGTTGCTGCAAAGGCTGGAGCTGTGCTGTTCCAAAGCCAGGAGCCAGGAGCTTCCTCCAGGTCTCCCATGTGGGTGCAGGGGCCCAAGCACTTGGGCCATCTTCCACTGCTTTCCCAGGCCATCAGCAGGGAAGTGGAGCAGCTCCAAAAGTGGAGCAGCTGGGACTCAAACTGGCGCCTATATGGGATGCTGGTGCCACAGGTAGAGGCTTAACCTGCTATACCACAGCATGGCCCTGATGTGGATGAATTAAGAAATGGAGGAGGAGGGGTGTCTGGCCAAAAGTTAAGATGCCTAGGCCGCATAACAGAGTACCTGTATTTAGAACCTCATTTACTCCCAATAAAGGCCTCCTGCTATTGCACATTCTGGTAGGCAGCAATAATGGCTCAAGTAACTGGATACCTACCATCACATGCTAAACTCAGAGTTCTTGCTCCCAACTTGGGCCTGGCCCAGGCTGGACTGTTGCATACATTTGGGAAGCAAACCAACAGATGATGACTCTCTCCCTTTCTCTCTTACTCTATTTTCAAAAAATGTAGGGTATGCAAACAATGGATATATATTTCCTAAAATCCATGGGAAATAAAATAAAATATTTTGAGAATAAATGTCAAAATGCATTGTGTATATTCTGAGTTAATAAGCAGTCCTTCATGACCTGGTGCCAACTTCTATCACCAACTTTGCTATTTATTCAATTTAATCTTCCTGTGGTACTGACACTGTTCTACTGTAATCAGGCTGACATATGTTCCTGCTACTGTAGAGCTGATATTCTGAGAGGAAAAAAATGTAATTTCTTTCTGCTTTCTTCTTTTACCTTATCAAACGATGCAGTTCTTGGGACATGTCATATTGTTTATATTTCCAAATCTTTTCTATGCTATTACCTCTGCCTCAACTGCAATTCTGCACATTATCTAGATGTTGAACGCTCATTTATCTTTTAAAATCTCAAACAAGCATCCGCTCCTCTATCTTTTTCTGCCTGATGCTGCCACTTGAGCAGAGTTGATCATCTGCTCCTCTATGCAACTTGTATTAGAGTATCTATCAGATTTCACTATCATT